>NW_024962252.1:4509841-4597380 GCF_019238085.1 Lagopus leucura | reverse complement strand
GGGGGGGGAAGGGGGAAGGGAGAAGGGGAGAGAGAGAGAGAGGAATAAAGAAGAAGAGAGAAGAGATGCTAAAAATTATAGCAAAGGAAATGAGTCGTGTGAAAAAGGGAAGGGGAAGGGAACATTCAAATATGTCAAATATTGCTAGAAAGGTGAAAGTTATGAAATGTTCTTGGCATCCATTGGGACAGGATGGCAATATCCTCAGCTTTCAGTGTGTCAAATACGTTAGAATGTAGCTTACTGGGACAGAGCAATGGAACAGAGCTCTCTGAGTCCCTTCCAGTCCTTTTTCCTTTGATTTCTACGAGATGCAAACACACTAGTTAGAATTCCTGAAAGTGAATGAAATACTGTTCAGGGAGCTATTTTATGGCTTCAATCCCAGTCTCTTTAGAATCTTCCATCTTCCAAATATTTAATTTCCCACTACAAAGAATAATAACAAGGACGACAAGTTCTACTACTCTATTGGAATAGGGCCAATGAGAAAAAGGTATTGTGTGTACTAAGCTTGATATTGATTTTGTGGAGACAAATCTAGAATGCAGTGTTATGTGTCACTATGAAAGACAGCAATATTGACAATATGATTTGACCTTGCTTTTCTATAAAATGGAACCTTAAAATTTTTTTCTTATGGAAATCAGGACTGAAGTCCGCAGAAAAAAACAAAAGCATACGTCCCTGAAATGCATAAGACACAACCGAGTACCTTTAATCAATATCAAATAGGCTTTGTGTTCTGTTATTGTTTTTTCATCTTAAAAAATACAAATTTAGGTTTAAAATCCATCCTAGATTGTCATCCATGATAGAGTCAACGTGTTTTTAACAACCTAATATTTTTCTGTGTAGGGCTTCTCATTTAAACATAAATGTCAAACGATTTGTTGAATATCTCACTAAACATTAATTTCATGACAGACTTAAACTTAAAATCATAGTATAAAACTGAATTTTTGTTTTTGGAACGTGTATGTAACTTCAATCAGCCTCATGCATTTCACTCCAAAAATAATTTCCAGGTTAAAACAAGTCTTTCCTTATCTTTACTACAGTCTAAGTTGTCCTTCCAAACCACAGTATTTATCTACTTTCTGCTTAAAAGTAACTTAGAAGTCCAAGACAGAAGCTTCCTCTACATTTTAAAACATACTTTATACAAGAAAAAGTAATGAAGTTCAATAAGGAGAACTCTAAGGATTTTGAGGATCATTATTTTGGATTTAAGCAGCAATCATTGGAATAAAGTGCTTGGGAACATAGCTTTGAACGGTTTGCTGAAGTTCAAAAAAAGTGAATTTGTTGTAGAAAAGGGAATTGGATCTGGTTTGTCTTAGTCCCAGCACATTATCTTAGTCGTTGGACCCTCATTTCTCCATAGTTGATGCTTATCCTATGACACGTTTTCTTTTCCTCTCTGCAAAATTAACATCATTTTGAAACATTCCTAAGAAACAAAAACAAACAAGCAAACAGAGTTTTAAAAAAGTAGTGTTAGGAGCAACTACAGAAAGAAACTCATCACTACCAATCTGGCTACTGTTACCACTCAGAATTAAAACAATTATTACGGTCTCACCTAGTCAACCCTGGTTTACATCTCTTTTCAAAGAATTTCCTTTTCTTTGAAGTTCAAAATGATTTTTATTACTTTTTAATTTACAAAGCATATCAAAAATATTTTGGTATGCTTAGTAAGAACAATTACATCAAAAAAGTTGTAATAAGTGTTGTGAAAATATTTAATATAAAAAAGTTCAGCTAAGATTCTGCAAAGCAAACATAAAACCAAGAACTCTAATCTCAGTCTAATAGTAAACTTCAAGATATTTCCAAATATAAATTGAATCTGAGTGACCTCAGACACTCAATTGCCTTTTTGAAAAGGTAGCTATTTATCATAGGAAAATGTAATTGTAAGTTCTGTCCGTTTTTCATTTTATTATGCAATTTTTTGCAGTACATTTTTCACTTTGCTGTAAATTCATTCAGGAATATCTTTTCACTCTTGTGAAAAATTTGCACGTGATTTCACAAGAATTTGGGGTTTTCTTTCTTAACCGTTGTTTCATACTGGGTTGTACATTTGATGATCACTTGGACAGAGGAATAAAATCCAGAACACATCATATGAAATTGGCACTCACAAAAAGCATTCTAAGATGCGATTTTTTTCAGGAAAGAATGAACCTCAACACTAAACCATATTTCTTAGCATCATGCCCGATATCTCTTAAACACTTCCAGGGATTGGCATTGTTCCTTTTCTCGACCAACTTCTGTGTGAAGAAATGTCCAACCTAAAGCTCCCCTGGCTGAATCTGAAACCATTTCCTTGTTTCTTATCACTTGTCACCCGAGAAAAAGAGATTGAAACTGTCCCTGCAATCTCCTTTCCAGAAGTTGTAGGGGGCAGTGGGTCTCTCCTCAGCCTTCTCTTCTCCTGATTAAACAGATAGAGTCATTCCTCATAAATCTTGCTTTCAAATCCTATTATCAGTTTTGTTGTGCTTCTTTGCACACACTTAAGTAACTCAATAACCTTGTAGTGAAGGGCCCAAAATTAAACACAGCACTCAAGGTGTAGTCTCACCAGAGCCACATAGAAGAGGACATAGAAGAGGACAGTCACTTCCCTGGTTGTGTTGTCCACATTATTTCTGATGCAGACAAGGATGCCATGGGCCTTCTTGATCACTTGGACACAGTGCTGGCTCATGCCAGCCAGCATCCCCAGTCCTTTTTCTGTCGGGCAACTTTTCAGCCACTTTTGTCATACCAATATCACTTCATAGTTATTTTAACCCAAGTTCAGCATCCTGGACTTGACGAATGTTCTGCAAATGATGGAGATGCCTGAAGTCAAATCTTGGCTTGTTTAAGCCAAAACATTAGCAGATCTCAGGGGAAGATCTCCTACAGCAGTAGGACAGCAGCCTCTACAGAAAAGCACATTTTCTACTTGCTGCTGCTTAGAACAAGAGGCAAATCATAGCTAATCTTTATGCAAGAGATAACTGAAAAAAGAGAATAAAGAGCAAATACTCTGCTTTTCTATGCTTCTTGTTTCTTATATTTCCAGGAGGCAAATAAAACTGAGCTCTTCTTATCAAGACCTCCATCCTATTGTGTCTCTTTAAATTTGATTTGCTGCAATGCAGTGTTTTGTTTACTCTCCAAGAATTGAAGTAAAGGACAGTGCTAAGTAGCTACAGACCCAGAGACTGCAGCACAGAGTCCAAATGCTTATGACAGCTGGTGTTTTTTAAGGTCTCCTGTACTTTGAAAAAAAGGTTTAGAAAAATACCACAAAATGAAATATTTAATGAAAGAACTAGTATGGTTGGGGAAATAAGATAGATTTTAGGCTTCACATGGGAGAACGAAGAAAATAGAATTTTTTCTTTAAGAAAAAGAAAGGTGAAGGTAGGTGACAAAATCAATGCTGATATAAGGCAAGGTGATTTATATAAAGACTAAAGATACATAAAAGATACATTAGATATCTTTTATCATCAATTATTGATGTTGCTACATTTTGGTAATAACAGCCAAGAAGTTTTTTGTGATTCTTTTCCCCTCTGCTCAGAACGACTTGGCTTTTTAATGATTTGATTTAGGGATGCTTTACAGAAAAGAAATGAACGGCTACGTACTGGTCTTCATGCATATAGTGTTTAAAATGTACATAAACACAAATAAACATGTATATGTAAAATTTCTCATGTGATACCAGGTCCAAAAAAGGGAAGATACATGAGAAGACAGTTGTTAGTAATATTTTGCTGTTACTATTTGCATTCACTATTGCTGCGTAGAACTACTCAGTAGATAGATGATCAGCTTATGTCTTGAAGTTGCTAGCAGACCTACTTTTCAATGAACAAATTAACCAACTTATTTACAGTGAACATCTTTTGCTGATGCTTTCAAGAAAAGTATGCAGACATATGTCTCAAAGAGTTAACTACAAAAATAGACAGCATAGATGTTCAATGGCAAATTACAGAAATAAAAAAAAAAAAAAAAAAAGAGGAAAGGGATGGCAAGGCAGTTCTCAAAGTGATAGGAAATGGACTATATGCAAATCCCCAAACAGAAAAGAAACATAAGCTCTCTGCTCCCACCTGTAGGAGAACAAAGAACCTTATGGGTCTGATTTGCGCACATTATTTTTATTAGTAGTATACACTGGTGCACTCCATGAGACAGTTCTTTGCTGTCTATCGTGCTCCAATTCACAAATCAAAAGACACAGCGTATGTAAATATCTAATAACTAAAGAGAGCAGGTCAGCCTTAACTGCAGTATTCTTCACTTAAGTAGGGATCCCAAACTCAACATTTATGAAGATATTTTTGTCTATATTTTATTGTAAAAGAGTCAGTTTCTGTGGTTATTAACTTGGATTTTATTGAGGATATTATCAATTCTGCAAAACTGAAGTAACTGAAGTTTTCACTAATCATTACTTATTAGTACAATTCAAAGCATGCAATATCTTTGCCTATATATAACAGTTCCCACATTTTTTATTGTCACTTGATTTTGAGGAGCAGCTGCAAAGGTCTACTGAAGATCTCTAACATGCAAGTAGATATAAGAGTATGAAGCCATGGAATTAGGTACAGAATTCAATAAAAAGATGAGAAAGTAACTCTATGCTGTGAAATACATGTGAAAGATATATTAGTCTTAGAAAAAAAAAATCTTACTCTTTCATCCTGTTCCTGTGATTACATGTAGCATGCCCTACTCATGAAAATCCCAAGTAAAATCGCATTACTTGATTGTGCTCTATTGATTCTCTGCGTTACATTATTTTTAGTTTGTTTTTGTTTGTTTGTTTGTTTTTTTATTTAAGATCTAAGATTTTTAATTGTTATTATTGAGAAATCTGTAAACAATTTCACATGTACCAAGTATGAACGTTGTGGAGTTCTCCTTTATACTTCCTTCTTTTTCATTAAGGACTTGTTAGCATTCCTTGGAATCTGTATTTGTCTATGAATAAGGTGACAGTGTTGTTTGTACATTTAGCAAGCTTTTTTTTAACATCTGTTTTTCCTTTCATCTCTTTTCTTATTTTCTTATTTCTTTATCTGTAAAGATAACTGCACATTGGTGTTTTGTTTTTTTTTTTACTGTTCATGATAGCAATACATTTTGTTGCTTATCGCAGACATTTTGGAATATTGCCAATGTTTAAAATGTATAAATAATTAAATTTTAATACATTTTCATCAATAATGTTTTGCCCTTTAAATGAATATGTTGGTGAATAAATTGATGGATCAGAGCACTTATGGATCGAAATGGATACCACTAAAAATAAGAAAGAGCATCAAAAAGTGAACTTTAAAGATATATCTGAAAAACAAAATTTATGTTAGCATTGCTACAAAATACAGACTTTGTAAAAATGCTTTCTCCATTCACAAAGACATTCATCAACATAAAACCATAAGAAAGTGTTTTCTGCTAAGAAGTTCTTCTGAAAAATTTTGAAAACAAAGAGTACTAAAAAGTTCTTAATCTCAAAAGACTGCATTTGTTCTTTCAAAATAAAAAAAAAAGAATTTTTATTCTTAAATTAATTTCCAGTTTAAAATTTCAGAAGGATAAATAATCAAATGAAAGGCAAAAAATCAAAATAGGATTGCACAAAGAAAACAAAATGAGATGTTCTGACAAACTCAAGCTCTCTTGTTTTTTTTCTACTAAATACTTCCTAGTGTTTTATCTCACCTCAGCACAAAAACATATTTCTGCTATCTTGAAAATTCGAAAGGATCAAAAAGACAAATTAGTCACAGAAATGGACAGCTATCAAGAATGCCAATCTAATTTAAAAAGGTATCATTACATTTTGAGATAAATGAGGCAAATGGAAGTAAGACATTTATTTGCTATCAACAAGATATTTTGTAGATAGGAAGCAAGAACTGTATACATCAGTGTCTTCTTTAGTTACAGTAAGCAAGTTTTTACTTGTCTAAAAGGTGTTGTCTCATCTAAATTCTGTCTCTGAGGAAAGGTAGCATCTACCATAAGGCAAGATTTATTATAGCTTGCATCAGGTTGAATTGTCTTTTAGAAAATCTATTTCTCTCCTTATGCTGCTCAAAAGATCTTGACAATTACAGTTATCCAGATAATTATGTTTAGAAAGATGAAATAATATTATCTTTATCTGTACGGACCTTCAGTCCGTACTTTAAGAAGTGTTTCTGGATGTTACTTTTCAAGCATTACTGGGGATGCAGAAGTGCTGGTGAACAGCATCCTGCATATGGTTAATAGAGATATGTTTTCTAAGATGAATATTGATGTGTTGCTGGATTGTTGTAGCTCTTATATAAAAAATCAGTACTTTGGCTTACGGTCAAAACTCATCTAAGTGCAGCAGAGAAGGAACTAGGCATCTGATATTACAATGAAGGTAATATCACAGTAAATTTATAAATCCAATTTTCTTCAAAGCAGATTTAGATTAATGGAGGTTATAGGAGTGGGCAAGCAGTTTAGCAAATATTATCATTTGCAGGTTTGTCTTCAACTATAATTTCTTGTTCTTGTTATTAGAGAAACCAGGTGATTTAAACTGCGAAAATTACCTAGCTTAAATTCCCATGAAAGGTACCTATGGAAATTCTCAAACCCTTCCAGTACAAACCTCTACCTAGCAGTCCAGGCAGTCTTGACAAGGTAACACTTCTCCTCCATCAAAGAAATGACTTTGACAGCTACACTACAGATTATTATTTAATGGGTGAAAGAATAACATCCAATGTTATTTATGTCAGAACTCCTCTCTGTTCGCAGTCTACCCATACTAATCACCACTTACCAAGAACATTTCAGCGTTTGTCCCTTTTGATGCCCCCAGACTACCCATATGAGCCCTCAGACCCCTCAGCAGGGCACTGTCTCTGCTCCTTGCTTTTATCTTCTATTTATTTATAAATAGAAGAAGTACTACTGAAATTTTAGCAAGGGCAACAACAATCAGGAGGACCAGGAATGCTGACATTGCTGCAGCATTCAGGGAGTTTCTTGAAGCTGTTTTTGTGTCCAACTGACAAAATTCCCTATACTGCTTTGGTGTGGTGACCACTTATTTTGCGTACAAGGAAGCAAGAACAGGGGCTTCAAATAACTGTAGCTGAACATTAAATTCTTAGTGAGTAACACAGAGTGGTATGATGGCAGATTTAAATGCTGTAACATCTCCCCTTCTGGGAAACTGCTGTGTTCCAGAAACTCCAACTTTTACAGCATCCATAAACAGATATACAATTAATTTCTCTCTCATGGGATTATGCTGTGACAGAGACCTTGACTGGGATTCGTGTCTTATACTGCTGCCACTTGTAACTTCAGTGAAGAGCCATGGGAAAAATTTTTCAAGACAAAATCTCTCTCAACAACATATGTCTAAAAAATCCACAGTGAAAGGGAATGAACAGTTTTATATCTCCCTGCCTTCCTTCCTTCTTTCCATTACCCTTCCTTCCTCCTTTCCATTTTCCCTTGCCTTCTCCCTCTCTGCTTTCCTTCCTTCCTTCCTTCCTTCCTTCCTTCCTTTCCTTCCTTCCTTCCTTCCTTCCTTCCTTCCTTCCTTCCTTCCTTCCTTCCTTCCTTCCTTCCGTCCTTCCTTCCTTCCTTCCTTCCTTCCTTCCTTCCTTCCTTCCTTCCTTCCTTCCTCCCATTTTTCTTTTCCTTTCCTTCCTCCCTCCCTTCCTCCCAGCTTCTTAAACTGCCACTTGGAGGATTTCTGATAGAAAGAAATTTCTCAGCAGCTGTCTTTCCTTCTATTTATCCATAGAGATGGTGACAGGGACTCCCTTGCTTTTTATAGCTTCAGGCCAGTAGGTTTACAGCCATGCTAGCTGAAGAGTGTCTGCACTGTAATTCCTATATTGTACCATGATATTTTTATTTTTACTCTTTGAAGAGTGCTTATGAAAATCGCTGGAGAGTACTTAAGGAGCGGATTAGCATTTATCTGGAATGCTTCCCCTGAAAATGACATTTATAATACCAGGTTTAACCCCTTGGTACTTTTAAACAGAAATGACATTTAGCCATAAATCCTTTCTGCAGCAGCCTGCAGAAAAAACATATCAGGGCTTGGAGGGCTTCTGCTTGGACTTCATCCCTGCCTCAGTCTAACAAGGACACAGGAACTCTGTAGGATCTGAGGATGGAAAGATTGGGTTGTATCCAGAGATATCAGAAGCCAGGTGAAATTAAATTGCCAGGAGGTTTTTGTAGTCCTGTCCTGTTTTATCATAGAGAGACTGCATTTCAGACTGCACACTGAGTGTAATTTCATAATCTGCAAGAAAGGCAGCCACTCTGAAAAGGCTCCTTGTTTGCTGCTGGAAAACAGTGGAGGCAGTGGATTTCCTGAGGCTAATGAACATATCTGCCCTCAGGGGCTTTGGGATATATAAGTGGTACAGCAAAAACGTTTAAGAAATCTTTCATTTATGTATTTATTTTTACTTAGAATATTCATAATTGCAGAAATACTGCAGTAAAAAAAAAAAAAAAGCCTTTGAGAAGACAAAATCTATTTTATTTACTTCATCTCTAGAAAAGGGATGATGTAAAACTTTAACCTCAGTTTGCCCATTTATCAGATATCCTTTATGTCCTCTTTCACATGGTTTGAATTTACTTCTTGAATTTTAGAGATCAATAGGGAAGTTCTGTAAAGAGCTGGTAAAACCAGAACTGTTAGATCCAGTTGCACTCCAGTTTGCATAGCACACAACAAGGGGAAAAAGCCATCAACACTCCTCTCCTGCAAACAAAACAGACACCTCAAGCAAACCACTTGCTTTGCATTCATCTTTTAGTTCTTTGATGCCAGTTACATTTGAAACCAGACAGTTTGTGTCCACCCACATCATAATGACCTATTGCATCCTTTTAGGTGCTTTGTGACCAGTCTGACTTTCTTATTCTACTGTTTTTATCATTTCTACTGGGGACATTTGCAATCTCTTTGTGTCCTTATCACCTCTCCGTAGGAAAGCCCTCTCATCCCTCTACTATTATTTTCAGAAGTCAAAGTTTCATCATAATTTTAGGACAGTTGATATTTTCTTTCCAAATCACAGCTCTTGGGTCAAGTTTACATGAGAAAGAGGAGAGAGAGAGCTTTCATACAAATTATTTTTAGCTACCTTGTTCACAGTGAAGATGTAAATATTAACTTTCCACTAGTTCAAAATCCAGGAGTAAAGATGGTGCCAACACGGCAAGAGGAACTGGTGTTTAATTTCTGATCACTGTCACTTGACAGTCACGTGCTAAATCAGCTCATGCCCCCAGTTGCACATTCATTCCAGATTTTTGTAAGATTTCCATCTTGCTCTGATAACTGACTCTCTTGAAAAAGAGAGAACATTTGTGTGCAAGGTGAGGGTAACTAAACTGAAAGGGCTCAGAAAGTTGGGAACATTAATAGGCATATATGGCACTGCAGCAAATATTAGGTCAAGAATTATGCTTTCATTTACAAAAGGGATGTGGTAAGCCTGTGTGTCTTCAGTATTTCAGTCTAATGCACATTCCAGTAAGCAGGAAAATTTCCCTCACAGACTAGGAATTGAATTCAAACTATGGCTGCACAGTAATTACAAACATAATTTAAAAGAAATGTGGCATCTGCTCTGGACAAGATCTTCCAGATGGTCAGTTCTTAAGTATAGAGGAACTGCTACAGCCTCCAACTTCCATTGGTATATTTTGATACCTAGAGAGACTTATACAGAGACAGATATGAACATATATATCTATAAAATCAGGAATTATGCCAAGAACTGAAACAATATGCAATCCTTACAATATGTTCATCCTTCTGAAGTCAATCCTTCCAAATTAGAACCAAGATACAGCAAACTCAAAGAATCGCTAATGTTATTCTAACTGCACCATAGGTGAACCAAGGATATCACCTTGAGAACAATTGCAAAAACAAAAAATCCCTAACATAAATACACTAGTGGAAGGATGGTGAAGTCTAGCAAGAGTCGATAACTCACAGGGTGCATTTCTGTTCAGTAATTTGACACTAAATGAAAAATATAGGTCTCAGAAGCTAAAATTCTTTGACTGTTGTCAGAATAACTCACTCTCCTTTTGTAAAGAGTTCATCAAAAACTGTAATGAGTGTATACTGCAAAAATAACTAGATTCATTAAAGAAATGGTTTTCTGAAGAACAGTGTTCTATGCTATTCATATAGCATTGTCAGATTAGGAATAAGGACAAATAGGAAGAAGGTGGTTTAAAATTTCAAAGTAACAAATTTGGCATTTATGAAAGTACTGTAAAAATATTCTTTCTTTTAAGAGTGCTGTTTTGCTAGCAATGAGAAGGAAGAAATAGGCAACTTGATTTACAAGCACACATCCCATAGACCTTACTGATTAGCATAAGTGATATTTCCCAACAAACCTAATTTTAGATCAATAAAAATTATTAAGAATTTAAATGACGTGAAATAAGATACAGAACTGCGGATTTATGATGAACTGTCTCATTTGTAAACAGACCTCAAGTCAGTTAGCTTCACAAGTTTCTGTAAAGAACTGAGTCAGCAGATCCAATTTCATACCAAGAAAATAATTTCACACACTTCCCTGAGAATGAAAATTCAAAACTTCATTAGATATAATAACTAAATTACTTCATTTGAACGCAAGAACCATGGAAGAGGACCAATTCTTGGAGAATGAGACAAAATCCTGGAGGAAGTATCAGCATGAAAACTTTCTGCCACTCATGTATAGGTAGGTTAGGGAAATACATGTCATTTCATTGTAATTTCTCCTTTTCATCCACGTTGTCTAAAATTACAGAGAACGATTGAATGAAATTTTTTTCATCTTACTTACATTACTGTCATAGATGTTGTTCAGAAAACACAGTAGGCGTCCCAAGCGAGTAATGATTGCCTGGAACAGGCAGCTCTGAAAGAACAGGTTGGTAGTCTGCATTTTCTAGAAAATAGTTTTAGGAACCTTCTGTAATTTATAAGAGCTTCGAAGAGGAACTTAGTCATCTGCAGTAGATATACAGTATAAAATATAAAGTTCTCTCTTTTAAATAATATTTCAGAAAGCAAATTACATCACTTGAACACAAATATTTTGAATTAACTACTCAAAACTGTAATTCTTATTTCTCCATCACAGTTCCATGTATTCATACAAGATGAAAACATTTTGGTCAGCAGTATCTTTGCTGCAAATTGATTATGCAAATACATCCAGATATGTTTGGGTGTGCACATAAGTGCATAGCATAATTACACTCTCAGCATGATTTCTGCAGATTATCAGTACTTCCTATTTCTGTCATAATTAGTCTTTTCCATAAGATGCAGTTTGTGAGGGGTGGGGAGGATGTGATGCAGTCTGACTAATGCACTGTGTTCTCAGAATGTCCTTTCACTTAAATGTCCTCATCTGCACCATTTTATGAGTGCCCCAAGGAATGCTCCTACACCCATGTGTCATTTTAGTTACATTCAAAGTACTCTTTGGGGAAGGGCATCTGGGATTTTTGCTGGGGACTTGCTTTGTTCATGACCCTGCCAGACACCACAACATTTTCGGAAAGCCAGAATATTTATATTCAACAGCGTGCTTAGGGAACAAATCAATGAGTTTTCTCCAGTATGTATGGATTTTTGACACTCTTTATTCACCATCTGCTTTGACAGCATTTTCCTTGAACTAACTTTTCACAAACTTCAGAGAATAAAGCTCTCATAACTATTCATTATGATGCTTCAAAGCATTGGATGAGTAGCCAAAGGAAGTAGCTGCTTTTGAATAGTCTATCTTTTGTAATTTGGGGAAGTTTTTTGATTTTCTTTGCATAATAATACCTTCTCCCTTTTCTAAATAAAATTTGCTTCCAAACACCCAGGTATTTAGACAATTTTAAGCCCATTTATGTGTCTTCTTGGCATTTAAGTGAGAGACAGAGTAAAAGTACTATAAAACTCTCATGTTCTATTGTGTTTTACAGTTTTAAAGAGACTTCCCTCAAACTCAGCGGTTTTTCACAGATTATATCCAGAGGCCACACAGTCATATCAGCTCAGGGAATCTTCTGTAGCCCTTTTGATTTCAACACAAACAGCTTCTCTAGGTGGTCTCTAAACTCAGTTGTTGGCTCTCTCTACTTTTCCCACCTTCAGTTGTGCATATGGATCTTCAAAACTGAATTTGTCTGCCTGATTGGAAAAGTTGTGATCAACACTAGCAAGCATGATCAGTTTTTCTGCTAAAATACTTTTCCCTTGTCAATCCAAAAATTGTGTTGAAAAACAGTGGTTGAACTTGCACTGTCAGTCTTGTAAGCAATATAACTACAGTAGATGATCCAAGTTGGCATAACTTGGTGGATTCAAAAGAAACAAATCATACAGCTGAATGATCTTACTGGTTGACACAGTAGCACATATATGATTAAGGAAGATTCTTCTTTTTTTTTATTTTATGTTAGGATTCTAGCAAATATAAATGATATCAATATAAATGACGGAATATAAATATATAAATGAATATAATAATATAATTATAAAAATGATATTCTAGAATGGTCCAGGACAAAAATTTTTGGTTTTATAATTTTTGTTTCCTGCTAATACTCACGCATTTAAAAATAATAATAATAATAATAATTTCTAAAATGTTTGAGCTAAAGCTTACCTGGCTTCATCAGATGAAGAAAGTCAGCCCCATTCTTAAACAGAAAAATGGACATTTAGTATATGCTTTCATCACAACAGCACCTATGGAAACTAGTGACCTACTCAGTACAAGGGTATCACTGTGCTGAGCATGGAGTACTGAAAAACCCAAAAAGATTGTCAGAGATGAATGCTGTGGAGTTTGGAAAAAGAGGTCAGCTTTCTGAACATAGTCTTCTAATGGCAGACTCACAGTGACACCCTAAAAGCCCTACAGCTGCTGCTTCAAAAGAGCACGGGTTTCCTGTAGCTTATGTGTAAGCGAAATGCACACCTTGCTGTTTTTCTGATGGAATTAAACACCAATATTTACACTCCGTCCTTTTACATTACATATAGCACAGAACAGAAAACACATAGCAGAATTCTTTTCAAATGTAAACCACCTAAATTTATGTTACATGCAATGGCAGTGACAATCCCAGCTCTTATTACAATCGTCAGAGATCTAGACTGTACATGTAATGAAATTAGGCATCTGTTCAGCTCAGCCTATACTAGATGAAAGGAACTCCCACCAGTTGCTCCTGGTTTGGATACTGCTGTCTTTTAAAACATCCTTGAATCCACAACAGGGCTTCCAGAGAGAATACATTCTGGGGCAGATCTGCACCAGACTTTCTCTTCTGAAAGATCTGGACGCCAAGCCTCCCTAGAACCTCAATTCATGCATAAAATCTAAAAAAAAAAAAACCAAACCAAAAAAAACATCCAAAACCAATGGAAAACAATGCCTATGCAACTATGTCCTTTACAACATAAATAAAGCTTTTGGAATACTTTCTCGCATTGCTTTTTTTTCTGAATAATCAGGGTTATTTTAAAATCTCTCTTTTTACAGTCTTTTTACTATTTCTTTAGGCTTCCATTATAATAGTTTATTCCAAACTGCTTTTTAACCTTCCATCAACCCGTTTATTCATAGACTGCTACACACAGAAGGATCTAATATTAGTAATTCATTCAGAAGTACTAACAGAATTTGACAGATTATGCTGGGTCACAAAACAAATGAACATGTATTGATCTTAAGGTAGGCAGTATATCCAGCATTGATTAAAAAGCAATTGTTGAAAGAAGTTTTTAAACTTTAGAAATCTCAAAACTCGTCTGGTTCTAATTATCACTATACAGAACAGGAATAACTGAACAAAAATACACTTTTTCAAAAAATAATATTTTTTCTTTAGTCAGATATTTGATTATCCCTAAATTTCATTGTTATTTTGAGGGTTGAAAATTGCTTGCAAAATTTATTTCATCTAGTAATTGAGCAGAAAGCTTACATTGCTGACTAGAGATAAATTACACAGCTAACGTGACTCAGATAATTTTAATGAAGATAGTATCATATTGGCAGTTGACATACACATTGGTGAAGCCATAAGGAGAGTTTATTGTGAATGGCAACCTTTTCCTCTTGGCCTGTATACCCTTTTATATGACAACTCCAACTTTACCTTTAGGTAACATACTGCACGTTTAATAAAAGTAAACAGGTCAAGACGCAGGATGACTGCAACAGAAGTTTAATGGCATTACTCTTGAAGTTGTCTGAGATAACAATCACATTTTCACCATTTTTATTGGAATAGCACAGATATCATTATGAGAAAATTCACTGTAGATTCTGTTGTTGTTCTTGTTGTTTAAGACAGTTTTCCGCTTTCAGAGCTGTATGATTTATTAGTCACAGGACATTAGCTCTCTGTGCTTTGGTGACGATGCGACCTGAGCCCCACTCAAATGGGTTTTATTAGCAAAATAATACATAGAAAATCCAAAATCTTTGCTGCAGTGAAAAATTTCCTTATTAACTTTGCTTTGAATGAAGTCATTCAAAATGGTTTCTTTATATAATATAAGCTACATAATACATACATACATAATATTAAGCTGCAATTTGGTTTGATATTGATGTTTCCTTATTTTTCTTGAGAAGTATCAAAACCAGATGAATTTAAACAACATTGTGTCAATACTTTTTTAATTCTGCTTATGGTTTTTATTCATTCAGGAAATAGCTCTTAATATTTTTTAATACATGAAAACATAAACTAC
Source organism: Lagopus leucura (assembly GCF_019238085.1). Classification (NCBI taxonomy): domain Eukaryota; kingdom Metazoa; phylum Chordata; class Aves; order Galliformes; family Phasianidae; genus Lagopus; species Lagopus leucura. Next base: position 4,582,532 of record NW_024962252.1, on the reverse strand, counting down.
TGGCATGTGTTCTTTCTACCTAATTTGCTAAAATTGCTGTTTTGTTTGCATTCCCATGCTGATTTCTCACAGAAGTGTTAAGTCTATCAACATATAAATTGAATGATCTTTCTCAAAGACATTAAAAAGGAAGCACTATTGCACCTAAACCTTCATTTCTGTAAGAAATTAAGCTTTCTGACCTTGCACAACATTAAAAGTTGACCATAAAAAATCATAAAGAGAGGACACAATGCCATTAAATTGACACTAGTAGATAAGTTGTGTAACTTAATGCAGTCCTGTAGGGAAAAAGAAAAAAAAAAACATTATATTCCTGTGTGGGGTTTTACTTGGTGTGATTTTTTTGGTTTGGTTTAATAGTAAATACCCTGCAAAACTACCATGCCTACTGCAATTACCCAGTTCCTGGCATCAATAATTTATTCAAGTTATTGTTTGCAATTAGAAATAGTAGATAATTAATGTCAGCTGCTGTCAAGAAACACCTTCAAGTTCACCCTTTACGTGTAAACACTGGCTATTTCTCTAGTAAAAATGCCTTTTAAATATTCAAGATAAACAAATAGAACAAAACCAACAGTGTAGATACATCACATTGCAGAAACCTGAGATGATTTAAAGCATTTAGAAGGAAACATACTTCTCTGTTTTAAAACTGCAGCAATGTGAAGATTTCCAGTAACACATTTTTTTTGCAAAGCCATTATCTCTAGCATCTGAACATGCTAATGATTAAATAAATAAATAGATAAAGTAAAGAAGATGTATCAGATGTAACCTAGTTTTTGATATAGATTTCTTATTATTTGCTCTCTGTCAATGAATTTAGATGTCCAAAGGAAAAAAGCAAGAGGTAACATGGCAGGCAACACTGTGAGCCATATGGTCTGCACATGCCATGAAAGTCAAACTGAGATCTATTCCAGTAACGTAGGCTAAAAAGAATTTATGTACTAAATTTTCAGGTATCTTTAAAATGATATCAGATTCCAGTAAACTGAATTATTTTGTGACTGGAACAATCTATCTGAATATACCATGAAAACCTGCAAAGATGTGCACAGAATAATGTATTGTGTCCTAATATATATTGGGCAACCTCTTTTCTCAATTCTGTAGTCAGTGAACCTCTATTGCACTTTCATTGGTACACTTGACTTATCCTCTATTGGGATCCAGATTTTTGAACAAAAGATTCTCTGTGGCCTGAGACATCTTTTTCTAGATGAATTGTACAGGATTCACTGGATCAAATGCAGTTGTCTTTAAGGTAAATTTGTGTGCCTGAGCTCCTTCAGGAGGGTCTTCTAGGGACTTGTAGGGAATGGCGTATCACATTCTAAGTTAAGCATTTAAACTGATCAGGTGAATTGCAGGGAATGGTCTTCCCCTCTTAGTTAATTATAAAAAGAAGCCAGACGATGACTCTGGTTCAGCCATTGCAAATGTTTGCTTAAAAAACAGGTGAGTTCAACCACATCCATAATGCCTGCCATCTTAGTATAACCATGAATAGTGTTCTTACATAAAGCTCTTTCAATATATTAATTATTTGGCTTATATATGAGCACATTTCATCATTCATAATACTAGACTCTATGTTAAGATTAGGCAGTAGTGACCTTCTTCAATCACATAAGACCATTTTATGCTATGGAATTCTCTTTTGTAGTCAGTATTCTTCATAATAATGTATTCCTAGAGTATACCCATACTCAGATAAATTCTCCCTCTGTAGGTCATAAAGCACTGTCAAATACTATTACTCTCAACTGTCAGTACAAGGAATTAGGTACTTACCTTTGGCAAATCAATTAATTAGGAGTATGATCCCTATCATTATCACTACAGAAATACATATTTCACGTAAATGATACATGTAGTCTGCTCCCAATGTTAGAATGAGATGGATTGTCCCACAGAATAAACTATTTCTCTCCGTAGTCCAGAATGACCAGGCGAGATGAAAAAATATTTGTATTTTAAACATCAAAAATCAGAAGGCATAAATCTAAGAATGAAAAGTCAGTAAAATTTTAAAATTTGACAAATTAAATCTCATACTTTATATTTTATTGTGCCCCCCCAAAAACTGCAGAAGTATGAAAACATAATTAAAGTTTAAGCATTTATTTATGCAAAGGATGCTTATGTTCAGCTAGCAAATTTTTTTATTCTAAGTGTCATATTATCCACATTTCTCTTGCAAAACACCAGAAGAACTAGATCTTATCCATTATACTCCATGGAAAAAAAAAATGATGGCATATTTGTTATAGCCCAGATAAAAGACATTTCACATTTCATATTTAAATAATAGGGTCATTGTCAAATACTATTTTAAAACAGATAATGCAGTTTTTATTTTTGCTCATACTAAAATTAATGTTCATCATCTGTTTGATTCTATTGGCTTCATTCATCCTTTTTAACTGTCTGCTAATACAACTTGTAAATGACAAGATGCAACTGCAACTCTATAACTAATAGGCTTCACATAAGACACCAGCTGATTCTCACAGGATCTAAATATGGTGCTCAGTTTGCTGGATGAGACAATTAAAAGTCAAATACGTATTTTCATATATGCAAAAATTAATGGTACTATTTTGAAATTATATGGCTCAATACGTTATATATATATACATATACTTGCAAATTATCTGAAAATGAAAAGTGATTCTAGAAGTATGTATGTAAAAACTGAGATAGGATTTCTATTGGAGTTCATAAAAATGATCTTAGGATGTATCTTGAAAATGGGATATCTTAGAGTAATATAAATACTACGTGAAGTTATGAATTCTTGGGCTATGTCTCAGAGAGGTCCTGCCAGCAAAAACAGTATTGACAGAGATTTGTGAGAAACTGACAAAAGTAGAAAGCAAAATATTTGAAAGGGATTAGGTGGCAACAAGAAAAAGTGTTTTTAATAGATGCTACATACAATACTAATCGATTTCCTCAGAAATTATCTGAAAGTGCACCAAATGTATACATATACAGTGCAGTATCTATATCAGATCTCAACTGCTAAGCTCCCATAGGGCTGGGGAAGCAGAGAGAAGTATTTCTGGGGCAAATCTGTCTTGTCTCTAAACAGACATCCAAAATAGATTGAAGGCATCTCTGCCTGGAAGGACGATAAGCTCAGATACAGATATCTAAGTCATTGCTATCTAATGTTAAGTGAGATAAATTCAGCCTTTCAGTATTTCTTTAAACCTTACAGTTCAAACGGTTGGATAAAGAATATCCTCTTCATAACTTTTGTAGGCACCTTCTGTGCTGTGACCCATGGTGTGCGTGTGCTTTATTTGGCAGTGAAGGGAATATTTGAACTTTTGAACTTGCGTTTTTCGGAGAAGTGGTCAGTTCTGGCCTGAGGTTTGTGGTTTTGTTTTGTTCTAATACGGGTTGATTGAAAAGGATTTTTTGCTTCTGGAGAGTTTTGAAAAAATAAGAGTTTCATAATGCAGAGTTATCAGTGTCACAATTAATCTGGAGTGAACAGATGGGCATTCAAATTCACATAACGGATGTTGTATGGATCAGTGCTCGTATAATTAGTTGTGTATCAGTGACAGGACATTAGGTCACTGGGTAATTTTGTTGTCTGCCAGATGATTTGCCTGCATTCAGAATGAGCATCAATCAAAAACCACATTATATTCCGCTAAGAGGAATAGACAAACTCCAGTTGTCAGCTGATATTTGAGTTGCAGTTGTAGTCTTCTTTATTGATCCCTAGCAGTAGTAACAAAGAAATGAGATGTTAGCTCCATGAGATTTTGGATACTTATGCATGGCTGAGACAGAATCACAGAGAAGACTCCCTCTCTCAAAGACCAGTGCTCTCTTCACAAATACTATTTTACGAACTGTGCTCTTCTCATCTCAGATGCCCGTTGTCATCTTTTCTACAACATGTGACAACCATAAAAAAAAAACAACATAGAAAGCAGTGTTTTCTTTTAGTATGAAATATGAAATTAATAAAGCAAGACAGTTATGGTATTTTGTGTTTTCCATTCACAAGGTTTTTCCTAAGCCATTAATTTTTACTGATTATATATATATTTAAATCAGCATGACATATTGCTCACATGACTCCATTACTTTTTTAGAAAAGCTTTGATTTTAATCAATTGTAATAGTACAATTTTTGGTCAATTTTTTACTTAGAAGCAGGACATCAGTTTCATTTATCTTGGTCTGGGAATAGGCATAGTCAGTGTCAGAATGCAGGTCAGTGATATCCAGATGGATCCATAAGCACAAGAAGCATTTTCTTGAATGGAAGTGCCCCAGGTCTCCAGTCTTATCACAGAAAAAGGAAAGTCAGAAAGGAAATGAATAAAGGAATGATTTTTAAGTAAGAGAAGATGATGTGGTAGAGATCCTGAAAAGAAGCTCCATCATGTGGATTGCCAGGTACTCAGCTCTTCCACAACAGTCAGCAAGAAATTAAAATTACAAATTACTACGAAATCCAGTAGGTCAGCATGTATCCAAGCTCTAGTTTTTTTCTTCCATTATCCATTCCACTTTGCTGCATCAGTATATCAATCCCCATCGTCCACCTTCACTCAGATCAAGCCAGCTCTTGTCTGAAAGTTGAACTTAACCCAGATTAATTTGGTAAATGGTAAAATGGAATGGTAAAATTACAAAATGGGCACTGATTTTCTGAAGACTTAGGGCTTCTCTCAGCCGTGGCTACCAGATCACTTAACTAACCAGAAGAGTTAGGATTAGGATCTCCTTCAAACCTAGTTTGAGTGTAAGTATTTGAAACAAATTGTTAATATTGTGACTCTAATATTCTGGTATTGAGAAGGCAAATGTCTTCACAAAAGTGAAACATAAAGCTGAAGAAACAGACCTCTGCACTCTTATCCTTTTGTCCCACACTCTGGGGAATATTTATTCACTCATTAAATAGTCTATTCTACACAATTCCAGACCCAGCCCAGACTGTCCTGCCCATTTATTCCTTTGACTACATTTCTTCCAAGAACTTTCAAAGTTTACATCGTACTTTAAAAGTATTAATAAATCTTCATCTGGTTGCAGCCCTGGGCTTTCAGTATCAGAATATCATCTAGGCTGTAACATCAGCACTCAGAAATATCTCAGGTAATGTGTGGTCACTTCAGATAATTTACCAAAAACTCTTAATCCTCATGTAAACTTCAAACAAAATACTGCTCTTCATGCTCCTATAGAAGCAATGCACTCTACCAGTACAGGATCCTTTCCAAAGTCTGCACTTCACATTGTGCAGTCTACCATAACAGCAGGCCCGCTCTTGTAGAACATCTGTTTCATAAAATTAAATCTCATTTTCACTTTGACTTTCTTTTGCCATCAAGCTGCACAGTCTCCATCTTGTTCCCTACAAAATTACATATAATGAAATAGAACACAATTTCAATCATACCACGTTGTGGTAAGTTTCTAGTGGTACCAAATTCAGTGAGGTGCTATATTCACTCTATTAGGTTACCCAGTCCCTGTAGGTACCCAGCAACTGCTTGGTTATCAAGCCAAATGTCTGACCAATAAATAAACTTGTTTTCGTATTTTATTTACATTTGTTTGAAATCAATCAACATTTGAAAAGGTTACACGGGAATACTGAAAAGTCATGGAAAGATCAAATTCTCAAACTGAAAAACAGGCATCAACCAGGTTCCCTTTGTCTCACAAAGCTGCTAACTCCAGTTACCATACTGCTGGATCCACACATTTCATTACAACCAATAGGTGGGAATCCCTGCAGCAGACACTGGTCTCAGCATCCAAATTTTATGTGAATAACCTCTACTGAATTCAGTGGGAAGTTAATGCTGTAAATGTTTACAGTGTTTGGCCCTCTTTCTTTTTATCCTCTCTCCCCAAGATTTCAATTGCGTAACTATAAAAACTTCCTAATCCACAGACCAGACCAGAAAAAAAGCTCTAAGAGAATTATACCTTCTCACACCTTGTTCTTTATGCTTGTTCTTCTTCACAAGTGTAGGCCTGATATCTGCGTGTTCTGACAAAGAAGCAGCATATTAACATCTTGCAAAGAAACAGTACTAGCTAAACGAGGAATGAATAAAAGCTTCCTCACAGTGAAGAAATCTGGAGAAGGAGTCTGAACACAAAAGAAAACTTTCTTGTCATCATATTTGATTATCTTGTTACCATGTATGATTACTTTTTCAGATTAGAAGAAAAAGCAAAGCAGACAGTTGAAGATGGAAAGCTGAGCAATGAAGGAACTACAAATATGGAACAAAAGCTTCTTTTTTTTTTTCTCTTTTGAAGCAAAATGGACGAAAAAGAATGAAAATATTTGTTAGTATTTTTCTTTATTCCAAGATCTATGACTGTTCTGTCTCAGAGTGGCCCTGTTTCTGTGAGATTCAAAGAGGAAAAAAAATAATTCTAAAATATTCTGCAGGCTTTGGATCAGTTTTTTGGCTCTTTTCCACTGCCGTGGAAGCCTAAGCTTGTTGGAGAGAGATCTGATCTCAGTGAGGACTCCTGCTGTGGCTGTGCAGGGGAGTGAGCATGCTGCTTACACCTCCAAATCTCTGTTCTGATCCTTGTTGCAGCTTGCCAGGCACAGACCCCTAAAGCAGAAGAAACAAGGATATGCTGGGTGAGTGCAATTTAGTAAATGTTTGATGGGAATTGTTCTTTAACTTTTTCTTACTGTTACAAGTATGCCATTATCTCTTGAAAGCAAGAAGAAACTTACAGAAAAACACTATCACATAAAATGTGACATATTTTCTGAGTCATGCTTCCCAGGAGTATACTTGAGCGGGTGCAATTGATGCTCACGGCTGTATTTAAACTGTTCAGCAGAGCTACCTGCCGTGCAAAGCTCTTGTTATTCACTTGCCAGCTTATGCAGCTCTGTAAGTAATAACACCATGGTCCCTTAGGACACTGAGAATCTCCAGTCTATTACTTTGCAGGAGCTCCACCTCAGACAGAGGTCTAAAAACTATCATAAGCAATTGTCTGAAAGAAGGAAATTGTTGACGGTTTAAGAACTGCTATGGGGAAAGGGGAAAGCTATTGGCCTTGTCAAACATCTGGTCTGTACTTCTTAAATTGGTCAAGACATCTTTGTTTCTTTCATCACATTTTGTGAAAGAAAATAATGTATTCTCTGCCTTTTTCCTTGTAGTTGTTGTTATGGATGCCTCTCAAGCCTAGCAGAATGAGGCTGGCTTATTCCACATTACCTGCAGGAGCACTGGGGAAACTGCAAACCTGTGCTACTGTGGCAATTTTCTTCAAAGTCAATTTGTTTGAGAATTTCCTTCCACAAGCACAGCTAGAGTAAACCTATTTACTTCCAAACCCTAAGAGACTACTCCAATCAAAGGAATCGAATCAAAAAGGTGCAAGACTGTTGTCTGTAAACAGGTATTTTCCACGTTCATGCTCTACCTTCCATGAATCATCATTGCCTCCATGTTCACTGCATGTTCCTCCGCACGAGGGGCACAGCACCTGTGCTCGTGCTGTTGTATGGGGTGTGGGCTGGAGGAGGCAGAGCAGCAGAAAGCTTTATGTTTCTAGCTAGTGTCTTTTTCATAAACTGTAAACTGAACTTTTTAAATAGCAATGATCAGTTATAGAGAAATAAGGGTGAAGGGAACAGAAAACTTTTATGCCCTTCGTCTGCAAGTGGTTTGTCTGATCCCGCAGAATATGCCCCGTGAGCATTACATAAATAAATTAAATTTGAAGCAATAAATATTGTCTATTTGTTTGTTAATTTTGACGGTTTTCCCTACAGATTGGTTATTACTGATCTTCAGCTACATGGCAAAATTAATTGGAAGAGTTGGCATACATTTTCCAGTATGACTCCTGAGACTTTTCCTGTGGGAACTTCAGCCATCCCTCAGAATGCCTTTGCAGTTTGTGATTCTGAGTGCATTGGTAATTACTGGATACCTGTTCTAATGGGTTCCTAAAGGAAAAACAGGACCACAGACATGCAGCTGCATTGCACCTTGCCTGCCCCAAAGCTCTCCTTAGGTCATACCTGCACAAATTTACACTGGATTGCCACTCAGCTGAAATGCTGCTAGCTGGCAATGTGCTACAATGCTAAAGCTATCAGAATTGAAATTAAAATACACAAAAATGTGTATGTTTGTAGTGGGAAAACACGTTTGAGAAACAAAACTTTCCCACAACAACAGTCTTCTTTGATTCTGAAAAACACTAACAAAAATATGCTCTACCTCCATATCATGCTCTCTCCATTTGTTCAGACACTTTCTGATCACTCTGTGTTTTTGTCACTGCATTTGCTGAGCTAAAATAATGTTTACAAAGATGTATATTAACCAAACCACACGTATTAAGGGTTCCTTCTCAATGCATTGGCTAATATTACGTGCAAAAAGGTCGTGATATTAGCTGACTCCAATAATAGAGGTGTGCAGTGCGATTTGTTGACAGGTGACATTTCTGAAACCTTTCTTGCTCTGGCATATTGTTACACGCCCTGCGCCATAGTGTCCCCTGTGCTACAATTCATCATTCAAACAGGTCAATGCAGCTCCTGACATTTGGAGCTACTTTCCTTTCTTCCACAGGTTCATTGATTTGTTAGCTTTCTTCTAACCTCAGGATACCATCCTTCTCTTTGCTACGTCTTCATTTCTCTCCCTCATATTGCAGACCTCTTTCAATACTTTAATTTCATAATTTGCTTGCTAATACGTTTTACACAAAAGCAATAAAAGAAGGAAGAAGTGCTTTGTTGTATTGAACTTCTGTTCATTTTTTTGGCTTGAACCATCAGTTTTGTCCAGCTGGCAAATTACACTGTTGTTATATTATCCTGCGTACAATCTGCACCAGCTAATCTCTCTCAATATATATTTTAAATATAAAGGGTAGAAAATTAGTCCCCACCTTGTTCATAGCCTCAGATAACCAGCATGAACTCAGCAGCTGAGAGGGCAGAATTAGAGACAGATCTGAGTGAGTGGCAAGTGCTTCCAAAGAATAAGGATAGGAAATTTTTAGGGAAAACTAGAAATAGAAGATTTATGAGATGGAGTTCTGGGGTTAACTTAACTTTCATAATTCACAAAGATGGTGAATCAAAGATAACCTGCAATAATGCACCTAAAAATACATCAATTTATTATATCTGGTTCCCCAGAAGGCAGCACAAAGGTAATACTGGAAATAATTAAGAACCTGATTCCATCTTGTTTTAATTGAAATTAATGAATATTTTCCATCAAGTTACAAGTCTTTCCCAACCTACTTTTCCAAGAAAAGAAAAAATATTTATTTAAGTTTAAAAATGTAGCATGAGGTGAAAACTGAATAAACTTTAAGGTTGTTATGGTATCTCTATCCATTCCCCCACAAGCCCTGGGCAGGCAGGGGCTATGAAGCTGACACACAGCTTCTGCACACTACCAAGGGAAGTTGTGCACCAGGGCAATTTAATGCATCTTCAAATAACTCCTGAAGTGGTCAACACTGACAGCTGCAACCTCTTTAGAACATTACAACAACATTTCAAAAAGTAAATATTTAAAAGGAAAAGGAGATCCAACACCAAACTCTAACAGGAAACTGAGGCACAGGAGGAAAAGGTAAGCATTTCCTTAAACTGCTCTCACATCAACCATCCTCAGTTTGCTCTGAAGACTGTAGAAGTTCAGTATTCAGCTCTCTTTGCAGGAAGTGCCCACATTCTAGTAGATGTTAGCTCTTCAGCACTGTCATACACGTCTATCCTCTGCGCATACAGAGTTGTGCATCGATCTCGGCATTACCTTCATGTGCAGACTAAAAACTGCAACAAATAATGTCTTTTCTGCTTGACATTTTGGCTGTATATATTCACATGCACGCTGCTAACCGTTTTCCAGTGTTTCATAACATACACAGACTCTGCTCTCAGAACCTTCCAAATGAGGTGAACTCATCTTTCTCATTTTCCTTCTCAGCATGTAAACTGTACTTTTCCTATGGTCCTAAAGGGAACTTTTCCTGTGACTAATAATGGTATGAAAGGGTACATATAAAATGGTTGCCAATTTTTTTCCAGCGAAGCCAGTAATTTTTTTTTAGCTTTAGATTCAAGAACAATGGAATGAGAATTGTATCTCACAAAAGCACTTTGCATCTTGATGTGTGCGAGCAGAGAATGAGAATTAATGGGCCATAGCAGAGTGCTTGTTCCAAAGATCCAGCCAAATAAATAATTCCCCATGCTTTCAAAAGCCACCTGCTTAAATGCTACCCCAGAATAAAGTTCCAAGCAGTGAAGGTGAAGCTGCTGCCGTAAGGAAAATAACTTATTTCATTGAAATAAGTATCTTCTTCAAGTCCTACTTCAGAAAGTCAGCAGCTAATTTATATACCCACATCTCCTCAGTACAGTCACAGTTAGCAGCCCTAAAGACAGCAGCAGCACCATTCAATCAAAATTGTCTTAGATTTCTTTCTTGCTGGAATAAATACTGTTGCTGTCACTCTGTTCTGGGGGAAGAAAAAAAAAAAATAGATATTTTACAGCGAGGGAATGAACTTCTCAAGGATTGTACAGAAAAGTGCTGAATTAAACTGCACATTTGCTTGTACTCTTTAATCCCAAAGTCATTTCTGCACAGTCTTAACCTTTTTTTCAGATATATTAGATTGCCAGTGATGCTGCCCTGTAAATGTTGTTGTCTACCACTTTCCCTGTATTTTCGTATTCTATAATAAATCACAGGAGAAGGGATTAAGAAACCAAATCTCAGCCATCTGAGGTAATAATTACTAATTACACCATAATGGTATTTCATTACTTGCCATTTGTACAGCAGCCACCATCTCCAAGGGCATTTTACAAACAAAACATGACAGGAATAACCTTTTCATACGCGAGCTTTGGCTGCAGCAAGTCTGAAAGCTGACATAAGTTTTTTTCCCCATGTCCTCCTCCCTCACAGACAGAGTGGCACTTTGTTAGTACCAAGTTTTCCAGAGAAGAAAACCACTTTAAGAAACCCCAGACTAGCATGGTGCCCATAGACACCAATCAGTGCTCTCCCTTTGCCTCCTATCCCCAGGCAAAAAACAATTCTTACGGACCACATGGAAACATCCACTGAAAAAGATCTTGCAGAGAAGCCAGCAGTTGGAACGCACTGAAACGGAGTGAAAGAGGAGGGTTGTCATAAAGTATAAATTGCCCTTTACCCTAGGTACAAGTTGCTGTTGCTTAAACTAGGCGTTGTGCATACTTAATTTCCCTTGCAAATATTTATGGTACCTCTTTGCTTCTGTTACACTTGACCCATTGAGAAAATGGATCTTTTCATGCTATGAAAAAAGCAAAAAATATACTGGGACGAAGTTCACTCAGATAAGCAAGGGACAAAGGCATTACATCAGCTGAGCAAGATTCAGCAAGAATGTCTTAAAGCTTATGGGCACAATCTTCTCTACTGCTGAAGAGAAAAAGAACGCATTAGTGGGAGAGAAAACTCCACATAACAAACCCTGCTGAGTTGTGGGCTTTGTTAGCTTCAGCTCAGTGTAACAGTACTGCTGGCTGGCTCTCTATGGCTCAAAACATTAGCAAAGCAAGTTAACTTCTATTTGGAATGTGCTGCTGGAGCCAAAGAGAATGGGCTGTCCTCCAGGCAGGAATCTAGCTAGATGTAGGAGAGTGAGTCCTGTCACTTGCTTGGAAAGCTTCTGTAAAATGTTCTGTGAAATGTTCTGTATATGAAGAAATGTGGAAAATTGGAGGAAAAAAAGTGTTATTTAAAAAAAAAAAAAAATTCTATGGTAAAAATCCAAGCAAAATGCACACTCATATGCAGCAAATGAAGGGAAAGAAATGTCTGTAGAGAAAATATACTTTTTAAATGTTTTCTCCATTCAATGATAAAACAAATTTACCATTTCTCTTCACCACATTTCTGACTAATGACACATCTGTCTTATGAGAAGTTGGTTATAGTTATAAGATTAAATAAATAGTGGCAGATCAGCCTTACTCAAGGTCTTTTTTTTTTTAGCATATGTATATTTTTAGTCTGTACACATTTACTGTAAATATAAATTAAGAAAAATGTGTTCCCTATTACCTCTTACAGTAAAGGTTAAGCCTCCCCAAGAAACTTGCAGATAGAAATACTATAATAATTTCTAAAACTAAGTGAAAAGATGAATGTCTCATGCTGAAACTAGCACACTCTGCATGTACATGTACACCTATTTGCTTCTACTTCCAAAGTTAGCCAGTGGAAAAAGGAAGAAGAAAGATATTACCCCTGCATTCTTCAGAATAAACTAGGATGCAAATATACCATGGGCTTTAAGAGCCATTCTGTATAGTCTGCAGACAGTGGAGAATATTCACAGTGTCTGCAAGCATGTACCTTTGGTGCCCAGGTTCCCTCTACAGTCAGCAGAGAGAAGTGTGAATTAGCAATTAGAGCTCTTAGGTTGGAAACCTTACCACTGCCAAACTGAGGCACTCTGACATGCTTTCTGGAGAACTTAAGAACTTAATGGTCAGATATGAAAAAAACCACATAAATAGCAACATAATAATAAAACGACACTTGGTTACTCATATCCATAACTGATTCAAGAGAACACCTGCTCAATTATCGCATAACTTAGAGGAGACTTCACTGCAACCCAGTCTGTCTCCACATGTCTCAGCATCCATTATTTAACTTCTATTCGTGTTCCATGATGACTAAACAACAATAATAATTTTAAAAAGGAAGCACACTAAAGGAAGTGTGACATGTGAAATGAAGTTTTTGTATGGCATATGAGGTTATTCAAGAGTGTTGCTGAAGCTGAATTATTTTTTTCAGGTCCAAAAATATCTGTTCTTCTCATATAGTATTTTAATGCATGCAGCAGGCAACCAATAAGTAAAAGGAGACACACGCACAATCCCTTCTTAAAGAAGATTCATATGCAGTGCCCAAACAGCCGCCCCATACAATGTGGCAGCCCTGAGAGTCATCATCTCTCTTGTTTCACTTTTTTTTTCCTCTCCAGTTCCTCCAGTAGAGTCTGGAAAATGTATTTATATTATAAATATAATGAAGAAATATTTGAAGATACATTCACTGTTTTGTTTTTCAAAGCATAGCATCCAAATGTATTTTGTATCCTGTTAGATCATATGCAAATAATTTCTCATAGACATGATACGAAGGAATCTCTTTGGGAATAATTGGAAATAATCTGTTATATATATTTAATAATGGGATTTAATATTCCAAGAAAACCATCTTTATTGATTTTTGGAGCGTTACTGCATTCTTCAAGGAAATATTATTCTCCAAAGAGCAGTACTGAGTTAACGTGTCTGCATTCATAGAATCATAGAATCATAGAATGGTGTGGGTTTTTTCATATATTTTGTACAGAAAAACTAGAATTAAAAGAATGAATTGACAGTGAATTAATACTTTACTTTCTTCTGAAATTAATGCATACATTTTTCAGAACTATTTAGACTTGATATCCTCACGATGATTGAGGTTTATATAGATGCAGAGTCAAGAATCCCATGAATGTTGAGTTCTGCTGAATAACCTGTCATGTGGTTAGAAGCAGATTACTTTGTTCTCATATTTTCCATCTGTGGAAATCTATTTTCCATAGCCGGTGTAGTTCAATGGGTTGGTACAAAAATATGATAGAAACAAATCATTGGTTACTATCATGCTTACTTATTAAAAATTCACATTTGCATACTGGGGATTTAAACTTTAATTCAAAATTTTCATATAAATATCTTGCCATTTTAGAAATGAAATATTAAAATTATCTAAAAAATTTTATCTCAGGTGCCACTTAAGATATTTTCCCAAGAATTTAGACTTTTTTGAGATCAAATTTTGACACAATTTCATTGATTGATTTTTTCAGTCGCTGTGTAAACAGAACCTGAGTTCCTAATTCTCCCTTTAAGGACTGAGAAGCTATCTGAGAAAAACAAGCGTATGATAAACAAACGGAAACTGACCTTAAAGATCCTGGTGGAGGATTTCCTATCACAAGGGCAAAAGTAATTACAACTCTCCTCTATATGCATTAGTAAATTAAATATTCAGCCCATGAATACACAATGGAACATCCTACAGAGGTGCTTATTCAATTACAGCTGACAGCAGCCAGGGCTTCAAATCAAACCACTCTAAGGGATGTGTTCTCATCATCAGTGTGATCACAGAAAGCCATACGTAGCTCTTAGCTCAAGCAGCTAGCAGCAGCAGCAGAGACCCAGCTCAGCCTGTTCCTATCACCTCTACCAAGAGAATGCAATAGCATTACACAACTAACTAACATTAGCAACACCACAGTAAAAACAAGCCATAAAACTGGTTGAAAAGAAGCAGCATTACATCTCAGTGCTACTTCTGCAGCATTATATCAACAAGACTTGTTTAAACTTGGTAAATGGATTTTTCTGGAGCACCACTAGCAGCCTGGATTTCAGTTTTCTCTGCAATAATATTAATGAGTTATCAAAATGCCAGTGACATTTAAAATACCAACAACTTTCACTGTTTGTTAGTACCAGATTGGATAGTTTCTGTGTTCCTGGAAAGAGGACACAAATTAATCATGATAAATAGAAGGAAATAGGAGTGTAGCAGTGTTTAATTTGAATTTAGAGTTGTTAATCTTCGTTATTTTGCCTGTCTCAGTCTCTTTAGAAACTGTTCATTTTATTTTAGAAGCTAAAAAGGAATTTTCACTTTCAAACATACTAGGCTCAGTAGTACTTCCCTTTTATAGGTATTAAGAGTATTTCTACTAAAAATATGGATCTTTTAAAAATAATTCCATACTTTTTTAGTTTTTATAAATCTACATAAGAATTTCACTTTTAGACATCTTTCATCTGTAATGTTCTTTGGTTTTTCATCTCATTGCAGAAATATTTTGCTTTGTCTTTAGTTCTGCTTACCCAGGACTCAGCATGGCAGAATCATTCCCAAAGTGAATTCTGCTGAAAGTACTACATAAAAATACAGAAGGCTTCCCTCTCTTACAATGTCAGATACCTTCTTAGCAGTATCCTTTAAGCAAGTATTCCGCGGCAGTTAACAAAAAGTTGTTCTTTGAAACAGAAAGATCCTCTAGCCTAAGTTTATCTGCTCCTGAAGAGCCTTTATGTGTCTCTATGACAAAGTGAGGTGCACCAGAAGGATTATTTTATTAGTTATATAAGAATTAGGAATAAATTAGGTATTTCAGCACAGTAGTCTGAAGCCCACCATATAAGTCTGGCTATGATGTTTCCTTAATCCTTTATCTCTGAATTGCAAAATGTAACAACAATTTATTTAGTGTCCATTGTATAAATAAAAACAGAGAAAGTTCAAAATAGTACAAATTAGACAACATTGAGGGGAGCTGAGATAAATTTATTTCTAGTGATAACTGAGAGTTTTCCCAACAAACTCCCTGAAAGATGCTCTTTCACAGAAACACTGCAAGAAATCAGGATAGTAGCATAATAGGGCAACTAACAGGTTCCCAGAAGAAGACCTCTAAATATTTAACTACTTCTCTTGAATTGGGCGTAACTCTTTTTTTCTGTGTTAGGGGGAAATGTGTTGCTTTTTCTTCCAACAAAAAGTTGGAAGGAAGAAAAGTAACTGAGCTATCGTACTCCCCCATTTGCATTATGTGTGTTCTACTGAAGAAAAATGCTTCTTGGTGAAGCAGAGACAAGTACAAGTCAGCACTCACAATGGCACATAAGTAAACCAAGACACAGCTTGGATTTGTTGCCAAGAAACTTCAGTACCCAGCTCTGTGTTTGCAATGCTCTCATCCACCCATCACATTCAGATAAATTTCAGCCTACTGCTTGAACAGCCACAATGATATCTGAGCTTTGCATGAAGAAATCAGCCTGGGAAAGTCTTGCTGAAGTGAAGCTGCAGTATAACATTGTATGGGAACTGCTGAGTTACGGCCTGAACCTCTGATTGATCACCTGAGGTGAGCCATGAGTCAGCCAGAGGAGCACAGCTGAAGGCAATTCACCTGTGCTGCCAGAAGGGTGGATCCAGGCTCCACCCCTCCTAGACCTATTTAAGAGCTGGCTACCCCTGGGGAAGGATCTCTTCTGGAGATCCCTCCTTCTGGTGTTTTGTGGTGAGCCCAACTAAGAGTAAGCCTTCCATTTATTGTCTTTTGTTATCAAATCTACTTTGCCTGACTCTCCTGTTTATTTTGTGATTGTAGCATCTTAATATCCATTGATTATATGAACATACAAGACCAACAGTTCTGGGGGTTTTCTGGAATTCTCCAAGAATCTTGAAGAAGTAGATGTGGGTGTGGGACTGTGGTGCTGCCAGGACTGAGACAGCTACACCAGCTCTCTGGCAGAGATGAAAAGGGTTCTCAGCTTGGTATAAAAGAGGCGTGGGGATGAAAAGACAGCCTGTGATTACAGGACAGAAGAAATCATTCTCTAACCTAATCCCAGAAAAAAAATCTGGTTTTTGAGACTTTTATTTCCCAGAAAAGTAATGAGCAGAGGCTTAGCAGCTGGAGCTGTGTTCTATGGGATTTTTATGTTCCACATAAACATGCATACATACAGATTTCCTACTAGCTAAACTCTTTATTTCAGAAGAATCAGCTGAATTCCCAATCAATCCAATAACTCCATAGCCATAAAAATGATCTGCACCATCTTTGCCTTCAAACTCATGTTTCTACTGTGATAAATAAAAGGATTTTTTTTAAGAAATCTCAAGCAAAAAAAAATCAAGCTCTCAAGGCACAACTTTCTTCTGAAAGGGAGTACTGTCTGATGTTGTCAATGCTCTTTTAAATTTTATATATATGTATATATACATGTATGTATATAAAATTCAAGATGTTTAAATGGACAGAGATAAAAAAAAAAACCCAAATGAGAATAAAAACTTCTCTGAGCAAAATTTCCACCATTTCTGAGCAACAGGATCACAGAGGTCCAGAATCCAGGAAGACAGGGACTGGATTTTCTCTGCAAAGGCTGTGTCCTGCATCCGACCAAATTACCCACAAAGTAAATTTTATTTATTGAATGGGTTCAGATGCGATACTCTCTTCTGAAGGTATCCCTGGCAGTGAGTGGATACAGTGTGAGTGAACAAATTGATGAAACCAAAAGGCATCTGTGTTGGCAAAGATAATCAGAGCTGCCTTCAGGTCTGATGTTACTAATTTCTCATTCAAAATGTAGAACTTAGTGCTGACTTTAATATCTTAGTAAGTCCAGACACAGAACTGAACAGAGTCTGAAGTTAAAAAGGAGAGATGCATAAAACCTGAATTGTTACTGACTGGGGAAATTACTTAAGAGTGGTGTAGGGGACTATAATTAAGATGAAAGGGAAAAGGTAGGCTGTCTATCAGAAAATAAGCTCAGAAATGATAAAGCAGAATATTCCACCAGCAAATCAGATTGGGTAATCTGGAAAACAGGCAGCAAAGCTGTTGACAGCATCCTTTCCTGTATGGCACTGACTCCTGCATCCACAGCAAGAGATCTCAAAAGAAATCACAGAATCATAGAATCAGTAAGGTTGGAGAAGATCTTTAAGATCATCTTGTGATCTGCCTGCCACCAGTGCTGCCCACTAAGCCATCTCCCTAGGAATGACATCTACCCTTTTCTTAAACACTTTCATGGACAGCAACTCCAACACTTCCAAGTGTTCATTTTCCAAGTGTTCATTTTCCAAGCATTCATTTTCATGATCTAAATTTCAACTCCAAAATTGGCTTAATGCACTGGAAAACTGAGGATTAATGAAAAAGGCAAAGTGAGTGAATGATTTAGACTCAAAAACAAGCAAATATTTTTTAAATACGATTTTTTTAAAGGTTACCTATAATCGTTTTGAGTGCTGACTCACCAGGGTGAGAACCTGGGGATGGCAATGTAGTTTGAGGTTCATGCTGAAAGGATGGCCTCTAATAAAATGCATCCCCAGCGTTAGGAGGGCAAATTGCTGTTGCCATCTGCCTCTTTGGGCAGAGGAAGTCAACAGACTGAAATAGAGGATGAATTACAGCAAAGCAGAGGCTGCAGGATGCTCAGCCTACAGCATTTTCCATTTCTACGGAAGTCTTTGATACAGAATAGATCATGGTTTAAATAGTTAAGTAGCCTTGAATCATTATGTTTAAACACAGATAATTAGAAGTTGCACATAGACCTTCCAGTAAGGCAACAGATGGTTAGAGCTGATTGAATTTTTTCCAAATTTGATTTTTAATAAAAATATTCCTGAACATTTTGATGGATAAGAAATTCCACAAAAAATATTTTCTCCATAGTTTCTTTTTTTCTTTTTTTTCTTTTTCAGTTCTAATAAATCTGTGAAATTGAACTTGTGTTAATTACCTGCTGAGACAAATGTAGAGAGACTTTATACTTTTTCTTCATGATGTTCCTCACTAGCAGGTCTTTTGTCCAACAGCTTCCTATGCGAACAAATGCCAACTTACTGCAGCTGCACTGTATTTTGTTATATAAGCCTTATGGTTCCAGGCAGCTCATCCATCTCCATGGAAAAGCAAATTTTTTTCTACTTATCCGGTACCCTTCTTATCCAATAAGACCTCAGTCTTTAAATACATATAGATTGTTACCACAAACAAATGTCTTTTCCTTTCCTTGTCAAGAAAGTCTAGATTTTATTTACTGTTTATCATGGTGCTGAGCATAATTAAGAGGTGAAACAGATGAATGAGTCAAATTATGGGACACTATTGTGAATAACTTTTAAGTAGAATTTTGATAAAAACCCTTTGAGAATAGAGTCACTGTTCTTCCATCATGGAGCTTATTTTTATTAGATGATTTCTTAACATCTTTGATAAACTGCAAAATTTGGAGTATAATTAACTGCCTGTTTCCAATTGTTGTTTTTTTTTTTTTTAAGATTAAAATAGAAATACTGAAAAAAAGGAGAATAATGAGGCTTGTCCTTTGATTTCTTTCTTTTTTTTTTTTTTCTTTATTGCACTTCCTACATATTCAAGGTCATTTATATCAGTGAAATGAACTGATTTTCAGATCTTTCACTCCAGAAACAAGGAGAGAGATATTTCCAAAATAGAAAATTAATTTTAAAGAGACAAAAATCTGGCAGTTTTTTTGAAGTACTAGAACAGAATGGTACTTAGAAATTATTTGATTTCAAGTACTTGGCTCTGTGTAAGCACTGATCTGCAAAGATCTATAATATCATTGTGTTATCACCACTATTTTCATCAAAAATCCAAACCATAACATCATACACTCCTCTATGAAGAAAATTAATTTTATTCTCAATGAAAACCATGATACATATCTACTGCTGGAGTTAAGTTGATGCCAGTATTTCCAGATATTCAGCATAAAGTCAGTTTCAGGTTGGAGTTTTCAAGTGAAATCTCAAGACATACTGCAAGAAAAAGAAAAGAAAAAAAAAAAAAAAAAAAAAAAAAACCACTCCTTTAATTTCTCTAAATCTTAAATGCTTCTACATGGGTTTTAGTTTGTCTGTTTTTGCTTTAATTCACTAAGTCTCTTTTAATATTCTTTCTCGACTCTCCACTCCTTCCTCTACTCTGATCCTGACCCCACATTTTCAGTCTTGCAATTCACATATTTCTCTCTTTCTCTGAATAGAAAGTTAAGTAGGGACATGTATGCCTGGGGACTTATGTTGTACACGAGACAGGTCACAGATTTCTGGGGGCTTGGATGCTTTCAGCAGCAGTTCCATGTTTTCAGGTTTGTTAGGAGCAACTCTTTTTTGATGATCAGTCCTTAGTATTTCTAGTAGCCATGAGTTTATTGATTTTGTGTCATATGATAGAACCAACACGGGAATATGGCAACCTGATTGTTAATTTCTCATGAGGACATCTCTCTCCTTAAATGAATTTTCAACAAATACTGGAAATGAGAGAAGGTGTAGTATATTAACTACATGTTATTAATGAATAAATCATGTCTCAAACCCGGTCCTTCAATCCTACTCGCAGTGCAGCACCCACCCAGAAAACTCCACAATCTTATTTTCATCTGCTTGGTTGATTTGTTGTCAGCTGGGTCTGAAGATACCTGTATTACACAGAGCCCCACAGGTAGAATGAGGCCTGGTCTGAGAAACTGCTGAGATTTAAGGTCAAGCTTCAGGTAGTTTTTTGGCTTTGATAACTATAGCAAGCTACTGTTAGTGGGTTTTGAAGTCTATAATATCTTCTAAATGTCTGTGTAGGTATTTAAAAGAAGCAGTTTGGGGTGGATAAACAAAGGAACTTTGGTTCCTTTCATTCCTACATCTTTACTTACAACAAAGAATCCCAAAGCCACAGACTTTAAAGTTCAAAGACTACATTTCCCTTTTCCTTTTGAAGAAGGATGTTCACTCAGATGTACACTCTTTTATAGTTTTGCCAGGCTGCAGCAATGAAAGGGGATAAATAAAGTATTACACTGATTTAGCAATTGAAGAATAATTTCTTTTCAAAATAAAGAAATAGATTGTGTTTCATTAATCTCAAACTACTGTTTCCTTTTCATTATAAATTATACAATACCTCTGTAAAACACATATTTTTCTTTTTTGGAAAGAAACTGTTAGAAACCCAATCAGTAGCATTTTCTATTTTCAAACAGATAAACATAATAAAAATGCTTCCAGTAGATACGTCTGTAAACAGTATTCTGTTCCTAGCTCCTCATTTTAGTGCCTGCGCACACCTATTGTCAAATTCAAGCGAAGACATATCCTACTAGGATATACACTCTATATGTGCAACCTGATTATTCCACTCTCAAAGCCTAACAACTGAACAAGTTAGGCAAGCAAAGAAGATAACGCAATCTTCTTTTTTGCAATTAAAAACAAACAACAAAAACCAACAAATGAGAAGTCAGGGGAACACATTAAAAGATAGTGCACAAATCTAGTGATGGGTATAGGAAATGAAACAACATAACTTGAATCAAGCACTGTTATAGCACTGTTAATCATAGTACTATATAAAGCCTCAAGGTTATAACTTTTTTTCTGCAACTGGGGGCAAATATACCATTTTTACTTGGTTAAAAAATAGCAGTTATTATCAATTATATGCATGCATAAATGCATACACGTCTGGAGAAGTTTATTTATGCATACTAGTATTCTTATATATCTAAAAATTGGAATCAGAGCAAAAATTAATTTGTAAAAGAAATGAAACTATGCCAAACACAATTTATCGCACAAGTATATATATAATTATGATGCCTTACTCTGAGTCATGACTGAGCTTTGGCAAATGCGAGCAAATAGTTTTAAAGGTTGTGCCTGTTATGTTCAAATTAATTTTCAATAATAAGAGTAAGTAATTCAATTAAAAAGGCATCTTGGGAGGTAGAGGAGGGTAGCCAAAATGTATCAGCTGAACAACACAAATCTAGCAACAGCTGAGAGGCTGCCAAGCTATACACCAGTGTGAAGTAAAACAGAAATGTGCAAAGAACAGATTTTGAAAAAAAAGGTAGGAAAAGGACACTGTGAATACCTTTATAGAAAGAAAATAATAGCACAAGATATGTGGGAAGACCTTGGTTGACCTATTTAATTATGTATAGAACACAGTTTTAAGGATATCCACAGGCTATATAAAACAGAAAGGAAGGATTTTCTCTTGTTTCAGGAAAAGAAAAATAAGATAAAACAGCAAAAACAATATTTGGAACTGAGAATTAAGCTGATATCCTTTTACTTTGTTTTCTTCTTTTGGCAGCTAATCCTCTACCTTTCACAGTGAGTCAGCAAGGATCTCTTAATCTTGCTGTCACAACTGGGACTAATTTAACATAGCAGAGAAAGCACAAGAGAAATAAACAATCTTTAGAAGACAAGGAGAAGCTCCCATGGATTTTTTGCTTTTCCAGAGCTCAGATATGCACAGATCCTTCTGGTTCAGCAGAATCCTAGCAAATATCCCAAAGCATGGAAAGGTGCTGAATAGGAGAGGTTTGCGCTACTCTGAACTCAGCTTGGCTGGCAGGTTTACTCACTCCTTTCCTTCATCCAGGAGGTCATTTTTAGTGCCTGACAAACAATACAGTTTTTCCATTGTGCTGTTAATGTGTAACACCATGTGGGAAATGCATTTGAATTGTTGCTTAAGGGAAATATGCTTGGTATGAGTGATTTTGACTTACATAACTGGCGCTGCGCCACTGGCCTCAGGAGAACATCAAGTGGAGGTCGAATTGATACTGATGTGCTACCAACAGTGTCTGGTGGATTTCAGTGCTGTCGGCCAAGGGAACACAAGAATGTCCACATCTGCTGCTGAGACTGCAAAATATTTGCACAGTGCTGGAGATGGCTCAATTACTAGCAGTAGTGGAACTCAGCATTTACCTGCTTGCCAGACAGTCTCGACCGTGTGGTACCGCAGTAAGCTAATTTCAAGCTAGGTCTAGTATAGATTAGGAGCAGTACACTAGCAATAGGTGCAGTCAACTAGATTGGAATCATCTACAATATGCAAGTTTTTTTACAGCCCAACCAAACAAAAAATATTCATATCAGTGTGAAAACTGGATTTAAAATAGCTGGCCCATGACAGATATGTTATATTCCGAATGTGCAGCTAAATGGATGACATGAGGTTTAAAAAAGATAGATGTGAAGTCCAGCATAAGACATAATAATAATTCACAAATGGGATTATTGGTTTGGATTCTTACTGTCTGGTGAGCAGCTCTGCTCAAAATGGCCAGGAGTTTTGGGTAAGAGCAAATTCAACATGAAACCATGTCCTCAGCTGTATCACCAAGGGGACAGCCAGTAGATCAATGGCTGTGGTTCTCACTCTTCACTTGACTATTTCTAACCTCAGCAAGTATCTATTTAAGGAGAGTCAGTAAATTGCTCTGTGTTATCTGTTGTAACTGATAGTAATCACTGCATAAACATTTGACCAGCTCAGTGCCAGATGATTTTTCATTTGCATAATTTGTGGGTAATAAACTAAAAGTGATTTGGTCATTACCATAAAGAAGCTGGCACCCTTTTCTATAGCTTTGATACTATTGACACTGGGAAATATCACAGACCTTGCAGTATGTGCAAAAATATTTTTGGCTCTTTAGCTATTAAAAAAGTACTTAAAGTCGATGAAGCGGTGAATGGAAGGGCTAGTAACAGAGCAATATGATTTAAGGAAGAGAGTGCACCCCCAATAACCCTTTTGACAAAAAATCAAATGGGGAAAAAAAAAATGTTCTTGCAACTTTGTATTCAATTCACTCCTAATTTAGATAGTTGTTTGATGGCTTAAGTATTTGAGCACTTTAATTCTAAATTTTTAGATACATAAAATAGCCACAACTATAAGAAAGAACATAAAAAACAAATAAGGCATTTCTGAGTTTCTCCGCCCAAAAAACATACAGAACCATCCAGAAGATCACACAGGAAAGCACGCAGGCACATTCTGAATATCTCCAAAGAAGGAGACTCCACAGCTCCCGCAGGCAACTTGTTCCAGTGCTCTGTCACCCTCACTGTAAACACATTCTTCTGCATATTAGCATGGAACTTCCTATGTTTAAGATTTTGTCCATTGCTCCTTGTCCTATCATTACACATCACTGAAAATAGCGTGGCCTCATCCAATTGCCTCCCAAACTTTAGATATTTGTAAACAATCAGATCCCCTCTCAGTCTTCTATTCTCTAGGCCCATTTTCATCTTTGTCATTCTCCTCTGGGCTCTCTGTAGGAGATCTGTGACTTTCTTGAACTGAGCAGCCCAGAATTGGACACAGTATTCCAGATGTGGCCTCACCAGGGCAGAATAGAATTAAGGGAGGATCACCTTCCTCAGTGTGCTGGCCACGCACTTTTCAATGCACCCCAGGATACCGCTGACCTACTTGGCCACGGGGGCGCACTGCTGGCTCATGGCCAACCTGTTGCCCACCAGCACATTCAGGTCCTTCTTTGCAGAGCTCCTCTTCAGCAGGTGCCATGGAGGCCAGGAGGACCAGTGTTGTCTTGGGGTACATTAAAAAGAGTGTGGCCAGTAGGTCAAGGGAGGTCAATTCTATTCCTCTACTCTGCCCTGGTGAGGCCATATCTGGAATATTGTGTCCAGTTCTGGGCTCCCCAGTTCAAGAAACACAGGGATCTCCTAGATAGAGTCCAGTGAAGGGCAACAAAGATGATAATAGGCCTGAAGCATCTCCTGTACAATAAAAGACTGAAAGACCTGGGACTCTTCAGCCTAGAGAAGACTGAGGGAGAATCCCATGCCTCTTTATAAATATCCAAGGTGCAGAAGTCAAGCTGATGGGTCCAGACTCCTCAGTACCTTGCAGTGGCAGAACAAGAGACAAAGTTCAGAAGTTGGAACACAGGAAGTTCCATAAAAACACAGGGAAGAACTTCTTTACAGGGAAGGTGACAGAGCACTGGAATAAGCTGCCCAGAGAGATTGTGGAGTCTCCTCCTCTGGAAATATTCAAGACCCATTTGGACACTTTCCTATGTAACCTACTGTAGGAAACTTGCTTTAGCAGGAAGGATGGAGTCTCTGATCTCCAGAGATCCCTTCCAACCCCTACAATTCTTATTAAATAATTTTGAAAAATTACATTAATGTTTCTAGGCAGTTTAGTTAAACTCTTATGTGTATTTTTTTAAATGATTTTGCAACTATTTACATAACTTTTTAAGTGACATAAATATAATATGGGTCTAAGTTCCCCACCTGCTTAAGTTAAGCAAGAATGTGGAAGAACAAAAGCAGCCTTTTATATGCTTAGGTCTAGTTAACAAACTAGGAAAAAGTACTTGCAAAATAAATTCCATTGCATTCTTCTCTACCTACAATTATTGCAAAACTCAATAAAAATATATAATTCTTCTGCAATCTTCACCCATTCCATTTAGAGTATAGATATGTTTTGAAGATGTTTTGCCACTCTACCGAAACATTTTACCCTTACTGAATGAGTATATCTTTGCATTAAAGATACTGTCTTCTAGCATTTTGGTCTTGTTTGTTAATTAGTTGTTTAAAACAGCTTTAATATCTTCTGAGTTTTGGGCTCACAGATCTTAATGCTCTTTGATCACTTGTCCCCAAGCACTTCAGTTTATATCTAGATTACATTAGAAAAACATATCATATTCCCAGTGTTAAACCTCAATGCTATTTCCTTCAAATTGTCTGCAAAATGACACAACTTTACTTTTGTCCTCTGCGTGTCTTCTCTGACCTCTAGAGCAAAGGCCCAGATTCAGCAGGACAGATAGGGAGCATTCATATTTTAGTTTAGCCTAGAGCCACATAGCTTCACTTATGGCCCTATATAGGCCACCTTCTTTTTGTTTTTCTATATAACATGTGATTTGAGCCCTTTGAAGTTGAGAATAAAGCCCAGCTTCCAAACTCCTTTCTTAAGCCTCTGTGAAGTTCAGGAGAAAGGCTTTCAGAAACACTTTTATTATTATTATTTTTAATTTACTGTTTGCAGACTTAAATATCCTCATTCACTACAAGTATCCCCACCCAAGACACCTAGCTCATTTCATTTTGCATAATGAATTTTAGGTATTTAATCCGAGTTCATTGTCTGATACAAGGAATTGTCTGGGTACTCAGAGAGTTGTCATACTTGATCCTAAATCCACAAAAGGTCCTTAAAAAATATCCCATAACCCATTTGGGAATATGGGACCTCTCCAAATAAAGCCCAGTGTAGCAGCTTAGCCTTAGCTGCTTTTACCTCATTCTGATTTTTCCTATAGACATGCTCAAATTTGAAAGTGAATGGCCATAAATCCTGTCCCTGTCTGTCATTACACTGGGTTGGGAATAAAAATGAAACAAGAAAATTTGTCACAAATCTTCAGATTTGAGGTGACAGGTTGAGTAAGTAAAGTATAATCATTTTCCCTTCCATTTTGATCTCTAATGTTAAATGGCAGACAGTAGTACAAAATGAAGTGCATTTATTAAGTCAGATTAATGTGTCTTTAAGAATGATAACGTGCCACTGCTTAACAGTCAAGCTTCACCACAGCATTACAAATACATTTTCATGCCTATATAATGCCATAAATACCATTCTATTCTCGTTGATCTTTCTGTAACATTCATGTAATCATGAAGCTTCACTTAGCTGAACATTTCTCAATAGCTGCTCCTAACTGTGGCTGTTTTCTATTATATAATACTGATGATATACGATAAATATGATTTCCTTATGAAATTTAACACCAAGAATTATAATGCATTTCTTTTTGGTTGTTTTTCTTTTTCAGTACAGCAGATCAAGGGTTGCTACGAGGAATAAAAATCACGGTAATTATATCTGTAGATAATAACCATGAATGCAAAATTCAGTTTTAAAAAGCCTTGATCTTTTATAAATCTTAATTATTACCAAACTCCCCTGCAAAAATATTCTTAAAGGGGTACTTCGTATCCTATTTTTTATTTTGTAAGGCTTTACATTACATTATTTTTGAATGTTCTGGTTCAGATCACTGCACCCAGTACTGATAAATTGGCTACCCATATAAACATGCATCATAGCTTTAAAGGCAGAGAATTGCTATTCAATGTAAAAAAAATGTGATCAAAGTGTCACTGCTTTATAGCAATTTTATACCACAGGGAAAATAATCAAAAGCACAAAACAATGAGTGCTCTAATCCATACCTTTATCTTCCTGACAACATAGTGATGGAGGTATCTATGCTGAAAACTCTTTTAGTTAAAGAGGATGCAGGTGATGTAGGTGCTGCTTTCACATACCATAAGGTCGCACTGTGGAAATTGTCAGAAGAAGAGACCAGTGGAGCAGACAAACAGAAGAATCTGACCATGGTACAGAAGAGAAAAAGAGTTACAGCCCAAACAGGTGGAGGCTTTGTAGCAGGGAACTTCCACTCTCCATTCTAGGATGTATTTACTCCTATTCCAGCTATTTACTTATTCCAATAATTTACTGTATATAATCCAGTATTATTCCAGTATTTACTCCTAATCCAGCTGCTGTTAGTTGCACAGATTTTGTAGGAAACTGGAAAATGCAGGAATAATAACTATGCTCAGTCTCATACACACAGAAGTGTGAGGATGGAAAGCTTCAGGGTCAATGGGAACCTTTTCCACAGTTGTCCACAGCATTCTGAAGACTGTGTTTCAGTTATAGGAAAGGGATAGGAAGTCCCCTGCACTCCCTAAATATTTTGGGTGAAAAGGACTTCAGGTCAGAGTTCCTGCTGGAGATACTCAGGGACTGTGCAGAACAAAGCAAAACCTATCTCCTCTTCAGTCAGCAGAAATTTGTGGCAGACAGGCTGTGAAACCTATTGCAGCACTGTACCTGGAGAGAAGGACCAGATTTGCTTGTTAGGATTGCTTTTAACTGCCAGTATTGATAGAGCCTTAGACAGTAGTTAACTACCCTTCTATCCACTCGCATTCAGAAGAAGTGATTCCATTCACCAGCAGCACTGACCCCAGGCACAGCTCTCTGCACCTGGCTACTTTCTTGTCTTATTTCTGGGCTCTGTCCATGCTTTTTTTCCTGGTCTGATTGTACTGCACATCTCTGGTAGTTTTTACTTTCCTGTAAATCTAAAGCAAATCAGACAGGATGTTTTAAACAGCAGATCAACCCTTTGCTTTTTTTCCCTTTACCACTTTCCTGTGGATCTTCACTCCATGCCTTGCTGCCCGAGGCAGGTAATGGAGCCCGTTTATTTACACTGCACCTCATGCACTAGTCAAAGCACAGTTTTTCCCTAAAGTGTTAACACAGACCGCATATAAATGCTCAGATTTTTAATGTTTCATTTCTCAAGCCTTTATTTTCTTTTCACCAGCTGCCATTGTTCATGGCTTTCTGGAGAAGAACGTAGGAAAATATATCAGGTAATATAAGCAAAAAGACTTTAAGTAGGATATAGCATCTTTAAAACTTTTTTCCTGCATTCTGATTTCTCAACTAAATAATGAACAAAATTAGAAAAACACTTTATAACATGCCCAGATATCTGAGCAGCTCAAGCCTCTTCTTTCAAAGAATAGCCAAGTCAAATTAATTAAATTTTAGGCTAAAAGAGCTCATCAAGGTCAATTCTTGCTAAATTTCTTCTTTGAAGAGAAAATTCATTAAATCTCTTTTATAATTTCCCATAAATATTACCATTTACATAATGATATTATGCTGTTGCTTAAAAGTGCTATGAAGAACATGAGTGCTGACAGTCCATTGATCATTTAGAAACAGATAATGCATCAAGAAATTTATCAGTCTATGCAGTCTATCTGACAGGTCCCAATGCTTGATGTTTTCCAACACAAGTCCAAGCTGATTATGGAAAAAAAAAAAGTCAGTATAATATCTCATAAGTTGGTTTCAGGATGCAAGTGGGTAGAGAGCTGGGAAAAGACTGGGAGCCTGACAGGAAATAAGCAGTGACTCAAGCTCTGCTCTCACTCTAAGTGAGAGCATTTAGCACAGGCGCTCCTCCATTCTTTTGAATTCCCTCCTAGGATATAATGATTATTGGAATTGTTGACAGCTTCCAAATAATAAGCTCTCAGAAATAAGCCAAATACACAGCATATGACTGTTCAAAGCCTTTATATGCCAGGATTCCAACAGCTCCAAAATGTCTATGTCTAAAATCTTCAGTATTCATGTATATGTTGGATAAGTTCTATGCACCAACTCCTGTAACATCCTTTCATTTTCCTGCTTACATTCTGGGAGGAAAGTCAGAGGGGGGTAAATCCAGAAAAGATCCAGCTAGAGAATGAGATGACCACATTTCCAAGAAATACCACAGCACAAACCCAGAGCACAAAGAAGCCAATTGTGGTTCAACCAATATTTAAAGACTTCATTTTGCACCAGTGTTAAATTTGTTGAGGCACAAGTAACACTATGAGGCAAAATCAGTATTAGCCTACTAACAAAACAACTATAAAGCAAATTCATAGAAGTTCAGCAGAGCTACGATAATGAAGCTACCCTTCCTACAAACTCTCACATCACACAAAAAGAGTTCTAATCCTCAAAATGAAGGTGAATAATCTTATAAAGATGGTTACAGAAAAAGTAACACTTAGAAGAGATGGCTTTAAAGAGAGCATATAAACAGGAGGGGGAACAGCTGTCTACAAGAGTGGATAGTGATAGGACAAGGGGGAATGGTTTTAAACTGAGACAGGAGAGGTTTAGGGTAGATTAGAAGGAAGTTTTTCACACAGAGGGTGGTGATGCGCTGGAACAGGTTGCCCAGGGAGTCTGTGGATGCCCCATCCCTGGAGGCATCCAAGGCCAGGCTGGATGTGGCTTTGGGCAGCCTGGTCTGGTGGTTGGCAACCCTGCACATAGCAGGGGGTTGAAACTGGATGATCATTGTGGTCCTTTTCAACCCAGGCCATTCTATGATTCTATGATTAAAGGTTCTGGGGAACTAGTCCTGTTAAAATTGGGACTTCCAAAATTGCCTCTTACCAACTCTTTTTACCACTATTTACCACTTCTCATTCCTGAGCAAAATATTTGTATCCTTCTGCATCATTACTGTGATATAAATATCTCTTGATTTGACCTGTGAGATTATCTGCTGTGAGGACATATGTCATTTGGTATGGCAGTTGAAGTCTGAATACAAAAATAAAACAAACCAAAAAATTGACTCTTTGGATTTTGCTTTTGCTCTTTAAATTCAGGACCTAGCACTAAATTTCACTTGAATGAAAATGCTTGGTTCATGAAGAATCGAGTTGTTAAATTGTAGAAATTGTTTTAAGATTAAGGTGGAAGAATTCATGGATTAGGACATGGTTAAAAGATGTACTTTTAGTACACATTTTTTGGTAATTAAAATGATTTTGTTTGTATAATATACAAGCAGAAAGGAGAAATGCAGTTGGTTGAAATTGCAGTTCTACATAAGACATTTTGCTTAAATTATGTCTTTTTTTTATTAAGGAGTTCTGTCCTGAAACATCTAGTATTATATCCTGTTCTCAGCAGGGAATCAGTTACTGATATACAGTGCAAGTCATTTGACAAAACAATCAGATGAAGGTGATTGCAAGTTAGAAAAATTCTTTTTCTCCTCAGTCATGTTGTCAAATCTTGCTATAAACTGATGAGAATCTTGAATGAGAGTACTGCTTTCAATTTAATAAGTAATGAGACTCATTCTTACATAAACTTGCCACTGATGTTCCTTGTTCATTGATGTTGTTTTTTATCTAATTCATCCTCATCTTAAGCACTGCTTTACTGTTGGCTTGATACAAGGTCCTGCGGATTTCTGGCTGAGGTTCTCAAAGGAGTTCCACTGAATTCAGCAGGAATGATGGTAGAGCCAAGATATAAGCAATGAGAATTGGCTGCCACAGAAAGAACAAAGAGAATTTGCCAGCAAAACCATGGGTAAAAGCAATTCTTTAGAAATTTAAAGCTATGGTCTCAGTCTGTTATCTCTTTACAGACAGTAATGAGGAATTATTTCAACTATTTGAGGGTGAGATACATATAATGCTATAAGATGTGTGTTCATTATGTTCCCTGAAGAATACTATTTTTAGAGGCTGATGGCACATGTTGTACAAGGACCCCAGCAGGTGAGGCTCTTGCTTAGAAATGCAATCTGTTCCTACAGCCTGCAACAGCACTCACCAAGCAGCACCTGTCTGCTTGTGCAGGCACCAACATGAGAGGCCCAGTCCTGGTCTCCACAGTACATCTCTCCATGAAGAAGCTGGTTAAACCTTATCACTCACTTTCACAATGATGCCAGACTGCTCTTCCTAATTCACCAACATTTCATCTTCCTTTTCATACTCTGAGAAGCAAGAATGGACTAAAGGTGTTTTATTTTCAGAAGGAAAATCCTTCAGTTGTTAAAATATTGATGTATCTTCACTGAATTAATCTACTGATATTTATATGAATTCCTTACTCAGGAACTATTATTGAGGAACTATTAAAGAGAGAGCTGCAGAATACAAATGACGCGGTGAGAAAGGACAATGAATATCAGAATATTCTCTGATATCAGAATGATGCCAGGTCATACCATTTAAAACATGAGCTGCTGACCTGACTACACCTCTCATTCACCAGGAACAAATGTTTATCTGGCAGTCATTAATACCTTCACTGAAACTAAGTACTTCAACTCAGAAATGTCCAAAGAATCCATGTTCACCAATTATCAACATCATTCAAAACAAAAGGAGATCTATACATGGCTAACCCTTTTTGGAAATAATTTTAATTACATTTGAATCAAGGATTAATTAACAAGCAATTGTGTACTTCCACGATCTCTGAAAATCCATCAGGTATTGAAAGAATAATAGTTTGAAGGAAGTTGCTGCATTCCATATGTTTAGTAAGGACGTTGAATCTTACTCTAGAATCAAAAATCAGATCAACCCTAAATAAGGAAAAGCAGTCAAAGTCGCAATTATAATAAAGTTATCACAGAGATGTTAAAACATTTGATCAGATAAGTAGATACTATTAAAATTCAACCACATTACAATCACTGAAACACAGAAAAAACTGTATCTTCATATTAAAATCGTGGATCCATTTTTATGAAGTTTTCAAAGGATGACCCCGGGAACTACTGAGCTGTCAGTCTCATTTCTGTGCCAGGAAAAATTGTGGAACAGATTCTTCTGGAAGCTATACTGAGGCACATGGAAGGCAGGGAGTTGATACAGGAGAACCAGCAAGGCTTCAGCAAGGCTTCATCAAGGGCAAATCTTCTTTCACTGTGTCTTTCTATGATGGTGCCACTGCATCAGTGGACAAGGGAAGAGCCTCTGATGACATCAATCTGGACTTCAGTAAGGTCTTTGATGCAGTACCCTACAACAGCCTTCTCTCCAAATTGGAAAGATATGGATTTAAAGAGTGGGCTGTTCAATGGAGGAAGAACTGACTGCAGGATCAAGTCCAGATAGCAATGGTCATTGGCTCCATATCTAGGTGGAGTTCAGTGATGAGTCGTGTCCCCCAGAGGTCAGTTCTCTTTAATATCTACATCTGTGACATTGAGGTCAAGTACACCCTCAGCAAGTTTGCTGATGACACCGAGCTGTGGGATGTGCTTGACACACCAGAGGATGGGATGCCAAAGGATCTAGACAGAGCCCAGGTGAACCTCATGAGGTTCAACAAATCCAAGTGCAAGGACTTGCATATGGATTGAGGCAACCACCATTACCAATACAAGCTGAGGGATGAAAGGATTGAGAGCAGCTCTGCCAAAAAAGACCTGAGGCTACTGGTGGACAGGAGCCAGCAATGTGCCTTCACAGCCCAGAAAGCCAAATGTATCTTGGGCTGCATCAGGAAAAGTATGGCCAGCAGGTGAAGGGAGGTGATCCTGCCCCTCTATTCTCTGCTGCTGAGGGCTCACCTGGAGTACTGCTTCCAGATGTGGAGTCCTCAGTACAGGAGAGACACAGACCTGTTGGAGTGCATCCAGAGAAGGGCCTCAGAAATGATCCAAGGAATGGAACACTTGTCCTATGAGGACAGGCTGAAAGAGCCAGAGCTGTTCAGCCTGGAGAAGAGAAGGCTGTGAGGTGACCTGATAGCAGCCTTTAAATATCTAAAGGGGAGCAACAGGAAAGAAGGCAACAGACTCTTTATCAGGGTCTGTTGTGATCTTATATGGGGTATATTTAAGTTAAATATAAGGAAAAAGTCTTCTATAGTGGGGATGCTGAGGCACTGGAACAGGTTGTTTCATAATGTAGTTGATGCCCCATCACTGAAGACTTCCAAGGCACAGCTGGATAAGGCCCTGGGCAACCTGATCTACCCTACCTGTGGATGTCTCTGTTCATTGCAGGGGAATTTGTCTAGATGGCCGTTGAGATCCCTTCCAGCTCTAAGGATTCTATGATTCTATAATTCTAATACTTCTCAATATTGCAAGACCTGGACATTTCAACTCACATATATAAAACAGATCTGCTGGTTTTGGACATAGCTCAGCCCACTCTTTAACTGCCCTGTAGATATATGTTGCCCTGCATCTTGATCAATAGGATTAAAGAGCCCTCTTCTTATCTTCTTGCAGAGAAATATGCAAGAATCTATGAGGAAAGTTCTGTGTCTTGAACTAAAAATTATCTCTCTCCTGTACGTGGATAAACAATTTCCTGAGCACCTCACGAAAGTATTTCATACAGAGATTTCATTAAAAGCTTTTAATTTCTCTAAGACTTAAATGGTTTCTTTTTTTTAAGGAGTGAAAATTTATTGCAATTGCATGTGGGGGAAAATAATTAAAGGATAAATCTTGAAAAAATTCTTACTCTTGTAATGGAATCTTTTGTGTAGCTTTCCTCTCAAAAATTTAGATGCGTTAAAATCCGTGGCACTTGTGGGTGGCAAAGTACTGTTTGGTATGTTACAAGAACCATCGCTATGGTGAGAATACATATCTCATTACTAATAAATCTTTTTATATTGAGAAGCTAAGTTGTTTGGTTAATAAAACAGGATTTGTGCAATTTACTAGAGGAACTCACAGCAATTTCTTAATGCATATCTTCAGTGACATCGCTGGACACTGATAATTTTCAGAACAATATATATTGCCATCCCTGAATATTAGGATCTCTCTTTTCTCCTTCCTCTCCTCCACTTGCTCCATCTCATTAGAAGACAGAAGCATATCCCCATTGTTTTTATTATTTTGCATTTTTGTTGCCACTGACCTATTTTCAACAGATGGAGAAAGAACAGCACGTCCTCCTCCTGCTTAATGCACTCCTCTCTAAAATGAACACTTTTCATTTAAATCCTGTGAGGTACCTGTAACAGAGTCCTAAAGCAGAGGTCTCACAACTTATTAAGCTGGCTGTATACCTGGTAGCACATCCCCAGGTGGCAATCACCACCTTATGGGTATCTGTGGATGTTCAAGCTGTGAATCCTGTTTTCATGAGAGTGTGGAAGTTTCACAGACTGTGCCCGAAGTCAGCAGACAGATTATATCTGGCCACAGCCCATAATACCTTTTGGGTTTTGTTCTAATAGCTATCTCAGCAGCGTACAAGAATGCTTGCATCATCTTCTTTAACATAGCTCACAGATTCCGCTTGGTTAAGTTGCTCTTTAGAATAGCAGAGTGGGGTTAGGATGACAGTGGTTAAGTATATTAAAAATATATTAAAATTAGCAAGAAACTCAATTCAAGTACATTGTTTCACAGTGATGTCTATCCTCAGAATGGCTGCACTACTCACACACTCCTCTTTTGAGCAAAGGAGGAAGCCCACCAAAAATCACCTGAGCATCACTGAGCACTTAGTCATAGTCAGACACTTCAGTGAAAAATACTTTTACTGCAGGAATGCTTACTGCAACTTCAGTGAAAAGATGTTTTCCTTGATGTTAAGACAGTCTGCTTCAGCATACTTTCAGCAAACCTCATGCTGCTGAAGGTGCCCTCTGGAATTCCGTCATACCTTATTTCACACGCAGCTCAGTGGCAATCTTTTTGGGGCAGCATAGTGCTGCTGTATGGCTTTTTTCCTCCTACGGTATCTGTGTTTTGAATCCTCTTTTTTTGGCTCATCCCTACAAAGCCACAATGTGCACTTTCACAGCTATGCAGATGCTACTTGATCTAATCCCCTCTTCTGCCTTCTGCACCACAGTTTCTGTTCTGACCAACTGTTCTTGTTCAACGACATGCATCCTGCAGCTCCACAAAGCTGAGCAAAACCTGCAAAACCCAAGTGCGTAAGGGCAGCTGTTCATCTCATGATGCTTCCAGGGTGGACTTCTGACCCTCTTTTACCACCAGTCTTGAAATAGGGCAGGATTGAATATGCTGCTCTTTATTTGCTAAAGCTGTTATACAACAATTAGCTGAATTCTTCTTTTTCTTTAATGTTCAAGTGAAAATGAATTGGCCATATAATGGCCAACTCTTGTTGCAAATTCTCTTTGATCTTTATTCTCTTTAATTTTTGTCCCAAGACAAAAGGTCAGTCACTAAATATCAGAACTGCAGGAGCTTTTAATTCTCTCAAGATAAGCAGAAATTTATGCACTTCTGGAGCATATGGTTTTTACCATATCACAAATGGATCCCAATACTTCAGGTGTCAGAAAGAACTTATTCCGCAAATATTTCTGTCAATTTCTCCTACTCTGGAGTTAGGTACCAACTAATGCCAGGATAGGCAACACTGACTTCTATTTTTCAGGATAGATTTTAGCGAAAGTTCTGAGATAGCTCTTATTTATTGGACTGCCTGAAAGCAGCCAAGGAAGCTGTGCAGTAGGATCATCGCTTTCCTTACATTTTAGCCAGTTCATGCAACTGATGACAAAAGAAATAAAAGCACTGTTTCCTCCTCTTTCCTGTATGCCACATTTTTACTTTTTTGGCAAGGAAATCCAGCTGAGATGTTAGAGCTCTGCAGAGAAATAGAACAGATGTGGACTTCAAGAGGCCAACTCAACCTGAAGATCTACCCTGTCTTCCTCTCCGCTTGACTACAGAGGGAGAGAAGATAAATGGTGGAAGAAGCCTTAAGGACCTCAAATATACATACTAATAACTAAATATTTATGCAATACCAACTATTTTTTCAGATGTGTTTTGTAAAAAAGGTAAAAAGTTTATTAATATGTAGCAACATCGACATCATATTTCTCTTGTTAGCCATAAAATAATGTTCTCAAGCTCTCAAAAGTTAACTGAAAAATAGATAATGGAGATGAACACAGAAAAAAAGTTAAGCCAGCCCAGTTGCTGTTTGCGTATTTCTCTCTTTCGGCACAACAGCAAATTATACATAGATATGAAACAGTCTCTGCAAATACGTCCCTGCAAAATTTTACAGTGAATTACTATTTCTGCACCAGGTCAGGCTAAGAATTCTGTGTTAAGGAGCTTCAACTGATTTCAAAGCCTTTCTGAGTTACTACTGAATCCTTTCTAACAATGAAGACTATTCGTTGGAGTAAAGGAGTAGAAACCAGTTATTCCCATCCTCCACTGCCATCCTGAAGACATCATTGCCCACAGGCATGGCATTTAGCATAGCTAACAGCCATCTAAGGGCTGTGATGGGATAATGGAGATCTCAGAGACAATTTAGAACCATTAGACTTAAAAAGGCACATTTTTTGCAGTAGAGATAGAGGCTGTATGAGACCATTCTGTGCTTCTGCTAGAAATTTAAGGTCTGTGGCTGAGCAGGAAGAGAGAACAAAGGACATGATCAAGTTTCCTTGAGTTGGGCCTTTGCTTTGCTGTAGAAAGACAAAAATACTTTCAAAACTAAATAACAATAACTTTATTTTTTGTTTAGTGGAGTAAAACTTAGGAAATTGGAGGCAAATCAGAAATTAACATCTATCTTCTTCAGAGACTTAAATTTCTGAAATCAGGAAAAAGCACATAACATTTCTCTCACATGAAGAGCTAGGACATTCAAATAACCCAGAGCTTTGAAATGATTTGCTGTACTCTTCAAGTGAGCACACCAAAAATAACAGGAGAGAGCTTTAAATTGGTAGGTTATGCTCTATGACTTTTTAGCAAGAAAAAAACAAAGTGGGACAGACTGAAATAAAAAAAATGTTCCCCTCCTGCTATGTCCTTGAAAGTTGTGCGTATTCCTACAGTCTCATTTTGAGTCCAGCAATTGTTGGAGGCTTCCTGAGCTCCAAGAAAATCAACACTTTCCCTCTATAGCCTTTGGAAAATCCTCAAGGTCTAGCTATGACTACTCTCAACTCTTCTTAAAGTTACCTGATTTCAATCTATTTGCTTCCATAGCTCTTGTGGTCCCATGTTCATCCTGAAGAACAGAGATCCTTCAGTAAGGGCAGTCCTGACACTGCAAAAATGGGAAATCTCTTCCTGTCTTTTCTCTCTTTTCACCTCTTTTCTAGACAGATGTTCAGGTTTGTTCCACCTAACAAAGAAGCACAAGCACCAAAGAGAGATTTCCAGAGACATCAGATTTTATGTAGGGTAAATTGTCATCTTAAAGTGCTTCATTCCCACTGTCTGTTGAGGCATATACAGAGAACTGTACATCTCGTCTAAACAGTACACTACTGTGCCCAACGTTTGGTGTGATGAATATGCCAAATTACTAAAAAATTCTCTAATGACATTACAATATGATTATTATTTATGTGCTGTGCCACACAGAGTACCCATCCTTTAGCCAGACACTTTTAGAGTTGGGATGATACTTATTCTAGATGCAGAAGTTCTCTCAGAAGTTTAAGTACAGACCTGGCGTAACACAACTCTTCTTACTGCAGCATGTGGGTGAGATTTGTAAATCTTACACATATCTTCTAGAAATCTTATTTAAGCTGGAATAGTGAGTTGTGAAGAATGTGTTAATTCAAGGACTCATATGCCAAAATAGCAAACTGTGGTAGCACTTTTGACCTATGCTACAAGAGTTAGTCCCAAGACCATAGAATCATAGAATCATAGAATCATAGAATCATAGAATGGCTTGAGTTGGAAGGGAACCAAAGGATCATCAAGTTCCAACCCGCCTGCCACAGGCAGGCCCACCAACCTCTGAATCTGGTACTAGACCATGCAGAAATACATTGAATGAAGGAGCACCACACAGATAACTTTACAGAATCATCAGAAATTTCAGTACTTCCTTTGGTCTGATTGTACCACTAGTGGTAGAAATTGCATCTAACTGGAATATAGACCCCTCACCAAGTAAATTAATTGCCCTCAGGAATAGAGTATATTTTAAACTAGAATCTGATATTATCAGAATATTCTCCAGTAGGAACAGATTTTGAAGATCATATAATAACTAGGACTAATCTCAAAACGTTAAAATCAATAGCAGTCTAGATATATATCTGACACGGAAAAAAATGTTCCACTTTTGCCCTAGTATAGGCTTTTACTTGCTAGCTATCCCAAGTCTTACAAGTACCCAAGTCTACACTATTGTCATAAAATGATTAATCCTCATTCTGAATTCTCTCTGTCTCATTCCCTTGTGAACCCAAATGAATTGGGTTTTAACATATTCCTCAGTCTAAATTTTCTGCAAAAGATCATGATGATCAACCTTCCAGGGCCACATTTGTGTCCATTGTACCCAATTGCCAAAGCAGGCAGGGTTTTCTCTCCTGCTGGTTTCAAAGCAGAAAGCTGGCCATGCATGCCGAGACAGGTTTCTAGTTCTCCAAACACTCATTTTTTCTGAGAAAATTACACTGAACCTTTCATTTTAACATTCTTTTTCATGCTATTTCATTCTATAATTACTGTCAGACAGAAAGGTTGACTTTCTAGTCTCTTGGCGTGGAATGAAGAGTACTGAGACATAGGATCAGATGCAAATCTCTGTTCCAGAAATTGATTAATTATCCAAAGCAGAACAATTTCTATAAAATTATTGAGTAGTACATCCCTGAACACCTGTGCTTAGCATATTGCTATGTACATTAAGTAGGTTAGTTCACATGCTTTTCAGCTATTTAGAAGGTCTGGTCAGGATATGAAGAAGTTTCGTAAGTCCCCCATAAGCTCTCTAACCACAGACTGTACAGAGATTTTATTTGAGAGTGGAGAAAGAATGGTTGGTTTGTTTGCCTTTATTTTAACTTTGGGTATTAAACTCCAGAAGAATTTTAAAAGCTGCATTGAACAATTCTGGCAAACTCATTTCATTGCTTTTCTTCTTTTGCTTAGACACTTCTCTGTAGAGGACAGACATTGAGTGCTGTGTGTAATAGTTTTCACAGAGCAGCAGAACACCCACCAGTTAAGCATTTCATCATTGGCTTTGTAGTACTGAAGCTCCTTTGTATGTAGGTTGCTCCAAAAGTAATATCTCCTATTTGTTTCCATGGAAACCACAACAGACACAAAAGGCATAACCCTATAACCCTATTTGATACAACACATTCTCAGCTACAAACCACCATTTTTCAGTGTAGTCACCACTACTAGCTGTGCATTTTTGCCAGCTATGAACAAGAGCCTTCATGTTACACTCATAAACCTCTGCAAGGCCGTCTGCAACGTGGCTTGTCTTCAACATCACCATTGCTGAAATGCACCACCCACTGCCTCACCGTGTTCACATCCATAGAAGATGCTTCTGTTCAGCAAGCATCTGTTCAGCGAGCATCGATGAATGTCAACAGAAACAAATTTTTCCATATGGAAGAATTCAACTCCACATCTCTGCTTCATCTGCTCTTCCATGTCAGACACCATTTTATCAGACTGCCTCTCTGCTGCCATCTGTCACGTGGGAAGGTTCAGCCTCTACTGCCATACCACCAATATCCACCTCTGACGTCATGGACCAACATAATAAAAATAGGAGGTATTACTTTTGGAGCAGCCCTCATAGCTTTATCTTTAGGCATGACATGAACTTGAGCCCCTTATACCCTTTTATAAAAGGCAATAAAGAAAATGTAGTCTGTGAGATTCTGATAAGCAAAGAAAGCAGTGTACTAAAACCTGAGCCATGTTGAAATGTGCTTCTCCAGGAATAACATTATAAATAGAACTAAGCTTAAAAAAAGGAGAAAAACAGCAAAACAACACAATCCAAGCAGTTTCTTTAATGTTTATATATGCATTCTCTTAACACAGATAAAACTTATTTTTGAAGATTCTGAAAGCATTATTCTCTTGGTCATGTACAACATGGCAGTAAGCAGTACCAAATGGTGGTCTCTAATGAGCAAGAAATGTATAGATATCTGCAAGCTGTTCTGGACAGCAGTGCCTTTAAACATACCTCCTTTAAGAATTCTTTAGCAATAGCAACAAACAAAATTGATTTCCAGCAGTCTCTGTGATGAGATATAACAGATGGGACCACATAATGATTTTAGCTGATGCTACACAAAAGCACTGCTCCCTGGCTCTTCTGAGCACAGAGCCTGTGCTGCCATGCAGCTCTGCTGATTTGGCTTCCAGGTGGAACTGAGGAAATGTTCTCTCCTCAGAAGAAATCCCAGCCTTTAACATTTCATAACTAAACCCTAATTAGTAAGCAGGTTCTAGAAATACACTGGGTTATGGCAACTTTCCAAAAGGCATCCCCAAAACTTTGAGCATTTCTTTGTTTGCCTGCTCTGAACAAAAAAGCAACGCATCTTCCTTTCAGACAGTCCTGAACACAGGCAATCTACAAGTCTGTGTACAGCCAAAACAGCTTTTCAAAGCATTCAGCTTCTGTGCTGCTACAGCTCAGTGTGCATGTCCCCCTGACTTCACTCAATCAGCATGGCAGCTGATGGGGAACAGGCTGTATTCATATACAGCTGGGAAGACGAAAAAGGGGTCAGGATCTGGAGCTCCCTCCTATCATACTTGTGTGCTCATCCATCACTGAGCAGAACTATTCTGTCAGTCAGTTTTCCTATAAAAGAGATGACTCATATCTTTCCAGCTTGTCTCCTTCCCTCCAGCTTTTCCAATTGCAGATTTTTGCATTTTCTGAAAGAAGTACATCAAGAACGATCCTGCATTTGAGCTATAACTTGTTTTTAATGCAGTAAAAACCCTAAGCTACATTTTAAGACATATTTTGAAGTAAAATGGAGGCTTCAAAGTGAGAATTCAAGCGCTTTCTTTTCCTCCCTTATTTTTTTATGTGATCCAGGAGCATTTCAGTAAGAATGGAGTTGCACCGCACCAAACTTAGCATAAAAAAATGTCAGAGTTTGAAGGTCTGAAACAAATATGTTGGCACTTAATGTAGCTAGCAGAAAACATTTAGTGGCTTCAGGTTATACAGCAGAAAGCCTTGTAATGGCTCTATGTCATTTGTAATAGAGAAGCTATCAGAGATTTGTGCCATATGCTTTGAAATGCGTGTCTTTTCTTAGCCTCTATTTCTGTTGCAAGCATTTCTCTAATCACTCAAGTGTCCTCCTGATCACAGCATACTTTGTAGTCAAATAGACACAAGCACACACTGCAAAACTGGGGCCAAACCCTGTGCTGCAGGTGGGATGTGCTGGTAAAAGTGTTAGAAAAGATTTAGAAAAAGAGTAACCAGAGGTGTATAAGAGCTTCCATGTTTGAAATGATTGAGTAGGCTCAGGGTCTTTGAGCCTGAAAAAGAAATGACCTAGGAGAGTATGGCAGAGATGTGCAAACCATGCATGGCACAGAGACAGTAAATCTGAACTGGCTGTTCACTTCCTCCTTCAATAAGATGGCTAAATAAGGCTATCAGTGGCTTGAATCTTGATAGAAAATCCAGGATGCTGATTCATTCTCCAGACAGGTATATCTGAGGCTTTTTAATTGATGTCTCTGTGTTCTCTTTCCAGTTAAGTATCAGGATATGGGCATTTCTGTTATCATTCTTTTTCAGACTGTATTCCCCATCTTTGTTTTCTCTTCTGCATTTTTAATCCCAAAAGGAACTTGGTCTTTGAGACTGCAAGACTATACAGTTTAGATCAGGCCAATGAGTTAATCAGTGTAAAAAGGTCTGCCTCACATTTTTTATTTATTTGGCCTTTTTAGTTCTCAATTTTGCAGTTCTCAAAAGACAGCCATTTTATTTTTGTGGGGAGATAACATCTATTTGTATTTCTTTACAAATTCCTTTTATATAAAAGGCCAGCATTTGAGCAGTAAGGTTCATAACACATTATGTTAAGCTTATGCTATGCTGCAACATTTTGTCCAATGGAGCTGCACTGCATTATCCAGGAAACTGGGACTGACAAAGCATTATTATTTACAGATTCTAATCTCATTCTTCACAACTCCACAACGCTGAAAAAATTCTAAAAGCAGAAACAAACTACAAAGGGATCACAGAATCATAAAAATCTTAAAATGGCTTTATCTGAAATAGAAAAATACTGGGAAAAAAAAAAAAACCAAAAAAAAAAAACCATGAGAAGAGGAAATAATACATTTGTGAATGTGGACACTTGCCCCTGGATAGCAAGAGCTGCATTACAGACATTCTGCTGCTGTGAAGTTCTGGGGTAAAAACAAATCCTTTAGGCAGAGGTAATAATTTTTATTAGGTCAACTGATACAAACAGAAAAAAAAAAACCACAATAAAACAAACAAAACAAAAAAACCAAAGAGATAAAACATGTGAAAACAAAAACAGAAAAGTGAAAAGCTTTCTGGCCCTTGAGTCCTTCAGATATGAAAGAAGCAGACAGCAATCAGCTTCTAGTTTTGTAAGGCACTCACTTCCTACATACTCTGCCTGCCAAAAGCTAAACTCACAGCAGAGCTTCTGGAGTTCAGTGGATGTATACGAATGCTGTAGGGGACAGATGAGCACTGTGGCAACCTTCGAAAACAGGAGAGAGTATGGAGACAAAAGAATGATGGTTTAAAGGAACGGAAGGAGAATTAGATAATGAACATTTCCTGAAGTCTTCCCATCCTAAAATCATCCGTTCCATACTCATTCTTGAAGCAGAGGCAAGGTGCACTTTCCTATTAACCTCTCAGCTGTTGTCCTGAAGCACACAGACACTCACACTCTGTTCTTTCAGAAATGATTGTGCTGGGGAGGACACAACACAAGCAGTATCTTAAAGAAATTACAGAGGAAAAACAAAACAACCAGGCAGACAGGAAAATAAGGCAAATTAAATAAAATATGTGCTCGAGAAGCTATACAGCAGCTGGGATTCTGTTAGAAAGACAGTTATGGCTGAGGATTTACAACCACAAAATAATATGTCTGAAATGTTTTCCAGAAATGAAAATCTTTTGGCCTTTTTTATGTCCACAAAACTTAATTCTGCCACAGAATTAGCATTTTACTATCCTGCGTAGTGACAATATTCACATTTATAAAGCTAGTCCTTTATTTTAGCATCAAACAAATTGCATGCTAACACAGAAATATACGAGCATTGCTCCAAAGGTAACGCCTCCTACTTTATCATGTTGTCCCATGATGTCAGAGGTAGACATTGTTGATATCACAGCACAGGCTGAACCTTCCCACTGATATCCCATTACATGTTGCTGTGTGACAGATGGCAGCAGAGGGGCAGTCTGGCAGCATGGAGTCTGACATGGAAATGTGTGTGAAGCAAAGGTGTGTAGCTGAATTCCTCCATTGATGCTTACTGAACATTTACAGTGACCAAACAGTGGATGTGAGCACAGTGAGGTGGTGGGTGGTGCGTTTCCACAGAAACAACAGTGATGTCAAAGACAAGCCACATTCTGGAGGGCCACGCACAGCTGTCACACCACAAAATAATCAGCTTATCCACAGGAATCATATAATGGTGATGACTAAGGTTGCAAAATAGTGTCTTATAGCTTAGAATTTGCTCTATCAAATAGTGTTATTGTGCTCTTCCTATCTGTTGCAGTTTCCATGGAAATAAATAGAAGGCGTTAGTTTCAGAGCAACCTACATATAAAAACTTCTCCAGTCAAATGCCATCAGAAATAAACAAGAACATCATTATTTTAATCCAGTTTTTCAGCACAATTGTTTCTCACAGGATTGCCATGTGGGATGATGCATTATGACACACTGGTGGAAGGGGAAATCATCACCCCTGATCTAAAGAACACATATCACACACCACGTTTTTATTGTAGTTAAGTAGTTTCCAGAGTTTTAAACTGTTTAATTTAACCTTTGAACCCTCTTTGTA
This sequence comes from Lagopus leucura, assembly GCF_019238085.1. Lineage (NCBI taxonomy): Eukaryota > Metazoa > Chordata > Aves > Galliformes > Phasianidae > Lagopus > Lagopus leucura. The sequence goes on along the minus strand of NW_024962252.1, from coordinate 4,538,758 downwards.
GCCATTTACCCATAAGATGTTTAAGCTGCTACAGCTCATTTCAACAGTGAAAGGCAGAACTGTGAACAACCAATATGCTGATTATTGATTCCATAAGAATCAGAGTATGACCTCCACTCCTGCATCCATCTTAAATAATGGTCCCCCAACAAAACGTGGTAGGACTCAGAAAATGGAGAAATTGTCTTTGGTTTGTTGGGGTTTTTTTGCTAGTTTTCTGGTTTTTTTTTGTTTTTTTTTTCTTTTCTTTTTTTTTTTTTTTTTAAATCCTGATTGACTTGGTTTCCAATCACGACAGTGACATGGACCGGTTTGTCCAACTGCATTATTTTTTTCATCCCACACAAGAAGGAATTTCCCTGCTTCAGAAACTTACGTGTTAAAAATACCTAGAACTGTTTCCCATAGTTTCCTATTATTTCAACATGGGATGTAGGGTGTGAAACTGAAATACAAGCAATACTCTTTCTACTTATTCTCTTCCTAGCTGTGCTCTTTACAAGCCCTAGTAGCACAGAATTATCTCTTGGATATCAGTAGTTGTGGGCAAGAAAGACAAATGCCCCATCAGCTTTCCCTTCTCCAAGCTGAGCCATCCCCACTCTAATGATGCTCTCCTACATCCAGGCCTTTTCGTAGACATAAGCACAGACTGCTCAAAGCCTGGCATGGTCTGTTTATTGGCACTGCAGCTCCCCTATTCTTAAGTGTACTGCTACAGGGATCCTGGAGGCATTTATGCTGGACACTGCCCTTATTTGCAGAGTTCAATAGGACACTAATTCTCTAAATGAAGACAGACTTCAAATGGGTTAGTTGCCATGGAAAAGTAAACATGTGCACACTATTTTTTGATAAAAATTGAACCCCAACTTCTTCCTCCTACGTTAAGTAGCTTGGCTGAGGTCAGAATAAATTGTGAAATAAGGACAGCGAAATGTCAGCCCAAATTAGAGGTTGCTATTAAAATAATAGCAATGCAGATGAAAAACACGTATTCAAAGAACTCAGTGATAAATGCTAACTAGGGGAAACATACTTGGATACTATCATGTTTTGATGATCCTATTTAGAGACAAGTCATAACTGAGCTCACATTTCTGTGCTCCACACTTATTTTCTTTTATGATAGTTAATTCTTTTCTTGCTGTCCAGGACATTCATAAGCCCTGAGGAACTGCTGCATTCAGAATAATTTTCTTGACAGTAAAGTTAGTTTTGTATAAGTATCACTAATGCCACAACAAAGGATAACACTGAAGATAAAGGTGTCTCATGCTTTGAGGAATTCAGAAACTAAAATCAATTTCTAAGGCAACAAGTCACATAGAAATAGTCCATGAGCAGGGGCACAGTGCTGCAGTAGATACAAAGTATTTTAGATTCCCTTGTGTTTCAGACCAGTCTAAACAATTTAATTAACAAAACGTTGTCAGAAATCTCATCTGGCATTTTGTGTTGCTCTGCAAATGTATGCTTTCACATTTTATTTTATTTTAAGGTTACTTGGAAGAAGGGTCATTGCTACAATAATTGAATTACATGCTCTTAAATTCTATGTCAGATTCTCTTACTGGTTTAGAATTGCAGATTTTTGTATATAGCTCAGGAATATTTTTGTGAAAATGGAACCTTAAATGTCTGCTTTGGAGCACTGGAGTAGCTGATCACAAACTGTTTCCTCGAGTGTCACATCTTCCTGAAAGCTTCCTCTGCACTGATGGGTTCTTTCTTTCATTCACAAGATCAGTGTTAATCCTTTAAAGATGAGTAAAGAGATTAGCATGATTCTTCTAGCTCTTTTGTGTTGCCCCTTTTGTTCATTTCTACACTTACAGATGACACTTTGTTCACTGATGTCAATACAGCAGACACACCAGCCCATAAGTTTCCCTAACTACAGTATTTTTATTTATATTCATGGAGAATAGAAATAAACTCTGGAAACAGTATTTCCTTTCGGATTACATCAATCTATGGTGTAAAATCAAGCTCAGATCGGAGCTAGGTTGGCAATCAGACTGATATGTCATGAGAGGTTCACATGAATTTTGCAATTCATATGAAAAATATTAATTCACCTTAGATGTTTTATTGATTTTATTTTTTCTCAGTTTGAAAAGAAGAAATACATTCTCAGCTTTAGCCAATCTCTTTTTTCTTTTATATTTCATTTTTTTTATTTTATTGAGCTGCATTTGTATTTAGCAATTAAAATTTATTTTTGTTTTACGTTAATCCAAAAATTGCTCCTGTTTCAATGCGAGTTGCTTTCTTTCAGCAGCATAATCTTAAATGTGTTTCAAAACAAGCTGTACTGAAGAGGAGGAGGGAGAAGATAAGAAATGGTATGACCAGAAATGTCTGGAGGGATGTTGAATCTCTCTCTTAAATTGACCAGATCTGGATGGACACAGATTTTCACTTTGCTATAACAAACCACAGGAAGAAATCTAGTTTTCAAGCTTATTGGGGAAAAAAAAAAAAAAAAAAAAAAAATCAAGTATTCTCAATCTCACACCCTGAGCTACATGTATAAACTCTGAGTGTTATTGGTGTGGAAAGGCAGTCACATCAAACTGCAGCTTGGGTCACTTCAGGATGCTGTGCTCTAACACAGAGCTGCAGCACTGGATTTGTGAACACTGACAGTTGTTACTTAATCTAGAAAAATTTCATGTGTTGATGTTAGATTACGTAAAGGATTGTTAGTTAGATTGTTTAACTTCCTGCAGCCACAAAATCTTACTGTTCCATGTGATGCCATAGAATCATACAATCTTTGAGTTGGGAAGGGACACTTAAAGGTCATCTATTCCATCTCCCCTGCAATACTTACAACTCCATCAGGTGCTGAGAGCCCCATCCAGACAGACCTTGTGTATCTCCAGAGATGGTGCATTAAGCCAAGAGTGCCATAGGTTTAACTTCTGCTGAAATGCAGAGGTAAACCAGGCCATCTTAACTGAGAACCACTGTGCTAAGCTCTTCCTGCCCATGTTCTATCCCACCAGACAGTGCCACCCTGACAATGCACAAAGTTATTTGCCTTGCTGCAGTGTAGGCTTGTACAGAACCACAGGTCGATCTACACTAACAATGAGGGCGGCAGTGCCAGTGGCATGGCAGCCATCTGTGCTGTTGAACTGTTAGGCTGCTCCCTGACAGTTTTGGCCCAGGATGGCTATTATTCCTGAACAACTCCTGGGCGCTGCTCAGAAGCCAGCAGAAGCCAGGCAGCATTTCCAGTGCGCAGTGTTCAGACAGAAACCCGTATCTCCAGGGGATTCCATGCTGCAGAATGATCCCACACTTGCTTAATTTCCCAGTACAGACACAGCTTTCCTCTCTTGCCCTTCAGCCACTAGCTAGCTGGTTATTTCTCTTTCACATCCTCCTTTTGGAACTTCCTCTTAAACATCTCAAAACATGACTCTTGTTCGGAACAGGTTTGAGACCTGGACTCATCACAGAGCAGGAAGATTTCTTACAACAAAATGAGGCTGAACTGGTGTAAATAAATTTGAGTTCAACCTCTGTCTTAAGTAGCAACATTATTGGAGGCTCTGAGCACATTACTCAGATTCTGGGTAAGACTTGTGTGTGTAGAACCCCACACATCTGAAAGTAGAATATATTCTTTTTACATATAGCTGGAACAAAATATAATATTGATGAGCATTGATAGCATTAATAACATAGATGTGGTTTTGGATTCTGATATTAAGCATTCCCTAACATTTTTTTTTTTTTTTAATTTTTTTTTTTTGTGATTAATAGCATACTGGATATGAGAAATTACAGCATACAGCCTAAATCAACCACCAAAAAAAAAAAAAAATCTATTTTTCAACTTTCTGTTTTAAATGACAGCATGAGGGAATTTTGTAAAACAAGGAGATCAAAGATATCCATGTTTGAGAAGCAACAGTACTTCAGTGATAGAAACACTACTAATCTTTCAAATGCTTCCAGAAAAAAAAAAAATAAAAACAACAAACACAACAACTTATATTGTGCTGAGAGACAATCTAAGACAGCATATGGTTCTGGTTGTGCTTTACAGACAACTCCTGCTAAAAATGCATGTATTATTCCAAATCTGAATTTCTCCAAATAAAACTTAAGTGGTGGAGGAGTTTATTTTCTCTATCTTGTGTTACCATTCACAATATTTTAGTAACTAAATCAAAACATATTTACACAGTCCTCAAGATGTAATTCCAGAACCAAATATCTAGGTGTTTGGCCTTTGATACTTGCAAGGCCGTGACACAAGACCTACATCTTCAACCTGGAGCTGAGCTGCACCCTTGTAACAAAAGAAAATATACTTATTTCTCAATTTCTTCCCCTGTCCTTAGGGGCAGACCACAGCCTGCAGCACATACCCATGTTAGGTACCCTGTTGTAAGGCACTTACTTCATATTTCTGATTTCTCATCTGCAGGTTTTTGTTCATACATACAAGCAGCAGGAGAAGCAAAGTAGGCTCTGTGTTATCCTTGTATTTTCGGAGTGATGTGGAACATCTGTAGTATATTGATTAATCTACTTACATGTGTTACTTTGTCAATGTGCTGCAGTGATACCCTGCAATTCTGACTCAGACTCCCTTCTTATTAATGAGGCAAGTCTAAGCCAGACCACTGAATTGCTTGGGAAATGGTGAATAATAGTAAATATAATTTTAAAAAGCATGTTTGGACTCAGTTTAGGCAGAATGCAGGAACATGACAATAATTAATTATCAGCACTTTCACCTGCAACTGCATGCAAAGGGATTTATGTTTTAATAGGTCTTCCAGGAAATGGATGAGGCACATGACAGTCAGTTCATGGGGTCAGAGCTGTCCTGGGCAACTCCCAGTTCCCAATGGATAAAACAGAGGATTTCATTTTCTGGTGCTTGCAAATCTCAAGCCTTCCACAAACACAGGCATTGTTTTCAAGGAAAACAACAACAACAAAACACTGAATTATTTAAACGGAAGAAACTAGCTGCCAGGCATGCACATTAATTGCTTATCAATAATAGCTTCATTCATATATATTATGTTTACAGTAGATGATTGGCAACTGCCTGGACAACAGCGCTCATGTCTCTATCAGCTCTCCATGAGGCTTCTTCTCCTTGAACTGAAAGAAATCAAAGATTTTTCAGGTGAGGAGATAAGCAACTGAAAGCCTAACAGTGAGATTCCTGAGGCATTCTCCTGCATTAATAGTATCAGAAAAGGATCCAGAAGACCAACAAACTCTCACAGTAAATGTGGATTTTATTTTGCAGGCTGCTTTACGAGAATTAAAACATTACTCAAATTTCAAAATACTAATGTTGGAACCAGTGTATGTCCTTAGTAGGGATAAAAATCATACTATTGGCTTCATTGTTAAATGGAGAATGATGGATAGAAAATAAATTGTGTTAGCCAGGTACAAATATCTTCCACTATGGTCTGATTTTTGGCTGGTCCTGTGTGGAACCAGGAGTAGGACTCAATGATCCCCTATGGGTTCCTTTCAGTTCAGGATATTCTGCTTTTTTTTTTTTTTTTTTTTTTTTTTTTAATTCTTTCCCTGACACTTGAAAAATATTTAAAATACTAGATAAAAAGATTCTTGCTATGATCAATTGCAAGATAATTTTTGCAAAAATCCAGAGAAATGATGACCCCTTCAAATATATATATATAATACATAGATATACAAAAAGAACGTCCTATCATCTCTTGCATTTTCAAGCCTTAGAAGTGAAAAATAGAATATAAATAAATAAATAATAAATAATATTAAAAAATAGCCAGAACAGAGCTTCCTATGCAGCTAGCAGAGAAAGAGCAAAGCAATTTCCAAGAAATAAACAGAACCATAGATAATGCTAGCAGGTTAACTTGATTCATCCTATTCACTATGCTACATTACAAAGAAAATGGTAAGGGGAGCTGGAGGAGGGAAAAGAAAAATAGATTGCAAAAAAGGAGACAAAATGAATTTGTACATGCTGAGCATCTGGATCTCAGACACTGGAGATATGGAGTCTTTGAAAGTCTTCCTAAGCACTAATTAAAATAATAACAATGAAAAAAAGAAAAAAGAAAGAAAAAAGAAAAAAGAAAAAAAAAAAGAAAAAAAGAAAAAAGAGAAAGAAGACAATACTTTCCTTCAGTAAACGGCCCAAGGAAATTCATCTCTTGCAGACTTCTAACTTTCTCAGTGCCTTCCCCAGCACTGAACTGGAAGAGTTCTTGCAAATTTGTATGTGTCAAGACAGGATCACCATGTTCTCACATATGTTTACATTGTAGAAGAGGAATAAAGGATTTGGGGTTTTATTTCTGAATGTAAAATGATCAACACGTCAGTTCTAGGTGGAGTTTATGAAAACAGAAATACTTGGTGAGTATGGACTGAGGTACCAGAGTAAGAAAAGGCTACTTAGTGCAGAACTGTCATCTGCCCCTATGGAAGAATGCACGCCAGAAGTGCAATAACTAGAGAAGTTAACAGTGCTCATAGAGTACAACACTTAAAAAGTGGACAGATTTGACATCTTTTTCTGTTAGTTTAGGAGAGATCTCAAAAACTGTATGCGGTAGTGGAGCAGAAAATAATAATCCTTCATGAATTAAAAAAGCTTACTGTTAAAACACGTCTTTTCAACTTTGACATCAACTTACCATTTACCTTGATTTGTAAAAGGACATGCATGACTTTCAGAAAGTAGCAAATACTTATTGTTTGAGAAAACCATAAAATGAAGTTTTTCAGTTCCCAGTTTGCAGCTTGCCAGGATGCATCAGCACATTCATTTATCTGTATTGCTCTTTCCCCATTCTGTCCTACCAGATAATAAATTTCCAAGGAGAGGGGTTGTGATTCTGACTCCTTCTGCAAAATACAGAGTAATAATGCATATCCAATCATAGAATCATAGAATGGCCTGGGTTGAAAAGGATCACAATGATCACCTAGTTTCAACCCCCCAGCAGACCAGGCTGCCCAGGGCCACATCCAGCCTGGCCTTGAATGCCTCCAGGGATGGGGCATCCACAGCCTCTCAGGGCAACCTGTTCCACTGTGTCACCACCCTCTGTGTGAAAAACTTCCTCCTAATATCTAACCTAAACCTCCCCTGTCTCAGTTTAAAACCATTCCCCCTTGTCCCATCACTATCCACCTTTGTAAACAATTGTTTATCAAAGCAGCTCTATTCCTGTTTTCTTCCATTTTCTCTTTGTAGACATTCACCAAGGTTTTATCTTCCACTCTCATTGGTCATAAGTTAGCAACAGCTCCATGATTTCTGGGTTGCAGCAGCATAAGAGAACAGCCAAGCTCATTAACTCCTGTGAACTTTTCGAGAGAATCAATTCTCACACACTAAAAGTTCTTCCTATTGTTATAAATTTTAAATGCCAAATGCAACATTTTATTTTTTGTGTGAACTATCAAATTTCAGCAGATAGAAAGGGACCAAATTAAAGCTTGCACTCATTCAAGCGATTTCACCAAGAGCTCAGCAAAGTTCAATTGCCTTTTGATCTTCAAATGCTGGAAGAGATTGTTATGATTACATGAATCCACATCACGGAACAAATACATATCAAAGTGCATAAATAAATTATGTGGCTATTCTTGCATTTTAAGATACACAGCATTACAAAGCAGTTTTGTAAAAACTTTTTTTTTTTTTCTACAGAAAAAAATGATTTATTGGAACTGAAAATTTTTACCCAGTCTGTGACCTTTTTCTCACTTCGGGACAATTGCTCCTCACTGGGATAATTTTCACAAACACAAAACAAAACTGTAATTACAGCTTACAACATAAAAACCTCCCCACTACTGATATTTTGGTTTCTGGAACACTTTTAGAGATGTAAGAAAAGCTACTCAGAGTTTCTAAGGTGGACTGGTGTTACTTTTGCATGAAAAATGATTTTCTGTCTCTTCTCCCCACATCTTTATTCCACCACAGTTCAGAATAGGACTCTTTTTTATTAAGATTTCTCAATACTATTTTCCACGGAGTCCAATAAGCAATGTGAAAAATGTACAGTAGAGAAAGATAAGTTTTGCCTTCCCTTTACCAAAGCAATATGAGTTTACTGTCCATAGAGGAAAGTCAGCTAATTGAGAGCTCATCATTCTTGTTGACTGCACAGATATTTGCTCCTTATAATTATGGATTACAATGTATGATAGGAACAAAACTTTATGCTTACGATTCCTATTTTACATATATTTGCAGCAGATAGAACCTTCTTTATTATTAGACATTAATATTATTCGGGTATACTGTGGCACTATTTAGAATATTTGTTTAGTTAATTCAAATGGAGCAATATGTTTTTATTTTGGCATACAATTTTTATCCTAACAGTGTAGGTACATATGTTTTCTATGCATATTTTTTGGCCACTGGAGTACTGTGCTGGCTTTACCATGTAATTGTTATTGGTACATACAGAAAATAGATTCCCAGCATGGATTCCCATTATTCTCAATTCACCATCCAGGTCACTGTTTAATTTCACTTATACACATGTGACTTCTTGGTCCAAATCAATCTCAGGATCTTTGCTGATGGTGAAAATAAAATCCCAGTGGATGACTGATCCATGCCAATGGATGCTCTCTGACATCCAAAATTGCTTCTCTGTACACTATTCATCCTCTAAACTTCTGAAGCAATCTTGGAACAGAAACCAGGAGATGAAACAGGAAAAAAAAAAAAAAAAAAAATCTGCCACCTACATATATATAAACTTCCTTGCAAGTTTTTGCCTGACTTTCTGATGTGAGAAATGACTTTTCTTATATTCCGGGATTTGAAAAGGATCCAAAAAGTTCTTGGAAAGAGAGATTTAACAGAAGTACTGCTTTCCTGTGTCTGCTCCTGGAGGGCCTTATTCAATGTTCACCTAATTATATTGCACATTAGCATGGTCCTTTCTTTCAGATAACTTGACATTTAGATTCAATTATAAAAACAAACAAACAAACCAAACAAACAAAACAACAACAAACCCCACAAAACATAACTTATCTTCCAGGACAGAAAGCAAAACACCCAAATTAGAACACAGAGGTTTCAATGCAAACACTGATGAGCACTTCTGTGCTGTGAGTGTGATGGAGCATTGGCACAAGCTGCCCAGCAGCTGTAGGGTCTTGTTGGAGATCTCCAGCAGCCACCTGCATATGGTGCTGGGTGCCCTGCTCTGGGTGTCCCTGTGGAGCTGCATTTGGGCCAGAGGGACCCAGGGGTCCCTGCCTACCTGTTGTTCTATGGGTATGTGATTCAAACACAAAATTATATACATATATAATAGTAATTATTTAAAAAATGAAACAACCTATCTACCTAGAATATTTACTACTTCGCACCCTCTTGACAAATTATCTGGTAAAAAAAAAAACAGGATATGATAGATAGGCCTTTCACCTTTTTGACAATGTAATACTTATTTATCCCTTTGCAATTTTCCTGCTGTTTCAAGAGTACAGTTTGAAAAAATGAAGGATAGGAACATGAATCATAACTAATGTGATCTGAAAAAGACAGCAGAGCATGTTTAGGAATTTTCCTTTTGTTTTAAGCCTTTGAATTTTCTTTGTCCACATGTACAAGACAACAGAATTGCCACTTTCCTTTACCTCCAAGGACAAAAGCAAAAGCAGGGACTTCTTCCTTTAAAAAGTTGTTTATAGAGATACTGCCATATCTACTATGTGTGAAGATTTAATGATATTTAATTTTGAATCCTGTCCAGACAGGAAATGTTGCATTGTACACTCATTAAGCAGACATTTTGCTTCATTTTGTCCACTGAGGCCCCAGAACCATTTTAGGAAGATAGGTCACATTATCTTCTCTTCGGTGATCATTTGGAGGTCTTTGTGTCTTCCAGAATATCATTTTAGAAAGAAAAGCAAGTGTGGGTGTCTAAAACCAGAGCATTTAGAACTAGAAATGTACTTAGTCCTCCAAGGGAAACAAATTTAATGATCTCGACAGGAGTTGTCATTTGAAGTAATTTCTTTAATATCCACGATATCTTGCTTGCTACAATTTCATAATGAAAGTTTATGTGTGGATTCTGAGGTTATAAGGCAAAATCAGAGGGCTTAATTGTTGTAACTTACTGAAGGAGTATAACATGAAGACACAGATATCACAATTAAAGAATGAAACACTTTTCATCTCTCAGAATTCAGACATTTCCCACCCTTAAGAATAATCCTCTGACCTATTTGCTGTAATCCTTCTAACAGCTTCATTTAGCATCCCACTGTATCTGCTGCCTTTCTCTACAGAACTTCTGCTCTTTTTTCTCTGACCCATTTTGCTCCCCAGTTAATGCACACAGCCCTGCAGCTTTAGTTTCTTGTTACCTCTTTTGGTCCTTCCATGTTGTACTCTGTTCTCAGAAATAACGATGGATGACAGTAAGACAGACTCTCCTTTTGAACCCCTTGTAATAAAAAGTTTCTTCTATGGCAAAGTTTGCCAAATCCTAACAAATATCACTCTGTCATACAGACCCTTTAAACCTCATTCTTGTGTGCTTGTCTACTATTTGATAGAGGCAATGATTCTGTGCGTGTGCCCATCATGTTGCACAGCACATCGCCACTGCCTAAGAAATCAAAATAATCATATAACATACAAGGATTCATTGCTTGTATGAGAATTAGCATCCACAAAATTTAGGTCTGCAACTGCCTCACTGTTTCTGAATGGGATGAGTAAGTCCTCTGAGTCAGCCCTCGTGCCTCAGTAGAAACACTTGGTGACTAAGTAAGCAAGAGGTGCAATTATTAAACATAAGTAAATAAATGAAACGTACCTTTATAATGGCTAATTGTTGTGACAAATAACCTGCAAGGACACAACAAGCAATGAAATGTAAATAATAGAGTAATACTATTTCACTGCTGACCTGTTACCTTAATGGCATTACAAGACAAATACGAAGGACTGATAGTTCTAGAGACAGAAGTCGCTTTTATAACCATTTAATTCAATGGTGAAGCGGTGCCGCCTCTGGAGCATTTTACATTCAAAATAAATGGTATTTAATTAAAAATGTTTTATCAAACACTGTCAGCTGTGGCCTATCCTAAACAGAGACCGAACATAGAAAACATCTCCCTTTTCTGTTATGTACAGTTCTTCTGCACACACCCAGAAAAGCAGAACTCTGAGTAAGTCCTCTTTCTCACCCAGTGCTGATTCATAGATTGATGTCCCTTTGCTCTGCTGTAGTACTGCAGAGTTGAAAACGTCCTCTTTAGAGCATATCTGTATGACCAAGATGTTATAATTGCAATATAATCAAAAGAGTAAGGCAAAAGCAAACAAGGATCACAAAAGAGAATAAGTAGAAGAGCTTACCCTTGGGTTGAGCTCACTAGAAGATACCAAAAGAGGGGATCTCCAGAAGAGATCCTTCCCCTCTGGTAGCCAGCTCTTAAATAGGTCCAGGAGGGGTGCAGCCTGGCTCCACCCCTTCCGGCAGCACAGGTGAATTGCCTTCACCTGTGCTCCTCTGGCTGACTCAAGGCTCACCTCAGGTGATTAATCAGAGGTTCAGGCCGTGACTCAGCAGTTCCCATACAATATCTAACACAAATAGAGGCTCCTAAAATATAACAAAAAACAAAACCCAGAGAAAAACTGGAAAAAGATGGAATTTTGTCTTTTTTTTTTTTTAAATAATAACATCATTGCATCAGGAGCGATCATGAGAGACATGGGAGGCTTAAGCTCAGTTGCCACAACATCCTGGAGGAATTCAAACTCTTACCTCCTGGAAATATGAGCTTTTCACACAGCTAAGGCTCTGCTTATTTTTGTAGTCAAGAATATGACATTATGTAAAAAGAATTGGACAGAAGAGCTCATGTAAGCAGCAATACCACAGCACTCATAACAGAAAGTGTGATTTGGTTCTGAGCCCAAATTAAGATAAATATCTCAAGTAAACTCCTCATTTCCCAGCTGAGACTTGTTTTTCTTTTTTTTTTTTCTGCTCTGTTAAAGTGCAATTAATTTAATTTAAAACCACAGTGGTTTTCAGCAGAGAAGCTGTACTGATAGCTGTGTTTCCTACCAGAGTAATTGCTGCAAGCATGTCTTTGTTCCATTGATGGAAAGACAAACAAGCTTCAGCTGTTAAAGAGAGAAAAAGAGAAGCGCAGTTACGGGAAAGTCTGTGCTGAAAGGCAAGAGGTTTAATCTCTGTTGCTACTGCCCAGCTGATGCTGCTGTCTGGCAGCATGAATGCTTTTCCTTCTCTGCTCAAGTTAAAAAAAAATTATAAGAACCAGTTATTTGGCACCATCGTAAAATAAAACAGAAACACAGTGTTGGTTCCCACCAACTCACGCTTGTAAAGGGACACCATTTTACAAGCTTAGGATGCTATCCATGCTAGTGCCTGGCAAGTTATGTCACAGTCCTCCAACCCAGGGTAATGCATGGTGTAATGGGGTTGACAGCAGCTAGAAGGTTGTGCTCTATGCTCAGAAAATATATATGCAGTTTTTTCATATATTCAGCACTCAGACGTACAAAAAATAAGTAATGCCATTCCACTTTTTTTTTTTTTTTTTTTTTTCACCAGAAAAGTAGTGATAAAAGTGCTGAGCCCAGTGGAGTTAGTAGTGTTCCAGCAGACATTCAGTCTATTTTTTTTTAAATGAGTTTGAAATGTCTTTATTAAAAAGGCTTCTAGAATTAAAAATAACCAAACTGGAGATTGTTGCCTGTGCTACTATTTACAGCAAAGCTGAAGTCTAACACCAAAAATCTCCAGCCTAATAGTTAAAGAACAATCTGTGTTCTTGATGAATAGCAGTGAATTTACCGAGGATGTCAAATCATTTGTGATTTTCAGCATCAGCACAATACTATGATACTATCACTTTCATACTTGCTAGCACTTTTCATTAATGTAGCTGAGAGCTTGGATTTGGGGTCAGATCAAACTCCATGTAAATACCCTAGCACCTGGAAAGACTGGGAATACTCAGCTGAACTGCCAGCACTAAGCTTGATTTTGCTACTGCATATTTTTCTCTCTCCTTAATTTGGAAAATAGACAAAAATGGTAAGAATGGCAATAGCTTTAGAGGACAAAGGCAGTCTAACTAATCTGTGATCTTGCAACCTACACAAAGTATAAGTCTTCCTTGAAAATCTGCAGTGAATCAAGGAATCTGGGATTTAGGCGCTCTGACACGTATGAAGATGTTATTTGCCTGGCCTGAGGAGTGAAAGTTCTGACTGATTTTGAGGTTACAAACACAGTTTTAATTCCTCAGTCATATCAGAAATAATATTTTGTACCTCAAGAATTATTCTGAATCTCTGTAGTTCCTGGGCTCATCTGCAGGCTTCCAGCCCACAAGTAATCAGTGAAAGTCTCAAAATCATGAAAGAGTATAAAAAAATTATTTAGAGGAGGGGGAGAGCCATTACCTGCAGCTCAGCAGCAAATCAGGAGGAGTAGACAAAGCCACTGTCCTGATTTTTAACTGTATCTCCTTTCAGACTTGCCATTAGTGACATTATCTGCATGCCAACGTGCAAGACCACTGCACCTCAGTTCCATAGCACCCCAGCCACTCCAATACAGCCTACATCTGATTTTCTCTGCCATGATATTACCTGGAACATTCCCAGGACCACAGCTTCATCTCTGTGCCAGAGTTTCTGGAAATTTAATGCCTGTGAATTTCTAGACAGGATGTGAGTACTTAATAGCAGCTAGTAGGTGCCAGAACTACATCAGAAGTGTGTTAGTACAGCCTCTCTTCTTTCATGCCGGGAATAATGTTACTGTAAGTCTGTACATTCCATAAAAGCAAAATTCTTAAATTTTATACACCATAGACTTCATTTGTCCTCTCCAAATGCATGTGGGATGATTTAAATACTAACCACCTTACCATCTCAAAGTATAAAAAGGTTCCCTCTGGAATTCTCAGATGAATAAAAATTCACTCTGTTTGGTGCCACTATAGCCCAGAAGCTTTTGAGACATTATGTTTATTAAAAAAGGAAGTCTTTGGTTTACTGAAACTGTCACATCCTACTAATGTAATTTGCCAGTCAGCTTTTCACCACGCTTTTAACTTTCCTGAGCAAACAAATACATCAGTGAGATTAATTTTGTTTTGGCCATTTAAAACTGAAAGGTTAAAAACCAGACTCACACAGGAACTACTGGCAACCTTAACTACAGAGAATATATTGTTAGAATGTCCTCTAGGCAAGAGATTCTGCCTTATGTCAATACAATGTATGTCACCAAATCCTTGGGTTCCTGCTCACAGAAGGTGGACACCTTCTCACTGCAGTGTTAGGCCCTAAGACAAACATGAATTTACTGCATTTTTTATTTCTAAATCTCCCCAGGAAGAACATGAAACAGATAAAATAGAACACCACTGTGATTGCTAGCATGTTCTTCACATGAAATGACCCCTAAATGCATTAACTGGAGAAGAAATAGGATAACTTGGTAATTCCATGCAGAAGCACTTGTTACTGTCCAAGTCTGTATAGCAGCAGCTCATTGCTATGTCACCACTGTTCCCATAATGACACAGCTCACTCCTACCTCCTGCAAGCTAAAAATGCTAAAAATCCTCTGTGGACTTTATCTTGTGTGGGGTTTTGTGCTTTGTTTTCTTGCTGGTGTTTTGTTTTTAAATCTGCATTCAGGCATCTGTGTGTAATGTTCTTTATAGCCAACTTGTTCACATCCCTCTGTTTTTCCAACCGTCTTTAAATGCCTTTGTATCCTCTGCATTGCAGACACTTGCTGGGGACTGTATTGATTTTAAGTGATGCTGGTGGATTTGCTGTCCTTTTTTTCCAGTATAAATTACAGAAATGTCATTCATGCTCCATCAAATATTTGGCATAACATTTCTACGTATAAACAGAAGGGGTTTTATATGAATACTAATGTCATACAATTCATTTTTTTTTTAATTTTACTTCACTGTATTTATTGCAGTTGCCTCAGTTTCTACCATCCTTCTTATCTAGGTTTATATGAAGTAGTTTGTTGATGTATAAGCCATGTCTAGTGATGAAGGAGTCTGCATTTTCGTAAGCTGGTCATTTAGAATGTCAACACCTTTAGCCTTTGGGGATGACTGGCCTATCTCTAATGATTTTCTGGGGGTCTTCTCAAACTGGTCATATTTTCTGTAAGGGAAACTGTTAGTAACAGCTATAGCAAAGTAAAAATCTCAGTGGAAGTCCCTCATAAAGGAGAGGCATTACGTATAACTTTGCTGGTCACTTGTTTTACTTTGAGTTAAACTTGAAAATTACAGTTTAATTTATTCACAGTGCTCATTTTAGTTGCTGTTTATCCTTGAAGAAATGAGCAACATGGGAAAGGTGATACATCTCAATGTGTGAGACTGAATCAGACCTATCAGCATAATTTTATAATTCTTTCCTTGAGAGCAGACACATACATTTTAATTTTGTTCCAGTAGACCATGCAGAATGCATTATTTTTCTTCAGATATATCTCACTCTTCAGAGACTACAAAACCTCTGCCACATTCAATGCAAGCCACACCTCACTCATGTCAGCTATATGGGGCAGAATCCACTTCATGTGGCTAGCTAAACCTCATCTCTGTAGCTTTTTACCTTTATTTTCCTTTAGCTTAGAATGCTAAAAGTACCTCCGTGTATGTCAAGCCAGCCTACTGTGAGTAGGGGCATATCAGCTCAGCCCCAGGATGCACAAACATCTTCCTCTGGGATTTAATCTAGAAAGTTTCTTAGACTTATCTGATGCTGGCAGAAGCAGACACGCTGCAGGACACATCTGTGACATCAGGACACATCTGTGACAGCATTACCCACCTTTCACCCTGCCGTATCTGTGCAAAGTGGTACTTATTTTCTTTTCACCCTTAAAAGTAAAATCTCCATCTGTCAAGCATGCCAGGTAATAATTCCTGAAGGCAGAATGAGAATGGTGGAACTAAAACCTGTTCGCCATCACTGAAACTATCTCACCACAGAAACTCTTTAGACCATGTTGCCAGCAACATTCAGTAAAATGGTGATTAGGGAATTCAGTTGAGAGCAGTGAGTTGTGTCCTGGTCCACTCCCAGAATGCTGTTTATGCATTTTCTTATTAAATACAAAACAATTTTAGGATCAGGAACTAGACAAAGAATTATCAGACTCTGTAATCTAACTGCCTATTGATCAAATTATTAGAACACAAACACTGCAATCCCTTCCTTTCTGAATTCTGTGAATGACCTGTCTTCCTACCCATAAAAACGGCCTCCCCAGAGGTTGAGAATCCATCACCGCAAAGGCATTTTCGAAGTGAGGTGGGAAAAGATGGTTTAAACCTCAGGCAAAGCAACAATGTGAAATATTTTCTCATTACTTGAATTCTGTATACAAAGGCATACATATACCAAATGTGCAAGGGCATGTATCACCACATTCAGGTGTTCATCTACTGAGCTGGGAAAAAGGTAAGATTTGGTCTCTGGGATCCTGTTAAAGTGTCACATCTGCAGTCATTTCCTCACTCCGCTCTGCTGATGGACTTCTTCTGGGTAACATTTCCTGCACAGCTGCATCCAGAGGGAAATTGTAGGCACTTCCTTTTGTAGGCTGGTGAATGAAAAGGATGAAGGTACTCTGTAAACCTATTTACAGCAAAAGAGAAGAGTAAGATCTCCCTCCTTATCCTTATCATCTTTTTCTCAATATCTCTGGGTGGTTTTGGTCAGCATGTATTGTTGCTTTTTTTTTCTTTTTTCTTTTTTCCTGAAGGGACATTTGATAGGAATAGGGTATTTGAATGAAAGATGAAACAACTCTCTCTTGTGTGGAGGGGTTAACATTTGCCCAGTGACTTTGCAAGACCCAAGAAGTTAAAGAATGTGATGGTTCTCTGTAACTGCAAAGTTGTCAAATTTATAGTAAATACCTTCTATGGGGGGATGGATTTAGCAGCACCCAGTGTCACTGTGGCACAGACAGATTCCAAGAATGTAAACAAGCTCAGTTGGATAGCTGCAGGTTTAGTTAGCATTGTCACAATACTTAAAAAGTCTAACTTCAAATAAATAAAAATTTGGGCAACAGGTTTGTGTAAGGAAGCTTCAGATCATCCAGACACAAAGGATCACCTTACGTTTCCCTTAAGGAGGTCAGAAAACTCTGAGATCTCTTCCAACCCAAGCCATTTTATGAATAAACCATGCCTAGAACAAAAGGCCAACAAACAGTGAAATATGTGCTGGTGTTGAAAAAGTGATGCTATGTCAGCTTGAGCTAGCAGCATGAATTCAGTCTGTAACTGACCTCAAGGTTTAAAATTGTAGTTTTGAAGTGTTTATAATAACAATACAATGCTGAAATTCCTTTATCTCCAGAAGTTTGCTCTTCTGGCTTTTATTTTTGGTTGAAATGTGAAGTCAGCACTCTTCCACTCCTCAGCATTTGTTCATTAATTCCTTAATGCTGAAGTACTACTTTTCTTTTCTTTTTTTTTTTTTTACAAGAGGGGGTTTTGCTGCATTGTTCTGGCCAAGCACCAGGTTGGCACTTGGACAATTTTGCCTGACTAAACTGGAGTTCTGCTTGATACAAGACAATTATTCTTCCTCTTAAACTGTGGTGCTCTTCATTTCACTTCACAGCTAGCTGCTCTTCAGTGGCACTGGTCGTAATTCCACAAATTACTGTAAATTCACAGTTTTTTGGGGACCTTACAAAATATGTATGTGTGCATCTCTGGTAGATTGTCTCAGAGTAAAACAAACATTGTCTTGGAGTAAAACAACATGGCTTGGAGTTAAGAGCCAGCTGATGGACCATAGTCCTCTTTCAAATTAGATTTGCCGCAGCAGAAGAAAAAAATGATTTTAAAAGTACAGAAAGTTTCAAAGAATGGTATTCAGTCCTTCTCACACAATTATCGTTTGGCTGACCTTTGCTAGATTCTAGGGAATGAATATTAATGAATCACCAGCACAGAAGTAATTTAATAAAAAAAACTTGTAAGTATTTTGGTCATTGGGAAGCTGCTTCCTGCTTGCCTAGTAAACCTATTTGCTAAATGTTCAAGTAAAAACAAATGTACATTTAATGTTAATATATTGTAATGGCATTTTTGTTACAGATCATGCTTCATTGGAAGCTTCAAATTGAAATATGCCTACTTTAAGAAAGATTCAAATTAATTCACTCAAGCTACAATTAGATTTCATTTTGTTTTACAATCAGTTTCCTTCATTATTCATAGGTTCAAATTCATTTTCTCACTCATGAAATAAAAACCATGGTATGTTTTATCCTGATGTCTACATTGGAGGATTGAACATTCATGTTATTTAAGGAGAAGATACATTTACCCTACCAATAGTATTAGTGTCATGATTTCAATACGTATTCTTTATATTTTAATTAAACTAAGGGTTTACAGTTTAATCCCAGCTAAAACTTGTTTCACCATGTTACAAAGTCAGTGCAAAGAGCAGCCGACAAAGCAATGCTAGTTATTCTGATTACAAGCCTGGCCTAATCCAAAGCACATGGACTGAATTATTGATGTCATCCTGCCTTCAAAGGGCCTGGAATCAGACCTCCGAGGAGACAATCAATAGTGCCAGTCAGAAATAGGAATGAATAGCTAAATCAGTTGATAAATAAGAAATAACAAACTTTAGACAGTTACAGAAAATTGAACAATGTCAAGGAATACAGTAAATTAACATCTTGATGAGTTGTGTTCCTATGCTGAAAAATCAATTCTGATTCTTTTAAATTTTAGGGGAGAAAAAAAGACTGAAATGAAAATTAGTTTGCCTACGCCACATAGAGAAAATACAGAATTTAAAGTGTTTCTGAAAGAAATGTTAGTGTTAGAAATGTTAGTGAAGTGTTAGAATCGCTGTGTACTGCAAAGCAGTGGAAGCACTGGAGTCGCAGGATGAGAGGAAGAGAAAATAATATTGACTGTTAACATCTTTTTAATACCTTTTCTCTCTTTCTGTATGCCCATCTCCTCTCATAACAATCTTAGGTTCTCAATCTTCATATTATTTTTCAACATCAAATATACACATCTTATTTCTACCACTCATATGAAATAAATTGGTATTAGAGTACTATAGTTGAAAAGAAAATGAAGCATTCAATCTACTGTAAAACAGCACAAATCTATAGAATATTGGAAGAAGAAAAAAGATAATTCACTTTTGCCTTAAATTGAAGAAGAGTGTATTACAGCTGACAAGTGCTGTATCTAAGATGCAAATTTTGAGAAGGTAAACTGTTGGTTGATACCAGTTACTTCTATCTGCTATACACTGTCATTTTTCTGTTATAAGAACATGGGATCACGTAGCTGGCTTCAGTGAAATTGGAGGTCTATGAATGGATGAATAATGACAGAATGTTTCCTTGCTTTACTGGCTATGAGTGTTATACAAAAAAGGTTCCACACAAAATATGCAACATTACATCAGCTCACACACAGCTTTCTGGTCAGAGAGCACAAACAAAAATGCTTCACTGCTCTCTTTGTTCAAATAGTGCATTCACAATAAGTACGTATTTTTCAGAAGTTTGATCAAATATTGAGTTTCATACTTCAGGAAAGATTAATTTGAGCCACTCATATAATTACTGAATTATAGAATATCCTGAGTTGAAAGAGACTGTAAGGATAATCAAGTCCAATTCCTAGCTGCATGCAGAACCACTCAAAAATCAGTCTTCTGGAACCTTTTATGCTTGATATTCATACTGACTCCTTTCCTTTTTTCAGACTGTCTCTTTCCCAGATCCACACTGTACAATGTTATCATCTTATTGCTCTTAATTTTTACACAACTCCATTATTCACGGCAAGAATCCTGTAGCTGATATGAGGAACCAAATAAAAACACAGAGAATTACGCTCTAGGAAACACATTTTAGAGTGCATTTTCTGAAGGTCCACGGTGGCGTAGGTTCCTGAGATAATGTTAAGTAAAGGTTATCAGTGGAAAGTAAGGTTTCAAATCACATTAGCTTATGCTTCGCTTCAAGGAAGAATGACATTCATCAGAGTGGGGCTTCAGAAGGTGCCCAGCGCTGCCAGCAGAAGTACAGGAGCATCCTGTGCCTCAACCTGCCTCAGAGAAACAGACTGGGAACATCAGTACAGGTATTTGGAAAATCATTATTATTATTATATGCTCTGCATGAAAAAAAAAAAGCGTAAGTAAATAAGACGGCCCATCTCTTTCACTTTCTAAGGAAAGTTCAAAAGGGTCCAGACTGGAAGTGCTCATGTAAGTATGTATGATCTGACCAGCTAGGAAGTATTGGAGAAACTGCAGGTTCTGCCTCTTTCACTTTGACTGAAATCTGGCAGCTATCCTAGAACAGGCTTACTAAATCGAGAACATGAGAGAGGAAGTTACTGGTGGTTGTTAAGACTGACAGCAGAGAACTTGACAATCAAATTCATTTAATCACAATCTTCATAGCAAGGAGAATGGTCTGAGGCATGATGTTCCATCTGATAATAAACAAGTTAAAACACTTCCAGCAACTTCCACAAGACCAATACAAATTCAGCACAGCATTCACCAAAGAAACTGAATATAAAAACATTTGATATGGATGCATGAGTAAAAAATTTAAAGATCTTGCAATAAACATGAAATGAAAACATTCTTTCTGACAAGGATGACAATGTGAAGCAGAAAATACAAGGACGGGAGAGAAGAAGCTGACATTTTTCTATGCCATTAATTGATTCCATGTGAGTACAGTGTGAGGGAGGAAGCTTCTAACAGGCTCAGTTTGTGCGGTTCCATAGAGAAATGCACTCTCCAATTCTGCAATTTATTACTCAATCCTGCTGAATTAAATGCTATGATACAGAGGCTCTTTACTTCTTCAGTTCCTGCTCCTGAAAAGACCAAAAAAAAGGAGAGTTTCACTTTATACCTCAAAACTCTTAGTAACCAGAGGACTTGCTCTTCAGTTCTGAGCTTTTTTTTGGCACTGAGAGAGAATAATAATGCTTCTGAGTGGGATTTATCCAACAGACCATTAGTCATCTTACTCACACTGGACAGACTAGAGTGGGCCAAGTGGTGCAGACAGAAGCTATCATTTGGGCAGTCAAGTATTGCTGCCTGTGCAGTAGGTCAGATTCAGAGGAATCCTCCCAGCAGAGTTTACAAGAAAAGCAGACGGGGCATATGATTACAAAGCAACAAAAATCTGTGTGTCATAACAGCTAGCAGAGAGGTTCAGAAGACCATTTCGAGTTTATTTATACCTAACTCTTTATTGAGCACAAGTACTTGGATTTGATTTTCCAATGGAGTGGATTTCAGTGGAACTGGGCTTGAGTACTTTCTAAGTATAGCCTGATAAACTTCAACATTTACACTAATCTAGGAATTGAAATGATGAAACAATCAGTAAGCCAACTCCTTCAAAAAACACAGCTCATTATTAATGTTACCATCTGAGATGCTAAAATAGATATTAGCATGAAACTGAGATGGAGAACAAAACGTCTAGCTACACACGTAGCTCCTGCTCCAAGAATCACTGTCCCCATCACAGAGCTTAGCGTTCTCATAGTTCATTAATTCACAAATAAAACCATTTGGAATTACGTTCCACAGTACCAGGCAGATATAACCATCTTGTGCATTTAAGAACTGGGAGCTCAGAATGCTGTCTCAGCATTATATATAACCACTGCAGTAACAACATATTGTAGCGTGTTACTCTAATTTCATCTTCCAAAATTCTTCCATCTTGTACAAATACTTAAATATTCATGATAGAAGAGATCAGAATGACATCTGAGGTTAAGCGCTCACATACTTATTGAGAAGATAGAACAAGCAGCTGTCAGTTCTTGTTAAAACCGGTGCAGCTGATGTCTGAGTAAAGATATATCCATACAGTAGGACACATAAAGCATTCATCAGGCAGGCAGAAGTGAACATGTGAAGTTTCTTAAGGCAGGATTTGAACAAAAGCCTCCCACATCAATATCATGTAAGTGTCTTGACTCCTCACCAACGGCAATGTTCTTGGCTGGTGGTGCAACTGGTGTCTGAAGTTTCCTGCTGCATTTCTGTTGCTTGCTTTTGTTAGAAGTATCTTCACTGAAAATGAATTGTTATGTCTGAGATGGAGCTAAATGTTTTCTTGAACCAAAACAAACATTTTTCTAATGAGAAAAAACAATATTGCAGACAATAACAAAATTATTCCAATGCATGTACTACTTTTTCACATTTGGCTCAGTCTGCATACAAAAAAAAATCTGCTGCAGAGCCTTAAATGAAATCACAACAACATGACAAAAATTGTCACTAGCTCACAAGAGCACAGTAAGAAATGCCACAATATAGCATGGAGCAAGGATTGAAATAAGAGACCCAGCTCAAACAGTGAGTGAACTTGGTGGTCAATAAATTGTCAATAATAGGAAATCTCAGATAGCAAATATTCTATTTACTATCCTTCTGCTATCCTGAAGGATTCAATATTTTTCTGAAAGTTTTCTACTGCAGTGTTGCCCAACAAAGTCCATCTGCTTTTCTAGGGGTTGTCCTGAGCTTTTTGGAAAGAACTGACAACAATAAAGCTGTAAATGTCTGAGTATATATATATATTTGATACCAAGATTGACAAATTCCTACTATTCCTGCTCTTCTTTGCCCAGGAGTATATCATACCTTACTGTCTTACAGACTCGTATCTCAAGAAATCATGAAGAAATCATGACTATAGCTGTGAATCAGGCTGAATTGGAATATATTTCTATATTTTTTCTAGCCAGAAAAAATATAATAAAAAAATAAATACAAAAATACTACAAGATTTGTCCATTAGAAAACCTGGCGATAGCCAAATAACCTCATATCTGATCTAGCAAAAAAAAAAAACAAACATAGACATCAAAATTTTTTTTCTATTTTTTCCTCTTTCCTTGACCATTTTTTTCTCTTTCCTTGAAACCTCCAGAAGAAACATCAGCTTTAATACAGTAAGTGCAGAATAACACTGAACTCTGTGTTACTCTGTGTCATTAATGACATAATGCAGGTAAAGATTCATTATAAAAATAAAAGCAATTACAAACACAACTGTATGCCTCCTGAGATTCTGCCTCATGCTGAACCACTTATGTTTCCTATCAAATATAATTCCTTGAACTTATCTGGGAAAGTCAGCAAGTATAGTATTCCTTTGTTACTGAATGAGAAAACACATGCAGCAGTGTGCAGCTGTAAACTTATGTGTTATTATTAACTTACAACTTATATATAACTTATATAACTTATTCCAGAGACAAAATAGTAAGTGGAGAACAAGTATAATGAAGGACTTGATACAAGCTCGGACTGATGATGTTTTTCATGGAAATTCTTTTAATAGAAGAGCACAAACATGTATTTTTAAAAGCTGAATAAACAAATAAGAGTAGCTCTGGGCAAATCTAATCTTCACAGCTAGCACTTACAGCATGCATTAAAGAATTCAGGCTGACACTGACCTTGACAGCTCTTGCAAAAGAAGAATTTTCACAAGGAAACACATCCTAACACATCCTAAACTGTGCCTTCAGCTTTATGAACAGTCTCGTAATTTTTTCAGTTTTAACTATACTTATTTCTCATACCTCCACTCTTTGCACCCTATAATTAGTTTTGAACAATAACGTTCTAAATGCAAGGGATAAAAGAACAGCATCATAGTGTAGTGTACAAGTAGAGGCCTTTATCCTCTTTTTAAAATGATCCTCTTCTGAAAATATGTCAAAACATTTCTTCTGTAACTTTCTTTTACCCTAAAAACTATTTTACAAGTACATTGCTAATGACAGTGTTTTTAAAAACAAGTACCAAAATATACATGTTAAAGAAAAGGATATGCAAAGAGAGTGAGCATAGGGCTATCCACAAACACTTATTATATATAAAGAGGACTTATGCGTTAATTTTCATTTATTTATAAAATTTATACCATGTTCAAGTTCCCTTGACAATCACATTCCACAGATACCTGGAAAATGGAGATTTCTAACACTGCTTTCATTTAACAACCATTCCTGCTACAAAGCTGGACAACTCAGAACAGCCAGCGTTAACAAAGGCACACAGGAGTGGTTGGAAAGCATTCTGAGATAATTCTGCACCTGTCACCAAGGAACTCCTCATACAGTGAAGACAGCAGAACAAACCAGTAGTTCACCCCAACCTGTAAGTCATGATTTACTTCTGAAGCACACCTTAGCTTCTGTTGTAACCAGAAAGGTCAGCTGTATTTGCTTTATCTTTATGCTGAAATAACCTCAGCAAATTCAGGGATGGGAGTGGAAAAGAAGTGAAGAGTGCTATGAGTAAAAGGCACAATTTGCTGCCTGTATTAACACAGAAGACACTAAGAGTTTTCTCAAATTCCAGAAAGGCTGGGAATTAAAGTTCTGTTTTCAGACATCTGTAAGATTAACAGACTTTCTCACTATCAGTTCCTGCCTGTGGCATACATGCGACCCATCCCTCAACTCTTGCATCCCTCAACATACTCCTCCAGTAAACTAAATAATGTTCAACTTGAAAAGATTCCTTCACCTACTGAGTAAATAAAATAAACACAGAACAATCCGAAAATAATTATGAGGGCTGCTCTGGAAATAACATCTCCCATTTTATTATGCTGACCCACAATGTTGGAGGTGGATGGTGGTGGAGTGGCAGTAGAAGTTGAACCTCCCACCAATATTCCATTACATTTCGTTGCCATGTGACAGATGGCAGCAGAGGGGCAGTCTGACAAAATGACATTTGACATGGAAGTGCAGATGAAGCGAAGGTATGTCACGGAATTTTTCTGTGCAGGGAAAAAAAAAAAAAAAATTGATACCATTGACAAGAGTTGACACTTTCTGGACATTTATGGAGACCAAACATAGAAGTGGTTTTGCTCTTGATAATATAGTACTGTGAGCCATTCCTTTCTTCTATCTGGCGTTCTTTCTTTTAAAATACTGTACAAAGAAGAAAAAAAACCAAAGGTTCTATGAATTATGTAAACTGGAACACATAGTACAAAAATTTTAGGAACAAGTTGTGAAAGATATCAGTGGGAACATCAATGGGGAAAGGAAAGTCCATGAAGGTTTACTTTGTTTTGTGAGCAACAGAGGGAGGCTAGTGATAACAGATGAGAAGGCTAAAGTATTCAACAACATTTTTGCCTCAGTCTACACTACTGACTGCTCTACACACAGCCCTCAAGCAGATTGTTCAGAAGGTGGGAAGTAGGGGGGTAATGCCCCTCCCACAGTGAGAGAATGATAGAATTACAGAATTATAGAATCCTTAGAAGTGCAAGAGATCTCTGAAAGCTATCTAGTCCAACACCCCTACAATGAATAAGGACACCACAGCTAGGTAAGGTTGACCAAGGCCTGATCCAGCCTCACATCCAGTCTCCAAGGATGGGGGCATTGACAACATCTCTGGGCAACCTGTTCCAGTGCCTCACCATCCTCACTGTAAAAGACTTTTTCCTTATATCCAACCTAAAACTATCATCTGTAAGTTTCAAAACATTGCCCCTTATTGTATCAAAAGAGACCAAGATAAAGAGTCTGTTCCCTTCTTTACTGTTGCACCACTTTAGATAGCGAAAGGACACTAACAGCCAGACTAGGAAGTTATACTCAGCAGACTCCAGGAATTTCCTAGATTGTCTGCCATCTTCTGCACCACTATCCCAGCAGATTTCCAAGTGACTGAAATCCCCCATCAGGACAAGAGCCCACAAGCATGATACTTCCAGCAGCTGAAAAAAGAAGGCCTCGTCAACAGGCTCCCCCTGATCAGGCCTGGAGCAGACCCCAACCACTGATGGCCTTTGCTGGACCAATCCTTCGTTTTAGCCCAAAAGCTCTCTATCTGTTTCTCAGACACAGCTCTTCTAATCTAACCTCATCCTAACATAAAGGGCAAGTCCCCCACCCCTTCTATCGTGTTCATCCCTTCCAAAGCCTGTAGCCCTCAATGAAAGTATCCCAATTGTAGGATTCATCCCACCATGTTTCCATGGTAGGAATCAGGTCATATTTTCCCAATCAGACCATAGTTTCTAAGTCCTCCTGTTTATAGAATCATACAATCATAGAACCACAAGGTTGGAAACGACCTATAAGATCATCCAGTCCAACCGTCTCCTCATCACCATTGCCACCACAAGCACTAAACCACATCACGCAGTACATCATCCAGACGCCTCTTGAACACTGCCAGGGACGGCGACTCCACCACCTCCCTGGCAGCCATTCCAGTGCCTGACCACTCCCTGAGTGAAAAAGTTCTTATTTATGTCCAACCTAAACCTCCTCTGATACAACTTGCAGCCATTGCCCCGTGTCCTGCTCATTGCCTGGGAGAAGAGGCCAAATCCCCCTTCACCACAACCTCCCTTCAGGAAGTTGTAGAGTGCAATGAGGTCTCCCTGAGCCTCCTCTTCTCCAGACTGAACAATCCCAGCTCCCTCAGCCGTTCCTCATAAGACTTGTGCTCCAGACCCCTTACCAGTTTTGTTGCCCTTCTCTGGACACGTCCCAGGACCTCAACATCTTTCCTGTAGTGAGGAGCCCAAAACTGAACACAGTACTCGAGGTGCGGCCTCACCAGTGCTGAGTACAGGGGGATGATCACCTCCCTGCTCCTGCTGGCCACACTATTTCTAATACAGGCCAGGATGCCGTTGGCCCTCTTGGCCACCTGGGCACACTGTCGGCTCATGTTCAGCCGAGCATCAACCAACACCCCCAGGTCCTTCTCTTCTTCACACTCATCTAGCCACTCATCTCCAAGCCTATAGTGCTGCATGGGGTTGTTGTGGCCAAAGTGCAGAACTCGACATTTGGCCTTGTTGAACCTCATCCCATTCACCTCAGCCCAGCAGTTCAGCCTGTCTAAATCCCTCTGAAGGGCCGCCCAACCCTCAGGCAGATCAACACCACCTCCCAGCTTGGTGTCATCTGCAAACTTGCTGAGGGTGCACTCAATGCCCTCATCTAGGTCATCAATAAAGATATTAAACAAGATGGGCCCCAGTACTGACCCCTGAAGGACACCTCTTGAAACGGGTCACCAGCTGGACTTCACTCCATTCACCACGACCCGCTGAGCGCGGCCCTGTAGCCAGTTCCTTACCCAAAGACAGGTATATCTGTTCAGACCAGGGGCAGCCAGTTTCCCCAGAAGAAGCCTGTGAGGGACCGTGTCGAAGGCTTTGCTGAAGTCTAGGAAGACTACATCAACAGCCCTTCCCTCATCTATCAGACTAGTCACCCAGTTGTAGAAAGAGATGAGGTTGGTCAAGCACGACCTGCCTTTCACGAACCTGTGCTGGCTGGGCCTGATCCCCTGGGCACTGCGTACATGCTGTCATCCAAGATGATTTGCTCCATAACCTTCCCTGGTACTGAGGTCAGGCTGACAGGCCTATAGTTCCCCGGATCCTCCTTACAGCCCTTCTTGAAGATGGGAGTCACATCAGCAAGCCTCCAATCCTCTGGGACCTCACCAGTTAACCAGGAGCATTGATAGATGGCCGAGAGGGGCTCAGCAATCACCCCTGCCAGCTCCCTCAGCACCCGAGGGTGCAACCCACCCGGTCCCATGGACTTGTGACAGTCCAGACAGAGGAGGAGCTCTCTGACTGTCTCCACTGGAATTGCTGGGGGCAAATTATGAGCAGTGTCCCAGACTTCCAGATCGGGGCATAAAAAGCCCAGAGGATAACTGATCTGGGTGTTAAAAGCAGATGTAAAGAAGGCATTGAGGATCTCAGCCCTCTCCTTGTCCTCAGTGACCACATTCCCTGCTGCATCAAGTACAGGATGAGAATTATCTTTGATTCTTCTTTTCCCATTGATATATTTATAAAAGGATTTTTTATTGTCTTTTACTGCAGAGGCCAACCTGAGCTCAGGTTGGGCTTCCGCCCGCCTAACTTCCTCCCTGCATACCTTAGCTACTTCTTTGTAATCTCCCTGAGCAGCCTGTCCCTTCTTCCAGAGGATGTAGACTCTCTTTTTCTCCTTCAGTCTCAACAGTAATTCCCGGCTCATCCACACCGGTCATCTTCCCCTGCGGCTCGCCTTACGGCACTCAGGGACAGCCTGTTTTTGTGCCTTTAAGATTTCAGTCTTGAGGAGCGTCCAGGCTTCCTGGGCCCCTTTACCCTTGAGAAGCGACTCCCAAGGGACCCACGCTACCAGCTCCCTGAACAGGTCAAAGTCTGCCCTCTGGAAGTTCAAGAAGGTAGTTCTGCTGGCCACTCTTTTGACATCCCCAAGAATGGAGAATTCTACAATTCTGTGGTCACTCTGCCCAAGACAGTCCCCAACCTTCACTTCTCCCACCAGTCCTTCTCTGTTAGCGAAGACCAGGTCCAGCAGGGCACTGTCCCTGGTAGGCTCTCCTACCAGTTGCGTAAGGAAGCTACCTTCCATGCAGTCTAGAAACCTCCTGGACTGCTTCCTCTGCGCTATATTATATTTCCAACATATATCAGGGAAGTTGAAGACTCCCATCAGAACAAGTGCTGGCGATCGTGTGACTTCGGCGAGCTGCTCATAGAATGCCTCATCCAACTCTTCGTCCTGATTAGGCAGTCTATAACAGACCCCCACCAAGATGCCACCCCTATAGGCCTTCCCCCTGATCCTTACCCATAGACACTCCACTCTATCATTCCCAACCCCAAGCTCTTCTACATCAAAACGGTCTTTAATATAATATCTTCTAGTCAGTTGGATCCCATCCGCTGTCAGCATTCCCCCTTTCTC
>NW_024962252.1:4303406-4350192 GCF_019238085.1 Lagopus leucura | reverse complement strand
GTCTGCAGTGCGGGGCGGGCGGGCGGCGCGGGGGCGCGCACTGAGCTGCGGCGCGAGCGGTGCGGGCGGGCGCGCAGCGAGGCGCCGTCCCTCCGGCCCCAGCACCCCGGCGGGACCCCGCGGCCCCAGCGCCCTCCTCCGCACCGCCGACCGCTCCCAGCGCCGTCTGTAAGTTGCGTCCGGGGACCGCGGGCCGGGGCAGCGGTGCGGGCGGGATGCGGGACGCGGGACGGAGCGCGGAGAGGAGGCGAGGGAGCGGGGCTGCGGGACGGCGGCGCTGCAGGGGTCGCGTTGGCGGTGCTGCGCCCCGAGGGTGCGAGGTGCGGCGGGCGCGGAGCTACCCGAGCGGTGCGTTCCGAGGGAGCGAAGCGCTCGTTCAGTTCCCAGTGAAAAAGAACCAAATAATAAAAAAAAGAAAACACGCTGAAGGAGCGCGGGGAGCGGAACAGTCCGCAAGGTCACCGCGCCGGGGGGGAGGAGGGAGAGCTCCCGACCTCCGGCGATCGCGGAGCTCGCACCATCCGTCAGAGGATTTTATTCTTATCATTTCGATTGCTCCTGAGCGCGCTCGGGTTTGGGGGCCGGAGGTGGGTGGGGACAGCGGTGCTCCGCGGTCCCGGGCATTTCCCAGCCGAAGGCGTGAGGAGGAGGAGGAGGGCGAGGAAGGAGGAGGCGCGGGGCGAGAAGCTTTCCAGTTCCAGCGCCCACAACAAAGGAGCCCGGGCTGAGGCACGGCGTGAGCGGCTTCGGAGGGCGGTGAGGGGGGTGCGAGGCGCGCAGCCCGGCGCGGGGCTCTGCGGGGCGAGCGCGGGCGGTGGGGGAGCGGGGCCGGGGGCAGCGCTCGGCAGCGGCCGCGGGGCGCGGGTACGGCACGGCGCTGCGCTGCGGCGGGGACGGGGCCGTGTGCCCGGGCCGGTGCGCCGTGCGGTGCCCTGTGATGCTGGCGCTCCGGTGGCGGCGGCTGGAAACCCCCCTTCTCCCCCCAAGCGCTGCTTTCCCTCCCGTCGCTCTCTGCGAGGCTGCCGTGTCCCCTCTGTGCGGGGCTCCCCCAGCCCTCCCCGCCGCTTAACGCAGGGGGTGTCCCCTGCCCACCGCAGCCCCCTCCGTGCGGGATGTACCCACCACCACCTCCCCACCATCGGCCGAAGTGTCCCCCTCCCCTCCTTCCCACCCTGAGCTCGGCGCTCTGCCCCCCCCGCCGTGGGGATGGGTATTTCTATGGGAGGGCAGCGCGATCTTATGCAACTGCAGCCCCCCCCCCAGAGGAGTCCCGTGGAGGCTTTGGGGAGCCGGGATGGGGCTCGGTGCCTTTCCACGGCAGGGAGAACGAGCTCGAGCCTGGGCACTGGTAGGTATACCAGGTACCGGTGGGTATACAGGTACCGGCGGGTAGCAGAGCACTGCTACCCACAACACCGGGCTTCCCACCTCTCAAAGAAAGGGCATTTCGCAAACCTGCCCTTTTCATCCCTACTGAAACGTGATTACTCGCAAGCCATTTAGCCGAGCAAATATATGAATAAATTCCGCACTGAAGATGTTAACGTAGCAGATGTGCTTAAGAGGTGCAGCTGCTTTTGCCAACAATTCCGCCAGCAAAATATTTTTAGTGACATTTTAGAGTGAGTGTTTCTACAGATAGGCATTCTCATCCTTCATATATCAGAAAGTTGAGCTCACAGAGATCTCACCGCCTCTTACGAAGAGGAGAAAGACACATGTATTTATTAAGCTGGGTCTGATGAGGAACAGAATCCTCGCATGCAGAGGAAAATGAGAACGTGAGGAAGCTTGGTCTCCATGAGATGTGTACACACTGCCCCTTTCAGAATGCACTGCTTGTTTCTATGGCACATCTTCAGATTCATTGGTTTTCACTACTACCCTTATTCCTGTCAGAATGCTCTTTTTTTGGTTAAAGAACACAGTTCATTTGACAGCATCCATTTACTTGGAAAGTTTTCCAGTATGAGGTTAGCACAGCACTATCCATTTCAGTTTTGTGGACCGCGATCAATTTTAATTAAAACTTTAATTACATTTTGTTTCTCCATTCAAACAAAGCACAAAGTGGTCTGGGCTAATGTTGCTGTGAGAGAAAAATAAGGAAACATTTTTAATCTTCATTATGTGTTATTCCTGCCTTTTAATTAAGGACTGAATCCTTATCCTGTTGGACTCGAAAAGGAATTGAATCACAAACTTCTGTGGCGTAGAACTGCGGTGTTTAATCAGGCTGTTGCCTTCCTGCCCCACACAGACACGCTGTATATAAAATCCCACTGCTGAATTTTGACTTGGTTTTAGAAGTACCCGGTGTTCTGGAACGCAGAGCTGACATCGCATCAGCAGTAGTGTTGAGCAACACCTGTCTGAGGCGGGCACAGCTTTATGTAACCTCACAACGGCAGAGCAGATGCCAGAGCCGTCACATTTCCCTGGTACATGAGAAGAATCACAGTTGGTATCACACTGTGGTACCAACCAGAAGGAAAACTGTAGTTGGGACAGAAGGGTAAGGCAAAGTCTCAATGGGCAGGGTTAGGGTAGGGCAGGATCTGCTGGCAGGAATTTTGCTGCCTGCATGGGATGACAGCGGTGCGACATGCTGGCTTTGGTGCCGCTGGGAAAAGGAACCACATGGTGTAGGAGGTGTGACATCCTGCTGCCAGGGCTGTGCCAGGCTCCCCACCTTCCAGCACCTCTCCATACCGTGTTCCTGCATCACCACTCCTTCTCCTCTTTTCAGTCTGTTGAAGTGGTGTAGCCCTTCCGACATTTCTTGCTGTCTCTCCGTGTAGCTGCGGGAATGTTCTAGATCTAAGAATGCAGATTCTTTTTAAGAGGCACACGAACATGGTGAGCTTTGCTACAGAGCTTCCAAAATTGTTTACTTGTCAAGCTGTTTGTTCTGGTTTTGTTTTTCAGTTTTTGAATGCTAATTTTATGCCTGGCTGCACCGTGCATTCCTGTGTATTTGTGTGTGTTGTATCTAAGCCTTGCACTCCTTTAGGGGTTCAATTCCACAAATCCTGCAGATTCCCTTGGATTTCCAGAGGTTTGTGTCTTTGGGGCAAATAATGCTAGTGTGAGTTAAACATCAATGTGCACTAGTTGGAATTACAGTCAGAAGGTTTAAAATGTAATAGGTACATTTGATTTTAAAATATGTACTACTGGGAGACGTAGCACTTACCACGAAAAAACATCATGTCTCTGATGTAAAATATTTCCACTACTGGTCTTTATCCCTTCCTTGTTTAATGCATGTTGTTTTCCTACTGTGGGTAGTACCCTTTGCTTTTTATAATAGTGGTCCAAAAGGAAGTTTGTTTCAGAGCAGTTTGATTGCCTATGGGTTGTGCCCTTCTAGTTTTGTCTGACACTCATAGAGAACAACTGAGCATTCTTCCTGCATTATTCCTCATGCCTAGTTTTGGTTCAGACCTCACCGTAACGAACTAGACGTTTAATCTGTCATTTTTTTCTTGTGGGTCCCCATTACCCCTGTCTGCATGCCTCTTGCTGTCCCATACATCCTTTGCCTTTTTTTTTCTTCCTTCCCTTGGAGTGCAATTTTGTTTCTTCTCCACCCTTCAAGTGCCCTGCTTGCATCTTTCCTTTGCCAGCAATGTTCTTCTTAACCCTCGGGAAGAACTGTGACTTTATCACTTCTGCATGTGGCATTGCTGAGAGCAGTGCCTGCTAGGAGAGCTCAGCAGGAGCAGGGGAGGCAGTGAGCATGTGCAGTGCTGTGGGATGCTGGGATCCAGCTGTGCTCCATCACGCTGAGGCGCTTTCTCGCTTTAGCTCCAGCTCCCGTCTTTATTCATCAAGAATATCTCATCCTTCCAGTTTTATACTAATGCTGTATGGGTGATAGCCATAATCCTTTTCAAAGATAACGAAACACGATAGAAAGAATACTACTGTGAAATACATAATCTCCAGGTAGTGCTTCAAATCCATGTGGCTTTTAAAGTTATTATTTCAGTTGCAAAGAAGATGTATTTTTTAATTTGTGTTTTAAACTTACGTGGACGTTACCTACAGAATTCTGCTTTCAGGAGCTTTTCCATGTATCTTTATGAATATGATCCAACAGACATTAATACACATGTAGAAAATAGATTGTTAGAGATGGGACTGTAGCTGAAAGGTGTAAAACTCAGTGGTTTCAAGGAGACAGCTGAAAGAGAAGGAAAAGGTACAAATGTCTCAATACTCAATTTCACTGATGTATTTATAAAAATACAAACTAATCTTCTTCGTTATGAGTTCCTTGAGGAGAGTAAAGAACAGAATACATTTTCTAGAATATCTTATAAAGGCACCATTAATTGAAATTACAGTGTTCATTTGGAGTGGGATAATAAATGCATTGACCTAAAAATGCATTCTGAAACCCTGGTATCAAGAACAGAGGAAGAAGAAGTGTGATAGATCATACTGAAGATTTTCTGTCTTGAATAGACCTCCTCTAAGTCAGGTTTTCAAGTTCAGAAATGTACAAATTTAACAGATTATATTATCATTGCCATAATTGCAGTGTTTTGACAGAGTCAGAGTTTGCCATGTTCTAGAGTTTGTCAACAGTGTTTTGATTTTAGAAGTCATGAGAGCTGATAAGTAATCAAGTGGATCTTTAATTACAATAAATATTTTCCTATGAGGAAAACAAAGACTTTTACACAGAATCACAGAATCACAGAATCACCCGGGTTGGAAGGGACCCCAAGGATCATGTAGTTCCAACCCCCCTGCCTAGCAGGGCCACCAAACATACACATTCAGATCAGGTTGCCCAGGACCCCATCCAACCTGGCCTTAAACACGTCCAAGGACTTTTAAAAGAACTTTATCATCACAGAGCAATTTGATGAGGGGTATCTATATGGTCACCATTACACAACTTCAGAATAGGGACAAAATACACAAAGCCAGGCTGTTATAGTGATATTTATAGCTTTTAGAGTCATATACATGAGACACTAAACTTGTTAATGAAAATTACTTTTAATCACTTCTGACTTATGGCTGATTTACTTTCAAATAGATGATGATTTTGGAACTACGTCATCAGTTCTGTGCAGCTCTGCTGTGTGGTGTACCTAATGGGATGTGTGTACGTATTTCTCCTGTCTGCAAACAGACCTTCTCAATACGAGAACACCTACAGACTGAGATCTGTGGTGGTAACATCAATGCCATACTACTGTTTGGGTTTTTTTGTTTGGTTGGTTTTTTCAGTAGTGGAATTTTGTTTAACTCCTGACGCGTTGAATCAAACAGTTGAATACCCGTCAGTGGGATTACCTTGATTGTTCAGACTTTGATGAACACTATATTCCCAGCACTGTACAAGTAAAAATGTACACTCAGGAAGAAAACAAGCTGTGATGGTAATTTACAGAGCTTTGAGACTAATAAATGTAAGGCTCTAAAGCATTTGATGAAAATTGCTTTAATTATTTTAACTTGGAGCTAAATATGAAGCTCAGACAGATGAAAGGTTTCAGGTCCATGAGTGTTTAATTCTGCAAGGAGTAATGAAAACTGTAACCAAGTGTCCAGCACAGCCCATAACAGTGACTCACTGATGCCCATGTGTAGTCTCCTGGTCATGATCCACACTTTTTTTTTTTTTTGGGGGGGGGGGGCGGCAAATAAATCAGTCTTTGATTTATGAAATTATGACAAATGATCATGAAAAATGATCATGGTTCCTCTTAAGTTGTAATAATTAATTATCCTTGGTGTGCATCTTGCATCTTACTTCTGGACTTCGTTACCATTTCTTGAGCCAATGCCTCCCTGAAGCAGCTGAAAGGCAATCACTTAAATAGGTCATCTCTTGGGCCAGGTGTCTGTACAGGACCTGAGACTTGATTTCAGCATCTAAAAATAATGCCACAAAGGCAGTATGTTACTGGAAATGTTTGTGGGTTGGGTTTTTTTGTTGTCGCTGGATTTTTGGTTTCTCTTTCTTTTAAATAAAAGATTAGTGTTCCACTTAGAGAACGTTTTTACTCAAAAGTAGATATTAAATCATTTGCCATGAAATGGAATTAAATGGCATTGAGGAGGGCTGAATAATACCCTTTCAGTGGACTGCATTTCAGAATATCTGTGTATTTAATTAAACTTTATTCAGAATGGAGTCATCTAAAATTAGAACATCTTGTTTATAAAAGCTAGTAGAATACAGCACATTTCTGCATACTCTTATCAGCTATATTTAGAAATATAAAGTAACTGGAGACTCTTAGAGGATTAAATTGTGGATATTAGCAGTTTGAATTAAAACGTTCTTGCTTTTTAATAGAATTTGGCATACATAAAAAATGGTTATTTTAAAAAGTTAGTAAAAATAAACATCTTTACAAGGCTTTGGCACTGTAAACAAAATCTGCTTGTTTAATGGATAATGCTGCAAAAACTTATTTGTGTCAATATTGCTAATGTCCAGCACATATCCAGCTGACATCACCATGACTGACAGACTTCCTTTACAACAGAACATGTGCTGTACTTTTGGAGGCCGTTGTTTTTCATTTTAAATGTACTTATTTATTTCCAAATGATACCAGTAAGTGCTGACATTCAGGGCATTGGACACCTTGGAATACCTATCCTGAAGGGGATAAAGATTTCCGTTTGAAAATGCAGCGGCCTGTGAAGGAGTTTTTGTTTGATTAGTAAGACATCAGATCATGCTGATGATTTTTGCAAATCCAACTGGTTTATGCAACAGAACTTATATCTTCAAATAAACTCTTAACTAATTTTGAACTAATTTTGACTTGCATTTTTCACTTCTATTTTTTGCATCCGTCTGACGGATAAGTAGCCGTGTATCTGATCACATTGCTCACCTTATAAGGGCAAAGGGTGCTCAGCAGTGTGCTCCAGCAGGCATGAGAACGCACAAAAGGTTAGCATGCTTTTGGATTAATCATACATACAATCAGACGACTGTATGTTTTACCTTGTTAAAGCTCCATTTTATGCACCATTAACAGAAGAGAGTCAAGGAGTCACAAACTTTTTCCTGTACAAGTAGATATGGTATGCCTGCTTCTCCTGTCAGTGATCTTCTGATGACACAACTGTGTGACTGAGATGCCACAGTGTTTAAGGGAGGTAGCTGCCATGGCTCCATATCCCTCCTCAGGAATGGTAAGTAGGTCAGCCTAAAGGAAGCTTTTATCATTTTTAATTAAAAAACAAAACAACGCATTTACAAGAGCTGTCTCTTGCTGTGGTACACATCAGGCAAATGCTTAGCTATTTAGCTCCATGACATTTTTAAATTTCATTGTTATCTGGAGAAATAGGAGGATTGGAAGGGGTTATTATTATTTTTATTTGTCTCCTGTGTCTACCACAGATAGGTGCTACTGGACCACAGATCTATAAGTGATATTAGTTTCTGCATAGTTAAAGGTGAATACAACTCGTCCAAGCTTCCCTCTCTGTTGAGAGGGATGTGAGAGTGTAACCCTGAGGTGTCAGCAGGTACTCTGCCTTTCCTTATCTCATCCTTTGGACTGGATGATCTTTTAGGTCTTTTCCAACCTTGGTGATTCTATGATTCTATGATCCTTCAGCTCTCCCTGATCCCCTTTTTTCCTCTCTCTCTGGTTCTGCTTTCTCTCTGTGGTAATTCTGCTCCATCAGTCCCTGCTTGCTGAGAGGCTCCCAGTCCTTCCCGCTGCCTGGCGGTGCACACTTCATCATGATGCATGCCTCCTGCATTTTGGACATTTTAACTGTGGGTTTTTTTATTATTGTGAGCTTTGTAAAAAATGATCTGGCCTTTGTAGATGTTCTAAGAAGTGCAACTGTATGAATTTACAGCGCTATAACGTTAATATTTATATTAAAATCTCAACAAAATATAGGAGGTGTAATAACTACACTGTGCAGAAAGATAAGATGCGTATTCAGGGACTTTGCAGGGAGATTGAAGCAGTCCATGTCTGATAGCAGTGGCTGAGTCCATCTCCTGCAGAGCGTATTAAGGTGCATTTAATCTGCAGTCGCTAGGCTGTGAATGAACTATGCTGACATACTCCAGTATGAGATGTACCTGCAGCAAGCCGGACACATCAGTGCAGCGCTTAGCACGGCTTACAGGTCTTCAGCCTGCCCTTCAAGGAGTTTTGCAGCCTACACTGCCCTCTGCTTTGCCCCGACGGGGCAGGCTGCTCCCAGTGCCAAAGCCAGCAGGACTGCAATGCAGACAGACCCTAGAAGACATTATGCACAGCTGGGTTTGCATCCAGATGTCTCTAGGCTGATATTTTCAAAGAGGAGTCTATAAGAAGGCACAGTGCAGTGTGAGCAGATGTTGAGTACAGCTGTGTTCCTGCTGTGTGCCTGTCTGCTCTGTCAAGTGGATCACAGTCTTCAATGCCATAACTCTCTATGTCTTAGTGCAAGGTCCAATATGTCGCTCCTGAGAAATATGTGTAGTGGGATGTCACGTCCTGTGCATGGCATCAGAGCCTGTATGTACATAGTTTTGTTTTATTTTCTGTGTTGTTTAATTACAGGGTAGGAAGATGTGATGTAGGAGACTGCTGAATTATTATAAAATTTTCATAACATATTCTTCAGATATAATTCCTATTGTCATCAATAATCAGATGTGTGTATCATTTAAAGATGTAATATCTATGCTGTTCATCTGCTGTTTTTAGACATGAATGAGCTGGGCAACATTTTGCTACTTGCTATGTGATCTATTGCTATAGAACCTCCTTCAAAGATTTTTCACTGAGCGTAGGGTAGTAATATGCAACTATAAATAAGTGAGAAACAACAAGGTTCTGGATTGTTGCATGAGAAATCTACAGTACACATAAAATAATAAAGTGTTTTGTTTTCCAGTAGCAGGTATTTTTTCTTGCTGTTGTTTTAATGTTAGTGAAACACAGTCAATTTAAAATCAATTGAAAAAAAATGTCCTGCAACTTAATCTGCTTCAAATATGTGAAAAATAACTCTGTTTGACTGTGACTTGAGTTGTAGTGGATACCTTATGATTCTGATTAGGCTGAAGAGAAGACAGTAAGGTATTTCGAAAGTTCTACTTCTTCCCTACAAATTATGTGGGGTTCAGAACAACAATATGTGTGTTACCCACTTCTTCTCAGTTCAGTGTCCTGTTGCCAACAGGAATGTGTTAGTGCAGATTAACTGCAATGTATCAGTGGTGTCAGCTAAACTCCAGATAGAAGAAATTATGTCCTGAGCCACTAAGACATTTCTGCAGGTGACTAGATTGAAATGCACGGGGAAATCTGTTGGTTTAAACTCACAGAGTTGACTACAGATGTAGGTGTAAGTGTTCAGCAAGCTGGTAGCCTGAAGGAGATGAAATTTGGGGAAAAAGAACAAGTGTGATCGTGAATCATGCCAGAGATGTAGGCAGGATAGGATCTGTGAGAATTTCAGTGCTAGGGAGATGGAGTTGAAAATGAATCAGTTAGGAGGGGGGAAGTGAGCACAGATACTTAGGAGAAGGAATAGGATATCATTAGTTGATAGCAGAGTGTAGAGGTGTCAGCATCTAGGGGAAGCTGCAAGACTGAGGCGTGGAGAGCCTCTCACAAAAGAGGTGATTAATTTGAAATGTGAAGCTACAACAGTTTGAACACTTTTCATGATTTTGTAGATGTTGTGAGAAAAAAATGTGTTGAGAAAATTTGAATTACCAGGAAAAACTGAATTTGGTGAAAATCCAGCTGATTCTTAGTGCTTTTCTCTGAACTGCTTCTTCATAGGCAGTGATGGCCAGGCTCTATCAGAACTGCACTAGATCAAAAGCATCCACTGATCTGGGTGCTCAGAGGATATCTCACTGAGATGAACTGTGATAACTTTGTATGTATGAGATGGGTGTTAGGTGTTGCTGTTGAAGAAGAAGAGGAATCGTGATGGTTTTCAGCCACCTACAAGTAAGTCCTGAGTGTGACCAGAGGAGCTCCCCGAGAGCAGGCTTCCCCTGGCACTGAGTTCTGTGCGGGCGTAGTGGGATGGGTGCATTTGGAGGCATTTGGGATATGAAACTAAGCAGGGAGAAGGATTGAAAAGTAAAATGTGAAGTGTTCGCATAAGACTTTCTAAGTTCTCTCATATGATTCATTGGTCTTGTGATTAAACTGCTGCTTTTTAAAATCTTGATTTTCCACAGTAAAAAACTGTTAGTTTGGGGCTCTGATTTTGAAGAATCTAAATGACAAGTTGCTCATTGTTTTGCATTTTGTTTTTATGTGCTATGTAGTTTTGTACTGCTGATGTCAGTTTTGGATGGGATAAGACACCTACAGTATTGGCAAATTTATAGAATTTGAAATGCTTTCATTCACATCATATTGTATGATGAAGCAGGAGGCAGTAATGAGACTTGGCCCAGAGCCTCTGGCAAAGTAATGGCAGAGGATGGGATCCAGGACCCTGGAATCTTGCAGTGAATTGTCTGCTTTATCGCAGTGTTATAGTGCAGTTTCTCTTGGGGCAACTCAGTTTGCACTGCTAATTTGAAAGGAGAAAAAAAAAAAACACCTCAAAACCCCTATTTCTAGTTGTTACAAGTCATATTGAAAAATGTTAGCATGTGTGTAAGTTTTTTTCTGAAGCTACAAGAGTTTGTCCTGTACCTCAGTAATGGACCAACTCTTCCGCAGAAGGGCTGCCCAAACAGCTCAGATGTAGTTCCTGTATTGCTGTCTGGCTTCTGGATCTGTCAGCAGGAGCTTTCATACAAGAGCTGTTGATGGTGTTATCGGGTTTGGGGTTTAAAAAGAATGGTGATGCAGACTTAGAAATTTGGATGACAGCAGAGTCCCATCGGGCTTCTGTTTTTACACTGACCTGTCCCAGCCATACAGAACCTTGGGTGTACACGAGACTTCGGACAAAGAGTTGTTTCTAAAAATGATAGAAGTTTCTTTGCAGGGTATTGCCCTTTCTAGCAGCAGAACTGGTTCACATCAGATTAAAATCCCTATGAAGTCATCTGCCCATGAAGGAATGGGACCAGTACAGACCTGTTATCTGCCTGTGACCCATTCCTGAGGCGTGTCTTTCTTCATGGCTCTCTGATGCACTCAGTGTGAAACTAAATTGGTGCAGTTCAGAAATATTGGGTACCTTTATACATTTTTACAGAAGCCTGTATGTAGTTCATGAAATAAAATAAAAGCAACAATGAACTAAAAGTGTTATTTTTTTACCTTAAGTTCAAATGACCAGCTTACTGCCTGTCCAGGCTACTCCCAGTTTAATTTTCTATGAAGTGGAAATCAGCAGGTATTTCCATTTTTTTCCCAGATTCCTCTGCTTTTTCAGCTGAGATCTGTTGGGCAGTGGTGCAGTAACAAGGATCCACTTGGGTTAGAGCTGATGAGAGCACGAATTACAGAGCAGTGATTGGGCTCTTGGATAGCAAGGAGATGCAAGTCTCTGTTATCTCTGAGTTTTAATTGCACTGGATTAATTACATCACTTTATACACAATGATTGTATCAGGTTTAATTATCACTTTAGCCATAGTCCTTGACATATTTTTTTGGCTTTATTTTTTTAATAACAAAATGCAGATGTCAGCACTTCATTACATATCTGAAAATTGCTCATGCACAGATGCTTGTCAAAGTAGGGATAAAAAATGAAGTCCCAGGTCAGTTTCTCATATGGATTTGAACAGTTAGCTTTATAAAGAAACAGCAGCTGACCTCAGTTGTGTGCTTTATGGCAGAGTATAAAATGGGAGAGCTCTCCTATAATTGATAGCTGCACTCTGCTTTAGACAGGTTTTGTGGCTTTTCCCCTTTGAAAGGTGAAGCATTGCCCAGAGATCAGTTTGATGTGGATAAACGGGAATGCGAAAATTTATCAGCACAGTGCAATAAACCTGCATAACCAGTTGCACTCTGCTAATCTGTGGGTTGTGCCTGAGATTTGTCTCTACAATAAGAGTAGGCAGAAACAGCCATTATGAGTGCTTGCTTGTTTCTGAGGGGAATGGGTGTGACACTGTTAAGACTGAGACCAGGTAAAAATACATTCTTTTAAATATTAGAGCAGCAGAATAGTGAAGGCACATCTCTTATGAGGAATGGGCCAGAAGTTGTGTGTTCCCTGCCTCTTATTTGAAAAATCTCTCTATTTTTGGCCACTGTGTTGGTGATGGTTACTGCCCATCTATTTTTATGGAAAAACATTTGAAAGTGAAGTCGTTTGAGCACCAGTCACGCTGGCTGTAAGCCAATTTGACTCCATCAGACTCCATTAAGTTGTTATTAAGTGCTGTCAACCAGCTACACATCGAAAAAGACAGAAGATGAAAATCTGCCATGTATAAGCGTTGGATATCAAATTTTTTTTTCAGCATAGCAAGAATCTGGGGCTTGTACAACAGACTCCAGGTCAGCTGCATGTTCTGAAAGTAGGACTTTACAGCCTGGTTGCTCTTCAGCAAAAGAGTTTGATGATTCTTTTCTGTTCCTGTAGCTTCAGGCCATTCATTGGAACTTTAGAGCTGTAAGTAAGGTATTTAAAGGCATGTTAAAACTGCAGAGGGCCTTTGCTTGGGCTGGAACAGCCCTACATCCCATGGCGAGCTAAAGGGGTTTGGACACTTGATTTTTTGCTTATTTTTCTGCCTGAGGCACTTCAACAGCAC
Organism: Lagopus leucura; assembly: GCF_019238085.1. Lineage (NCBI taxonomy): Eukaryota > Metazoa > Chordata > Aves > Galliformes > Phasianidae > Lagopus > Lagopus leucura. The sequence continues at coordinate 4,337,498 of NW_024962252.1, read as the reverse complement.
GTACCCTAATGAGTCCCTGCAGTTGTGCTTGTTCTCGGGGCTAAATGAATGAGCAGGAGGAGACGATGTCTGTCAGCACTCCTCTGGGCAGCTGGCATTGCTAACCAGCAGGGCAGCTCCCTGAACTGTGCCATTCCTGCAAGGTTTTCCCCAAATCTCCTTTCCACTCGGTCAGAAGAAAATCAAGCCTTAAGGAGCGGAAAAGCAGAATATGCTTGGTGGAAAATGGCAAACAGCCCTTTCATCTGCAGTGAGCAGATGAAACAGTGGTTCAAAAGGAAGGTTATTTTTGAAATACACTCCCTAGAGTGGTGCTTCCTCAACCTGTCTAAATTTTTCTCAAAACTGATCAGATGGTTTCTTCTGGTTTTGTGTCAGGTGATAACCTCATGTGCTTTCTGTAGTGAAGTGAATAACAGAGAGGAGCTCTCCTGCTTCTGATGTTCTCTGTGAAAAGCTTCTCAGAAAAGATGTACACATTCTCTTAGTCCAGAAAATTGTAGTTCTCTGGAAAAGAATTGGCTGTGTTATCAAGGTGCTTTTCTAAAGAACAAGAAAGGAACGTGAGTGTTATTACTTTGAATTTCTCCATAATAGCTTTTGTATTTCTTATTCACTGCCTCTTTTAGTCTGAACTAATATTCAATTATAGGTACGTCTGTAGTGATTGAATCATTAGAAGAATTTGGAAGAACTACAGAAACTTGAAAGTCTGCAGTTATCAAAACAGTGAGAGCCCAGGATAGCTCTGTATATGGAAGAATAGAAAGCAAAGCGTGAGACTGAAACCAGGGCTTCTTAAATGGGCTGACTACACAGAGCATTCCTGCCCACAAAATCCAGGAGGTAATTACCTGGCTTAATCAGGCACAAATGAAAGGCTGCCCCAGGAAGAAATTACCTCATCCTGGGCTTGGAACAAAGACAAACCTTCCTGGGCCTGAGAAAGGTGTATTTACCTTTCTCAGGATTCCCATGCTGTAACAACCTATTTGTGAGGTGCTTGGTGGTTAATATCTCCTTTTTGCCTCAGTGATGCAATGAGTCTGTGTTCATTTTCCAAAAGCATTGCCTGAAATGCTACCGTGTGACCCATGGAGCTCAGTGCTCAGTCTGTGGAGCTTGAAGGGCAGCCCACAGTTTCCAGGGTGTAGGAAACATGCTGACAAAGTTGGTGTGATGAATTTAACAGTATTCTCAGGTTATTCTTTGTCTTATCTTGAAAACATTACTTTTAATGGGCAGATTTTCCGGTGGGAAATGCTGAATGCAGCTCAGGACTAGCTTCTTCTAGACCTCCACTGACCCTAACTCCAAGAAAACCTCTTTGGCTCCTTGTTCACTGAGAAAAGCTAGAATAAATTCCCCTTTCCCGAGAGGAAGTCCTCACCTGATTCATTGCTGAAGGCCTTTAATGCAACCCAGCATTTTCTGATGGATAAATAACTTCTGCTTTACCTACATTTGTATGTAATATCCTGACTCGGGTGTAGCGTTTGTTGGTCACATAATCTCAAATATTTTAGTTACCTGAGAAGTGCGCTAGCAGTGCACGCTGCAGGCGTCCAGCTGGTGGAGGTGGTTTTGCTGTTTCTGTATCAATGTTCTGCAGATATTAACAGCTCTGTGCTTCAGAGAGAGCTGTAGCCATAAACTCAAGAAATGAATCCCGACAGCTCGGCTCAATAGGCTGCTGGAATTGGACAGCTCTGGCTGTACCCACTTGAGGCTCGATGCCAATCTCATATTTTATCCTGAAATTCCACGGGGAGACACTCAAAATAAACACTGTGATACCAACACTTTGAATTAGCTTTAATGCAGTAGCTAGCATCAGTTTCTCTTGAGCCTCTGTGTGGCTTTTTTCATTGAAAATCCATGAAGTTTGACCTTTTGGATACATTTGCTTTTATTTATTCGCTCTCTTGAATACAGTGGGAATTGAATGGATGTAGCTGTGAAAAGAATGGTATAATGTAGATGCTAACCTGTTATGATTAAATTGTCCCTGTTAGTCCCACGTTACCCAGTGCCAGCCATTTTCCGTAGTGCTTATCTTCTCAGTAGCTTGCTTTCAGGACAAAAAAACACAACTATGAGATCTGTGTTTGATGTTTCTTAGGAGGAATAAAAAAAACAACCTGGAAATTACAGGATCATTGCAGGCACCATTGCTGAGATACTCGATTTTTTGTTATGCAAATACTGCTTCTCCCTTCCTGCTTTTGAAAATAAGCCGATCTGCTCATTCAGTATTAAAGCCTAAAGGTGAATGTGATCAAAATAACCAGTTGCCAGGGTCAGTAGAGTCCTTGAATGAGTTTGCTAAATTTAATCTTCAGTGTTTTTCAGAAAGTATATTTCGCAAGAACAGAAGAGGTAGAATGTGGGATTGGGACAGTGCGGATCCATACACATTGCTGCCAATGAAAGCAGGTCTAATTTTAGGCGTTTCAGCCTTGGTATTCTTCCTCACAGCACGGTTATTTTCCATACAATACAAAGCAGTCCTTTTTTCATGTTTTATAAACTGCTTTGGAGAGCAAAGCAAGGACAAAGTGAGCATATGTCATAGTTGAAAACAAATCAAAAAACCTTATCTGAGGCTGAGGTTAGCAGCAATCCTGTGTCATTTCTATTTTCAGAAGTCAATTCTTTAAGAAAAGCAAGAATCCAGAGAAACCTGTTGTAAGATGTGAAGTAAAGAGAGTTATATGGTGCCTGAATAAGGACCGTACAGGTTATGAATGGTTTGTTAGCCCATTAAACTCAGGCAATTAATTTACATTCTATTTAGATGCCTAGTAACTTACTCCTCTTAAAATGTAAAAACTACCTGTAGAGTTTGGAGAGGCAGGACTTCATAGAATCTTCTATAGGTCTGTCTATCTTCAGGTGCTGAATTCTTTACGTAATACCGTATGAATACTGTTTTCTAACCTAGCCTTTTACTGATACATTCATAAAAAAATGACTTTTCTCACTGTAGAGTTCTAGGAATTCTACAAATGCCCCATCCCTGGAGGCATTCAAAGCCAGGCTGGATGTGGCTCTGTGCAGCCTGCTCTGCTGGTTGGCAACCCTGCACATAGCAGGGGGTTGAAACAGACTGAGTTCTAGGAACTCTACAAAGTCAGTATAGATACAGCTGTGTTTATTCCTACGTATGACCTGAACCAGTGGGTACTAAACCACTCCCCATGGAACTGTCAGCAAGTCACTGGTACTAATATGTTTAAATTATTCAAAATAGCTTTAAAACTAACCGAATTAACATAGTCTGAAAGAAATTTATCAAGTAAATAAATGTATGATAATGGCTTCTGGATAAGGACTAGAGAGGAATCTGAATTTTGCCCTAGTGGGATTTTTTTAGCAAGTCTGGGCCTCAAATGAGCTTTTCTTGAGCCAGGTAGATAGTAGGTCATATTGTCAGAAAATTTCTTGGGCAAAATCTACACAGGGACTGCTTTAACATTGAACTGCTGTTTTATCCCCACAGTTTTAACACAGATCCACCACCTCTTCACTGGTCTTCTCTGACTGGACAGTGCCTGGATTTGGGTCCCAAGGATTAAAGCAAAATTTGCTTATGGGCTCTGCAGTTGTCCCAGATACAGAAGAGTCAGCTGAGCCTGAGCTCCAGCAGTAGACTTTGTTTCATGCCATCTTTGCTGTCTGACAGATTTATTATCTATACTAATCATGTTGGCTTTCTTGCTGGTCAAAAGAGAATAGGAAGCCCTAGAAAGCAACTAATTCCACTTATCTTGTATACACGCTTTAGCATGGCATGAATTACCTCTTGGTGAATTGGGTGCCTGTTTCTCTCCATTGTACATTGGAGCCTTGAAGACCAGTTCAGATTAGATATCCAGCACCTAATGGCTACCACCCAGGTAGGAACAACTGTAATTAATCATGTTTCCTGCCGCAGTACTATTCTGTGCATGATTTGTGGATGCTGTACTAGAGAAAATGTCGTGGTTTCCTTTGCAATCATTTCAAATTGCTTGGTGTTAAAAGCACAATTGGTCAGTTTTTTGTTGTCCCTTATCACATGAGAGTTTTAAAAACTGGAACTGATTTTTGCTAATAACTGTCATCATTAATAATAGAAACCATTTTCATTTCAGTTTCTTGAGGGAACGAACCAGTGCAGACAGGCAGCTTGTTGTCTTTCTGGAGCCTGGCCAGATTCTAGGAGTCATAAATCAACCCAGCTCATTTCAAGTTAGGGAAAAATAATGTTTCTAAGCAAGTTTGGAGCAGCAGTACTGGAACAGGCTGGATGTGTGACATCAGAAAAGAATGAGCAGTGTCAAGTGGCTTTCCTTGGTGGTAGGAAGTGAATTGATGGAATTTCTTGGCTGTTCGAGAGATTGCATCTCCTGTTGCATTCCTACTAGATTAAAGATTTATTTATTTATTATTTATTTATTATTATAAATAATTTATTATAAAAATTTATTATAATTTATTTATTTATTATTATATATAATTATATAATATATAATATATATAATAAATTATTATTTATTTTATTTATTTATTTCGACCAATCTGCCTAGGAAAGAGAACATACAAAAAATTGACAGTTCCTCCAACACTGATTGTTCTAGCTGACCATTTGTTTTTTAAATAGAGAAAGTACAAGTGGAAGTGACATCTCTGAACCCACCATCTTTTTTTTTTTAACATTTTATCACAGAATCATAGAATGGCCTGGGTTGAAAAGGACCACAGTGATCATCTAGTTTCAACTCCCCTGCTATTTGTAGGGCTGTTAACCACCGGACAGTTTGCCTGGAGTCACATCCAGCCTGGCCTTGAATGCTTCCAGGGATGGAGCATCCACAACCTCCTTGGGCAACCTGTTCCACTGTGTCACCACCCTCTGCGTGAAAAATTTCCTCCTAATATCTAACCTAAACCTCCCCTGTCTCAGTTGAAGACCATTCCCCCTTGTCCCATCACTGTCCACCTCATAAACAACCGTTCCCCTTCCTGTTTATATGCTCTCTTCCTGTGTTGAAAGGCTGCAGTGAGTGGTGAGTGGTGAGCCCTGAGTGGTTTCAGGTGGTCAAAGGAGGACAGGTGTACATAAACCCCACACATCTGCCTACACATGAGGAGATGTGCAGCAGTCTTCCTCCTCGTGTTAGCATTTTGCACCTGCAAACCACAGCATTTCTCAGCTGGCAACCTTGGGCTGTTGAGGCGTTACACACCATAATTATGAGCTGCATAATTCACTTAACTTTATGGTCTGCTTTGTTAACAGAAACATTCTACAACACTATATAGCACAGCATCGTGCCCTGGCCTGCCTCATCCCTCCTGATTCATGCCTGTGCAAGATCCTGGCAGAACTGCACTCCTGCTCTTCTCTGCTGGGTGTCTGCCTTATCTCCATGCCTGAAGGCGCCCAGACTGTTTAAATGTCAGTAAGACGTTGCCCAGATGATTCTCCCTGAAGCTTAAGCAAATTTACATCTTCTTTTTTACCTTAGGCATACACCTGGTATGCTATGAACATCGCTGCTCTCACTGTTTTTGCTGATGAAAAGCCAACAAAGGGAAAGAAGGACAACAAGGGTGATGAGAACTGGCATTGAGCTGGGAATAGGAGCCAGGTAGGAAGTAGAGAGGGAAGGAAGCTAGGAGAACGAGTCATGATCATCTGGTGCAGACTTACTGGGAACGGCTTGGCAGCTGCTAACTGACAAGAGGACAAGAGGGAGCCAGAAGTGTAGGAAAAGGATGAGAGGGACAGCCTGGGACTGAGGTTCACAGGCAATTTGCTATTATCTAACCTGCCTGACAAGAGCCAGGGTCACACTGCGTGGACACCTTTAGCACTAAGCATGTCTGCAAAATAAAACCAGCTTAACCTATATTTGCATGCATATAGAGATGCAGCTGTAGGTCTAGGTGTTATTCAGCAGCTTTATAGCCAGCACTTGCACTGGGCACATTCCTTATCCTAGTCTGTCAGCGTGCTCACAGCTTGGCCTGCTTAGCTCCCCAGGACGTTGTTAGTGAGACATAATTCATGTGCCAAGCTATTTTTATGAAGCAGTAAATGCCAACCTGCATGTTTCATGGTGTATGGGAGAAATTGAGGCCCCCAGAATGCAGAGCAGAGGTACCTCACAAAGCAAGACATGGATGCATTGGCTGTCAAAATGAAGCTCAGCGCTTGGGCTGCTTTGTATGCTGGTGTCATTTGCCTAGAAAGTGGAGGTGACAGAGTTTAAGTTGCATTTTGAGCAGGGGATGCAGCAGCTAAATACTTCAGATGAGATTTGCATTGCTATTTGGGTACTTGGTGAGATTTCATAAGAGCACTCAAGCTGCTGGAGAGCCAGTTTCTCCTGAAGCTCACCTTGACTTGCTTGAATATAAAGGAACCAAGGAAGTTAGGTATCAGTGCCTACATTAAGCAAATACCCCAGTCTCATGGAGATGCTTACATGTCTTTGTAAACCTGGTTCCTTATGCTGCCTGTCTCCAAGTCTTCATTTTCCATTCTGAGATGCTCACATTTTCCCATTGAATATAGCATGGAGTTTGGTATGAGAAAAGACATTGGATCTTTTTCCCTGAAACTGTTTCTTGACATATTTCTTGACTTGCTCACCTCCCTCTTTGCTTGGCCCAAGTTACCAGGCTGCTGTGGTCAGGAACGATGAAGGGATTTTTTCCACCATGCAAAAAGCAGGAAGATTTCCTGAATATTGTTTGTTCTGTATTCCCTCTTTTTCTCAGGTTGAAAATATTTCTACCAAAAGTCCATCATTTGGAGTCTTTTCTTGTTCAGTTCCAGAGGGGATTCTGTAACAAGTTCTTTCGTACTGAGTCTTTTTGGAGTAATTAAAAAAATAAAAAAATAAAAATAAATGCTACAACTATAACCAGCTTGGACAATTCTTTGCCTTCTGGCAGCCAACTGTATTTTATACTGCATCCTCTGATTTGATTTTCCGGCTGTTTCAAGCTCCTGGTAACTGCTACAATAGCTTTTAAGCACAGTTTCTTGCTGCTTTATTATTATTATGTATTTACCTTGTTTTCTGAGCTGTATCCTTTATTTCCTTTATCTTTTTTCCTGTATTGTTATGCTGGAGAGAAGTAAAAGCTCTACCAGTATAGCATTTAGCACAAACAGGGCCTGATCCAAAGAATATGCCACTGTTTGATCAGGTGGAACGTGCTGTCTGTGATTGTAGCCACTTGTATGATAAACAACTGGTACAATCACAGAAAGTACAGAAGAAAGACACCAAGTTTCTTAGGAGTATGGAATAGAGGCTAGATGGAGTCTGACTGTGTCATGACCGAAGAGGAGCAGCTGATTAAGAAATAGTCACTGTTTCTCACGGTGCAAGAAATAGGGTCACCAATGAAGTTATTGTGTAACATTTAATTGGATTATGAAACTGATTTCCACAGGATGTTGTGGAGACCAGGATATAAACGTGGTCGAAAAGGGATCAAACAAATTCAGAAAAGCTAATTTAATCAATGGTTATTAAACATGATAGTCTGGAGAGTCGAGAGAAAGCAGCACCTCCATACCATGACTTACTCCATCCTGGGAGAAATGTCTTAGCTCAGCTTGCTGAATTGCTGTCTGGAGGTGACTGCATCTCCATTGGCCTAAATATCTACTGTACTATAGGCAAATCAAATCAGAGGATGTTCAAGCCAGGTGATTGGGTTCCACTGTAGGTGGGATCTCTATTGTAAAGTTTCAGGGCGCTTTTGAAGTTAAAAAAGCTGTGGATAAAATTAAATGGTAAAGATGGCATTGACTATAATGAAAAGATATTTATCTGTTTGTCATCCAAGATAGTTTTGTTCTTTCTTAGCAGCAGTTTTGTGTACTTTATTGCAGAAGCATAAGAAATATCAAATAAATAATGGTACCATCAAAATCACTCCCAGCCTCTGGAATCATTAGAGAGAGCAACAGCCATATTTTATCATAACTCTTTTCACTTCAGCATTCCCCAGTGGTGAGTGGAGCAATCATGATGCAATGCCAAGGAGGACAGTGTTTGATATTTCTAGCTTTCCAAACTCTACATACCTAAGTAGGGCAGGGTGGCTGTCAATGCAGTTGCAGCTGCTAAGTATCACAGAAGGGAATTGAAGTGTTCCACCCATTTCTGTCACTTGTCACCTGGGAGAGCAGTTGCTATGAAAAACACAGCCGTGTGAATGCTGTCCAGGCAGTTCCTTGTTGCTTGTTGACTCCTTGAATCCCCCTTTAACTTGGAGACAGACTCCCTTGTTGGCTTCAGCAAGACCCTCAAAGTTGTCTCAGCTAGTGCAATGCTCTTTAAAACTGAATTATCTTTTTTTTTTTTTTTTTTTAACTATTTTGTTATTTTATTTATTTGTTTTTCTGTCCATCACCCTTACAGTCCAGTTTTGGGGACCTCATCTATTCCCATGGACAACCCAATGACAGCCAGCCCTATTAGGAACAAACATTCTACCCTCTGAGTATTAGAATTATAGATCCTACCTTCCAGGGTGCTTATCCTGTATTACTGTCTTTTTCTTGCTGGCTCTCCTGAAGTAGTTTTCCCAGGTGGTCTTTATCTATATAGCAGGCTGTTCTGCTATATAGATATCTATATCTAAATCTGAACAGAATTTTATTTTCCCAGGCCATTTAATGGAATAGCAGCTGGTGTTTTAGATTTGCTATTTAGAGACCATCACAGGGATTCCGAACCAGCTTGTCAGGCTGTAGCAGCCTCTGTCAATTTCTCTATCTCAGTAGATAATAAACACCAGGAATTCAGACAGTATTTTTGGTGAATTTCGTAGTGCTATAATTTAAATATTTATATAGCTTTCACTTGTTTTCTTTCATGTTTTTCATCTGCACTGCCACTGCTTTCTAGTCTTCTGTTGGATATTTTGCCACTGCCTGTTCCTGTGTATTTTGCTGGAGGAGTTCTGAACGCGTGGATGTCCAAATAAAAAATGTTGCAAGCATTTTTTTATTCACCTTTTTCTCTCCTCTCCAGAGAGATAACTCCTGAACTGCGTGTCCTAGAAAAACAGCACTTAGAATGTTATCTGAAAAGCAAACATGTCTTTCAAGTCGGAAAAAACCCCCGTGTACAGTGCTTATTGTGTTTTACAGGATGCGGCACAGAAGTTCTGGACATGGTGGTTCTACAAATACGTCCTTTTATTGTACAGGTCTCTTCCTTTTCCTCCTCCTTCCTCAGCAAAATAGATTTTATTATACTTGGCCATGATAAGTGATAGTGAAATTGAGATTTTGCCTCTCACCGATTTCTGTCTGTCTTTGATTTCTCACCACAAAAAAGGCATGTGTGCACACAGAGATTCAGCTGGGCAAGGATATGAGTGCTTTATTAGCACAACTGCAATAACCAGCTATAAAAATTTATTCCAGTAGAGCTCTCATTGAAAACAGTTGGAAGAAATTGTTCCAATTATTTTTAATGTATGAAATTATAAAATTATGCAGTCCTTTAGCATGAGAGGTTTTCTCTCTATCCCTACCTCCTCTGGCTTATCTTTTAACAGAAAGACCATATGCTGTGATTCACGCTTGGGATGTATGAAAAGTGGCATTTTTTTTTACCTTGCTGTCTTTTGCAACAATTGTACAACATAAAAGAAGTCAAAACTGGAATAGCTAGCAGCTTTCAACTACTGCACATCCTCGATCCGCTGCTTTATATCTGTAATAAATTTTAAGTTATGAAGGGCATACACAAGGCTCAAAGGCTTGCCATTAAGATCATGAAATAATAATGAGGTTCCTGTATCAGGGACACAGAGTCTCCTCGGAGAGAAGCAGCTTTCCTTTTGCTCTGTCCTTCTTGATCATTTTGTAGTTTCTATCAATATTCATGTCAAAGTGCATTCTTTCCTTTTCTTTTTTCCCCATAAATATATAACCTTGCTAGGAGTTCGGTCATCTGTAAAAGTACTTCCATTTTTCCAGAAGAAATGATTCGTGAGATTCATCTAAATTATCTATCAGGCTGATTTCAAATAACGTGCACTAATTAATGAGGAAATAGGGAATGGTAATGATTGTGTGCATTTTTTATGCTGCATTTGCCCACGTAGCATGGATTCTTTGTGCTGAAAAACATTTTCTTGATCTGCATTATAGCCACTTCTGTATTTTGAATCAGTTGTGTGTTTTATGATACAGATTAGATTGACAGCTCTGGAAAGTGAAACTCTTGAAGGAAGAAGCACGCATAATGAATACTAACTTCAGTCCTGGAGGGACTAGTTCACTAGTTCAGACTCATGCATCCCCAGCCTTGACCTTCTTGCTCCAGTCTCCATTAACGATGCCAGTCACAGCTAAGAAATTACTTGAAGATCTCAGCTGTGATTAAACCTGTTGTGTGTCATGCTGTAAAATAGCAAAGGGACAGCCTGTAAGGACAAGCTCCCTGCACAGGTCTCCCTGAGCTGACATGACAGCTGACTGTGCACTCTACTGGCTGCATGCAGGCTAGCATGGGTAAATGGGAAGTTTAAAGCTTGTTGTTAAGCATGGTGTAGCATACCATCAACTGGTTCATCTAGGCCAGAAAAACCTTTTTTCTTTGCTAACCACCAGGTGCACAGCACCGTGCATAAACACGGGTTAAGGGAAGGCGTTGCTGAAGAGGTCCAGCGGGAGAGCCTATAGATAGAAGCCTGATGCTTAAATTTAGATGAGCAGGATTTCTCTGATGACTTTTTGCTCTTGACCAAGCAGGCTTAGGTCACAGCAGTCGATACTCTCGAAAGCATGAGTTCATGCTTCTTTGCTGTGAGATGTTTCCCAGCCTGCCTACATGAAAAAAAGTGCAAACAAGCTGTCAAGTAGCAAATCTTTCAAACTGTAAAAATCGAAAGCGACAAAAAAACTTTGTAATTCATACAAGAGCAATTAAGCACTTTTTGTTTGGAAATTATTTCTGAAGGAAACATTTTGAGGTTTTCTTCCGTGTTTCTTTTCTACTCAGTCATACTGCCAGTCAAATTTTAACTGCAGTTTTCCTGTTCAAGCAGTTTATGTGATTCATTTGCTCACTTTTTTCTGTGAGTAATGTGTTTGACCGCCCTTCAGTGTCCAACTCGAAAGCGTAAAGCCATTGATTTCGTTCCGCAGAATCGTGATTCATCTTCTCAGTAATGTATTTCCTCTGCATTTAATCATGCTCCATCTGAAGCAGTCACAAGGGATAGTTCTGACGATTGGTTTATAATGAATTTGGAGCGAGCGGTGTGCCAATGGATCACTACCCACAAAGTGAGCGCTTTGTTTAGACTCTGAAAGCGGTTTAGTAAAATAAAAAGCTGTAATCTGCTTTCCCACTAACCTCTTCTGTTAATATCTATCATAATGCAGTCATGTGGTTTTTAGTAATGTAGCTGTTTAGCACTCAGGTCAAAGTCATCAGCTGTAAAACACTCATTCACAGTGGGCAGAGATGTGTGTGCAGAGGCAAACTAACTCCAGAGTCTGAAATGTGTTCTTTTCCTGCAGGGATGGAATGGAAACAAAAGATGTAAAATTTATCTATTTGTATTGGCTTGTATTTATTTTAGACCAACCTTTTACACAGTGTTAAGATGCTCACAGTGAAGTTTCTTCTCAAATAATATTGTATTTAATGCATATTTTTCTCATTCTTTGAGGCTGGGACTTTGGCTGACATCAGGGGCGCAATGAGAAGATATTTAGGAGCATGATCTCTGCACTTCGGCTGCTTAAAACTATTTCATTCTGGGGGACATGAAATGAGGGAAGAGTTGATTTTTCCACTGTCTTGTTAGAAGTAAATAGCAATAAAGAAGAAGGCCTGTATTTGGTACACCAGTACACTGTACTTGTATTGGCATCCATCACACCTGAATAGAAGTTTTAATTCAGAGGAACAATCGACTCCAAAAATCTGCGTGCTTCCTAGTCAGCTCAGAAACAACATTTCAATTCTACGTTCTCCCTTGCTGATGAGCATGGTGGGATCTTTCTCACTTCAATTTAAGCATCTAAAGATCCAGTTTCACATCTAAGCGAGTTTGCCATGTGGCTTGTACAACCATCAGTAAGAAGGAAACACTTGTAGAGAGTGAATCATCCTGTCTTAAAATAGACATACATATATTCATCCTGCCTCTTACAGACTGCTTTCTCTGCATGGAGTGAATCACTCTGAAGATTGCTGGCCGTCTCCATTGACTGCAGAAGGACCAAAGACAACTAACATTTTAAATAGCTAGTGTTCAATGTGATTCATCCACCAGGGCAGAAAAGTAAGATGGTGATGAGGAATGTGGATAAAAAGTTTGTATCATGAGCAGAACTCCATGATCCTAGAAAGGCATGTGGTGACTTCAAACCCAAATTAGAATAAGACTGGAAGGTGAGCAATAACTCTTAGTAAACATACAAATGTAGAGAATTTTGCTAATTTTCTCATATCAAGCATAAGGTTACAGTGACTAAACTAGCAGCAATGCAAACTGCTAGCAAATCAGACTGAAATATGTGTGGAATGAAAACACGTATTCTTCTTCCAGAATACTGTCTGGAATAAATGAGTATTTACTTAAAAATGAACAAAGCTTAAAGGAAAAAAAAAAAAAGTGGTTGTAGGTAAATGTGGTCAAGGGCTATGTCTGAAGTCTAAGAAATCTTATCCCCAAGCATCAAGGATCAAGAAAAACAACATTTGAATAAACTCTGGTCTACAAATTGACAGAAAAATCAATTTCTCAGGCAGAGGCAATGCTGGTCTAGTTTGACATAAGAAAATTAGATGTGTTTCTTTATGTGTATTTATATATAAATGGGGTCCCATGGTTCCAAAAGAAGAGTGGAACTCACTCAGGAAAACTCTACTTTTCAGTTGTCAATTTTGCCTTCCAAACAAGCAACATTTGCAGCAGCTGTCCCAGAAGAGGTGGAATAGTCAGTAAGTCTCTGAAATACCTAAAAATCAGCTATTAAAATGCACATCTTTTAAAGATCAGTGCTGAGATGCAACTTGTTCCAGCGGGCATGTTGAATTCCTGACGTCCAGAAAGTCATAGATTTGAGGGCGTCTCGCATGGAAGAACCTTCTGGAAGCTATAGTATCTAAAATAAAACCTCAGACCAGTCAATCAAAGTACGTTCGATGTAAGGCATGTAACAAACTTGTCACAGAATCCAAAGCTCTACTGGTGGAACATTCTGGATGATCATACCAGCCATTATGTAAATGTGGAAAGGTGTTTAGCATATGAATTATTAGAAAAATGTGCAGTAAATGTACTGCAGTAGTGAGGGCAAAATTTGAGAGAATAGGCCAGTTTAGAAAACATTAATCCAAATGCTGATAAATGAAACTTCTTCACAGCTCACATTCCACGTTACTTACTGATGACCACAGCTGATAGAGGCTGGGCCAGTAGCAAAATGAAACTATGGCAACAGATTCACTTACGTGTTTGTCTGACACTAACCGTTAACAAGCATATTTATTGTTCCCTTCAGGAATGATTCTCTCAATTGTCTAGGAGATCTCAGATAGGTCACCAAATGCTGTCTGAATGCTGAGAAAGAGAAATGAACACGACCAAAAAAAAAAAAAAAAAGTTATTTTATGGCATAAAATGAAGCAAAAAAGAATTAAGGAGGAAAAGTTCAGTAAAAATTTTCTTAAGCTTGTAAGCCAATACTTTCTGTAGACATGTGGATGCCCTCCTTCTGGTCTAAATAGAGAGAAAGAGCAAGTGAGGGAGAGATTTTGTCCCTGTCTGACAAGGGTAGAGCTAAGTGGTAGAGCCTGGAGCTCTTTTGAGTTCTTTGCTCCTGTTGACCGACACAGAGGAGCCTCTGCTTTATGCTACAAATTTTCTCGTGTGTCCACTTGCAAAGGAGAAAAGACAGTCATGGCATGCTGTAAGCAGTTTCCTAATCCTGATGAGGAGAGGAGCAGAAATAGTACCCTGCGATGTACATCAGATCACAACCTGCTGGCCTTGGAGTTGGGCTTTGATTAAGAGCCCTACTGTGACCCACAGGAATGGATCAACTGTGGAGTGACTGGTGTGTCTAGGGTTGCTCTCAATTTGCACATTCAAGTGTAAAGAGTTCCCTTCTTGTTTCATTTCACACTCAGCAGAAAACAAATTCCAGTGCTTCCTTGTTTTTAATAAAATAAATCTAATTTCTGTTCCCTAGTCACCTAGAGAAAAAAAAAAGCCCTTCCTACCAGTTGTTATGTTAAAGCATCCTTCTTTGCAGCTTTTACCCTTTCAAATGTTTTTTTTTTATTATTATTATTATCATTGCTTGAATCTAATTGAAGATCCATCTCATTTCAAATATCATTTAAAAATATATATATCTTTTCTTTTGCTTAAACCAAACTCTACTCTCCCTTTTATTATTCAATTCAGTTGGATAATTGCATTCCTTAATGTCATTACCCTCTATTTTTCCCATTTCTTTTATGCAGAGAGATTGCAGGCCTGAATCTGATCTTTAGTAAAGTCAGTAGAGTAATCTAAAATAACTGGATTTATTCCAGTTTTTACTGTAATGTAATGTTATCAGAACCTAGCCTGTTTGTTTCAGACTTAGTTCATGGCTTATGTTATCAACAGAATGTTACGACTGTTCTGAACATCAGTATGGGTTTATACACATAAATTTTGCTTAATTACGTTTTTTCCACTGTTCCCTGGTGTAAACCAATATGTTTTGTGAAAATTTCCTAACAGGGCTTCAGAATTGTGTAAGGGGGAGACCTCTGCACTGCTTGTCCCTGTTGGTCTTCCACTATGTTGGTGCCTTCAAACTGTTGTAGTAATTTGATGCCACTACATCACAAGATCCTTACGGTGTCATACAGCACTAGCAAAACTACCTTGTCTGAAGGATTGTCATCTTTTTCATGTGTTAGAGGTAGAAAAGGCATTCCCTGTGCAGCGTGGTTCTGCAGCGGGGTAGGGCATAGCTGGGGGTCATCCCTGCTTCATGCAGAATGGCTTGGAAATGGTGATGGTAGCTCAAGAGAAGAGATGCTTCACAAGTTGCCAAGGAAGCAGTGCTGTTGATAGGGTCATTACAATTGTAGCCCGTATGTGGGGTTTGGATGGGAAAATTCCTCATCCACTCATACTCTTCTGAGGCTTTGGATGAGATTGTTGGCTTTTCTGTTTGTGACAGGATGGGGCTCCAGATTTCTTCTGTGAAATAAACAGTAAGTGTATGTGAGGGATCGAAGCATCTGTGTGATTCGATAGCTGCTTCCATCCATCCTTCATGCCGACATTAGCAGAGCAAGGGCAGTGGCAGAAGAAGCCTGAGGAGAAAGGAACAATGCTGGGAGCTGTCAAGAGTTACAGTTCTTAGCAGCACATAGCTGGAAATTCAGTTAACAGCCTGATCAAAAATAAAGGGAAAATTATTCTGTTATTGTGAATTATATGCATAGTTCTGTGCTTTCCCCAGCATTTAATTGCTTTGGGTTTTGTTCCCCCTATATATCTGTGTATGTTGGAGTCTATACAGTGTTTAATGTACCATTAATAGATTTGTATTGTGTCAAAGATTGCAAAGACACCCACCATGCTTGCCTGCTTAGTGCCTGGATTTCACATGTAGTACCCAGGAGTCAGCACATTTGTGTAGGAGGCTGTGGGCTGGGAGTGGGCAGAGGGGTGGGGATGAAGCACAGCTTTCCTTCCAACCTAATGAGTGCCTGCCAGCACAGCTGAGCTGGCAAAGGGAGTGTTGTCATTTGCTTCTGGCATAGTCCACACGACTCATTCCCATTTCTCCAAGCCAGGCAAGAGCAAGAAAAATGTGTGCCTTACTAGAGGACTCATTTAATGCACATAACTCCATGTAGCTGCAGAGATGCTGATTGACCTTCTCCCTCAGGTCATGCAGGATGACTGGCAAAGCAAGAGCAGGAAACCAGCAGGTGTTAAAGCAGACAAAATGTATTGATAAGTTGGGGCAGTCCCAGTGCTTAGAGGCAGGTAGGTATCTGTGCCCAGGGTCATAGGTGAATCTGCTTGCGCTCCTTTGGGGTCGATAAGGGGAGGAGGTGACTGTGGTCATCACCTCTAAGTGATCCTTTTGATTCCCAGCTACCTATGGAGGAAATTTAATGAAACTAGTCTACTGGGGATACCAATAGTCAAGCCGTATGTCTGCTACATTTCTCCCTAATAGTTTCACAGAGTCAGTGAGGTTGCAAGGGACCTCTGGAGACAATGTACTCCAATACCCTTCTCATGCACGGTTCTCAGGCAGGACTTTGTGTATTGCTGGGGGTGGAGACTCCACAACCTCTTTGGGTAACTTGTACCCATTTTAAAAAAAAAAAAAAAAAGTTTTTCTACAGCTTTCAGAATTTTCCGAATTTCAGTTTGTGTCCATTGCTTCTTACCTCCCTGCTCACTACTAGTAGTGCCTCTCTCTGTCTTCTTTAAATACCCCTTGGGAACTTGCACATTGATAGGAGCCCCCCTGAGCCTTCCGAAATCCAGTGTGAGCAGCCCCAGCTCCCACAGCCTCTCTGTGTATGACATATGCTCCAGCCCCCTCCAAAGCCCTACACTGGGGTCTCTCCAGCATGCTCAAGTCTCTCTTGTACTGGGGTCTCAGAACTGGACCCAGAACTCCGGGTGCCTCACCACCCAGAGTGCTCTGAGCAGAGCGAAAGAATCACTTCTCTCCACCTGCTGGCAACACTCTTAATGCAACTTGGTAAGAAAATAGTGTTATAGAACTGAGGTAAGCAAAGCAAGCAAGAAGGCACAAAACTGGATTTTTGGAGACCTGAGTGGACATTGCTGTAGCTGTCTTTTCAAAGGAATTTAGGTCCTTTTTTCAGCACAAAATATGACATCTTTAGCAGTACTATTTACTCTTCCATAGAAACAACCAGAGTTCTATTTGTTTGCACTTGGTATCTTTCAAAATTGAAAACCTGCCGAGGAGGCCAAAGGGGAATAGAGTGAAAGGGAAAAAGGAAGCAGGTGGGATTGGAGCTGTGTTACCAACAGTTTGGAGTTATTTTGAAATCATTAAAGAGCAAAGGAGCTTCCGTAAGTCATGTTTTGCTATTGAAATTCAACTTTTTTTTTTTTTTTTTCCTTCTGCTTAGGTTTTAATAATCAGAACTTTAATCTCATTATTAACTGATCTCATGCTGGTAATTTAGTACTAGCAAACCATGTGGGAAAGGCAGACTTGACGAACCTGTGTGGGAATAGCTGCAAAATACTTCAGGGAAAAGCCCTGCCGTTGGCCAGGGGATTTGGGTGATGGCCGTATGGAGAGCAGGCAGTTTTTAAACCTCATGTGGAACATGGGGTAGCATCACAGGAAAGATATTGAGCAAATGATTCATCAGGGGAGAACTGGAAAGCATCTTCGTATTTTCCCTGCCTGCTGCTGGCACAGTCTGGGCTGCCCCAGGTTTGGAATCTGTTCTTTAATAAAATTCCAGCTTTTAAAACTGACCCTCCAAGTGTAAAAGCAGCCGTTCAGGTGCTGCTGTGTGACAGCCGGCGTCCTGCTGCCCTAAGCATTTCTGGGAGGACGATGTCTGTGGGTGGCTGATGCGCTACAGCCAAGAGGGTGTCTCTTTTAAGTTCAGCCTTTATTGCTGTTGCTGTGTGTGACACAGTATAAGAGTTTCAGTATTTTTCTTGATCTCTAACCTGCGTTGTATTGCTCTTGCTAATATTAATAAGCATTCTCCTACTAAAGAAATTTCACTGAGAACAAGCTCGACACCTTTACCCATACTCAAAACCACCCACCTCGCTCATTCATTCTTTATCATGAATTTTTCCCCCATACTTATTTGGAACCAAAGCATGTTGCCTTTTTTTTTTTCTCTTTATTTCCCCCCACTTTTTTTTGCTGATTAGAAAATGCAACAGAAAATGAATAACACTGCTTGAATAGTCACATTGCGTGGTTGGAAGCATGGAATTTGGAAGCAAATTTGTTTTTTGAAAGAATAAAATTTACTAGACAAAGAAATGCTTGCAGAGTGACCTTTCCTCTTGAAGATTTAGTGATTGTGCAGCTGTGCTCTCCTGTATTTTCCTAATGCATATTCATAGATCTTCACAAGAAAAAAAAAAAAACAACATGTTTAGGAAACCATGATTATAAGTTAATTAAAAGTAGTTTTCATTTTAGAGAATTAAATGTGTTGGCAGTGGCATACTCATTGCTAATGGGTGATTGTACTTTTTCAATAATAATAAGGGATTCAATGAAACTCCAGAAGATGTTAGCATGTGATTAACTGGATAATCTATGTATTTGAGTTTTTATTCCCAAATAAGCTGGATCTCCAAGAGCCAGAAGTGTGCGTTTATATTTGATAATTATATGAGCCTCTTGAGCATTCTTACAGATTGTAATTCAATTCTGTAGGAAAAGAGCTTTGAATCGAGAAGAAAGAATGGGTGCCTAATTACAGGCAGGCACTGTGACCAGCTTGGTCAGCTTGTGCAGTCCCTCATCTCAAACAGAGCAAGGCACAGCATGTCCCATACTGTACTGGAGCAGCAGGTAAAAGTACAAAGCCCATCAGTCCCAAATTACACCTTTTTCAAATATTGGTTTGTTTCTGTGGAACACTTTAGGAAGGTCTTTATTAAGCCACGCTTTTCATTGATTTAGTAGAGGATGGAAGATTTTTAGGACACAATGAACAACCTGTGTCTGAACAAGAAGCTTACCAAAACTAGAGGCCTGCATCACCAAGGCAGAAAAGGAATTGTCTCTCTGTATCTCATATTAGAAGAGGTTTCATATGTGGATGTTTGTCCAGCTCTTTATTCTTACATACATGCAGACATGCTCCGTGTTTTGTGCCCACACTAGCAGTAATAACGTAGCAAACTGTGGAACAGGTTCTGTCTGCTTCCATCTCAGTGTAAGTTCATGGACTGTAGAGCAAACACAGTGAATGCACACAAGTGTTTTTTACACTAGCAATAATAGAAAATCTGTCAGTCAGAAATACTGGATCTCTGCCCATCTGAAGATGCTTTTTTTTTTTTTTATAACACTGAGGTAAATATTAATGGGGCTAAAGATCCAAGTGAAATGAGATAGTTGAAAGCATACCTGGCTAAATTATGAGATCTAGAATCATAAATGGCCTGGGTTGAAAAGGACCACAGTGATCATCTAGTTTCAACCCCCTGCTACGTGCAGGGTCGCCAACCACCAGACCAGGCTGCCCAGAGCCACATCCTTGAATGCCTCCAGGGATGGGGCATCCACAACCTCCTTGGGCAACCTGTTCCACTGTGTCACCACCCTCTGTGTGAAAAACTTCCTCCTAAGATCTAACCTAAACCTCATGTGTCTCAGTTTAAAACCATTCCCCCTTGTCCTATCACTATCCATCCTCATAAACAGCCATTCTCCCTCCTGTCTATACACTCCCTTCAAGTATTGGAAGGCCACAGTGCTGTCTCCCCCGAGCCTTCTCCAAGCTAAACAATTCCAGTTCCCTCAACTTTTAGAAGCTGCCTTGTGAAACTACCTAAGGTAGTTGCTACAACTGATGAGAATTTTTAAGGGTCCTCTGGGTCCTAAGCAAAGCACCTTATGACGGGTAATATTGTTTAGAGAAGGAAGAAAAGAAGGCAAAAAAAGGATGGGGCAAGTGTTCTACACGCCATAAATTGCAACCCACCATTCAGCATAACAGCTAGTTACTAGACACCTGCATGTACAGTTAGGCCTGTGGGAGTTAACAGAAAGGTCGAATTCTCCAGTGTTTGTGCTGAAGTGACCTTTGTACTTTCCAAAGACTGGATTTCTCAATTTTGTACGAGCTGAATGCTTTGTAGAACAACATTGTCCTTCTTGGTGCTGGGGATGCTGCTGGTGGCATGGCACCTGGGGATGTATTAGTTGTGCAGAAGTGGGGAGGAATGAGAAGCCTGGTCAAGGATGGTTCCTGTGAAGTTTTCTAAACATACTGATTTGCTGGAACAGAACAAAGTACCTCTTTCTGAGGGAAAGAAACAAAACGTAGGAATAGGAGAAGATGCCAAAAGCGATAGATTAATATCATTAATGGGTGATGCTGTGGACTAGAAACCAATGCATTCAGTGCAATTCTGTCACTAGAGACAGATGCTATACTGGAAGATAAAAGTGGAAATGCTAAGCTAGGCTCAGGCAAGAAATTATTCATCTCTTTGCAGCACTGTACAGGACAAGTTAAGTACCGTGTGTCATGCAATTACAAAGTAACTAAGAGACATCTCCTGTTGTGAGCTAACTGTAGTTCAGTAGTACTGGAACAGGTTAAAGGAAAGGATTTCTTAACAAATTATCTCTAAAGCTATCTCTAAGGAAAGGTCAACATCAGTATCTCTGGGAGTTCTGTACTTACATATGCAAACATGCATATTTTGTGTTTCTGTGTGTTTTGTATCTATGAATGCAAGGTGCATATGACAAATGTGATGGATATCTCTGGAGTTAACAGTGATGCTGTCTGTATCATTGCTTCCCCACAGTGCAGCCTCTCAACAGCCCTGTACCTGTGAGGAGTAGCTGCTAATGCCAATGTCATATCAGAGACATTGTCAAGAGGAAGATTCTGTGGACATCCCTAAATATGTGAAAAGTTTTTGTTACATTAAAAAAAAATAAAAAATGAAAGAAGTGAAGTCAGTGTTTTCAGCTTTCGTATGAAGAGAAGCTAAGAATGATAAGAATCACTAATATGGAGGCAACTTTGTGATGTGGTAGTAGCACTACAGAAATGAGATAGTACTTTCCAAAGGATGGGGAATCATCTCACCAAACCAGAAAGAAAATCTTTCACTTAGGTGATATTGTTATTAAAGACAAGATATTTCTTTTCATCATTAATTTGAAGGTAGATGAGCTGTGTCCAGGCCTTGAATGATAGATGTATGTTGTATTTTTCACCATTTCATCCCCTGATGTTCAAACATAACCTAGCTTCCTGTTCACTGGGGGAATCTGTAAAGCTGTGTTTGACTAAAAGGAGCAGCGAGTGACTGCAAAACAAGTGATGCGTTTGAGTTTTGTCCCTAATCGAGTTTAAAATGATCACAGCAACTTGGCTAATTATATTAATTTATTTCTTCTTAAGGCAGAATGGGGAAACAGAATAGCAAGCTGGCCCCTGAGGTGATGGAAGATCTGGTGAAGAGCACGGAGTTCAATGAACATGAGCTAAAACAGTGGTACAAAGGATTTCTAAAGGACTGTCCAAGTGGTAGGCTGAACCTTGAAGAGTTTCAGCAGCTTTATGTAAAGGTAAGTTATTAATTTCCTCCTGTTTGGCTTTACAAGAGGTTACAAGTGGTGCAAAGCAGCACATGGTCTTGAGCTGCCCTTCTTCTAGACTGAGGAATTCCTGGGAGAAGCAATGGTGAATACAGAGAGGTTAATAGGAAGCATTGCCCTCACAGTGCCAACTCTTCTGATAGCTATGGTAACCAAAAGTTTAAGAAAAAAACCTGTGGGTTATGCAAAGAAATGCACTTTCTGTAATTTTCGGGCCTGTTTCAGCTTCAGTGAGTGGCTGCAGTTCATTTCAGTAAACCATACACTGCCTGTGTAGTACCACTGGAATATCAACCCTGTGACTGATGGACCTACACTGTCCTTCTGTTAATTCCAACAAAAGCTGTGAGCTGTGGTGGCAGTATGTCCTGCATTATGCACTGTGTACAAAGAATTTCCTTCTCTAAATTTTAAATGCTGCCTTTGTTTTTTCCCTGCTGTCTCTTGACAGGTATGAAAGGAAAGCCAGGTTGCTCAGTTTATTTTCTTCTAATTCTTTATTATGTTATCAAATGCAACGTAGCCTTTTCCTTATATTTAGTCTGTAACAAGAAGTGCATGGGGGCTGCATTAAAAGTGTGTTCATGTTACAAAGATAATTATATTTTAATTCAGAATCGAATGTCTGCCTGAAGGTCAGAGACTTCAAAGTAATTTTAATTAGGAAAATACAGGATAGCAGTGATGAAGAATAGGATCAGAACAGTTCATAAATACAATGTCAGGCTGAATAAAATTTTTAAAAAGCTTTTCAAATGTGAGTAGATAATACTGAGTAAACTGATGATTTCTGCAGAGCAGTGGGACTGTCTTTTTCCTTAAACATGTACTAGAGCCCAATCCTGAAATTCTTCAGCCCTGAACCAGATGACTGTAAATTTTCACCTAGCTCCTTCTTTTTAATGACTGCCCTTGCAAAAACTGTTAACTTCAGCTTACATAAATAAGCCTCTGTCTACATATTTTAATATTAATGGCTAGAGATGTTGCCTCACAATCCGTTTCTTAAAAAAGACTGACTTTTTAATAACTGTTATTTTCAGTTGAAAGAATTTTTACTGCCTCAGGTATTGTGCTTGTTATTGACTGATAATTTATAGCTTCTATTTTGAATAGTACTTGGTGTACAACCCTGAGATTAGACATCTAATAATTTCTCTTACGTGTTTCTGAGGAATGTAAATGGCCTCTATAAAATATTCCCAATAAAGTAATAAAGTATGTCAAGTGTTTAACTTTTTAGAAATCATAATTTTCTTTTTGGGAAAGCTGCTTATTGGTTTATTTATTTATTTATTAATGATTTTGTGTGTTTTGAGGGATAATTTCTTCCGAAATAGCTCGGAGCTGCTAGGACTTCCTCCCTTCAACAGGCTGTGTGAAGTGTTCACAGATAATTCACGAGATACTTCACTCATCAGAGAGTAATTTCAGTATTACATTTACAAAATGGTAGTGCAAAATGTGAAACGAAGAGTACAAGAGTACTGAAATTTGGAGATAGCCCTGTATTCCTAGGGAGCTGTAGTATCTGGCTTTTAGTTTTATGACCTTACATATTTTTAGAAGTGTACACCAAATAAGATGGTCTCCCTTGCTTTGGTAGTTATGCTTTGTGAGATCTGCTCTGTAATGTCACTGTCATATATTTATTTCCAATTTGCAGAAGAGAAATACGATTAGCTGTAGTAAATCCAGGCATTTATTTCTCCTTCTGACGCAGAATTTCTTCTAAACTAATGGCCTTTGGCTGTCTGAGAATGGGGACCTCTTATCTGTAGGGTTTTCTGCCTGGTAGCAGACAAAAACCCAAACTCAACATTTAATCTTTGTGGGGGAAACCACCAACAGGAGATCCAAACATTTTTAACATTTCAGTTCCTTTAATGAGTAGTCGGGGTAAAAAGGTATGAAGCTCATTTTGCTTCATAATTTCTCTGTGTGAACTTTTAGTGGGAGAGATGACATTTTAGTTCTTGGTCGGAAAAGGATATTATTGAAGAAGATTTCTATAGATTTTCACATGGATTGGTAAGAGTGTTGGCCACTGTACTAAGATGCTAAGGAAGTTCTTTTCTTGTACTCATATGTACTCATGTACTCCCAGGGAGGTGGTGGAATCACCGACCCTGGGGGTGTTCAAGGAAAGACTGGATGTTGCGTTGAGGGACATGGTTTAGTAGGAGCTATTGGGAATAGGTGAACGGTTGGACTGGGTGATCTTTTAGGTCTTTTCCAACCTTGGTGATTCTATGATTCTATGATTCTATATACAATGGAAGATATCTTCAGCTTAAGCAAAAAAAAAAACCAACACGTTTTAGGATTCACGGGAGCATTATTTTAAAGTGAATGTCCTGATTATCTCGTTACTATTTATTTTATTTTATTTTATTTTATTTTATTTTATTTTATTTTATTATTATTATTTTTTTTACATAGTTACAGAGTGAGTGCACAATCCTAGGGCACAGAAGCTGCGGTTTTGTGGATGAAACTTTTTTAGAAAATGCATCCTGGAATCACACCTGATGTATTGCTGTTTTTAGTGCCTGCTCATAGGCATGCACTTCCTTCATAGATCCAGGCTAGCACTGGTCTGAGTTAAAGCATCCAGAACGTGTGTGATGTGGATGCCAGGTCCTCAACACAAACTGTTTCACTGCGTATTTGTGTCAATTGTACTGTGCTGTTTACTGATGTAGATGAAGACTGTATTGACTAAAAGGGGGAATTACTGTAGCTTGGCATGGAAATGTTTGCTATTGAAGTTTCCATTAGGAATACAAATCAGGCAGTGCTTAAAATAAATAGCAGTTGTGCAAATGGACTATACACAAAAATTATTTGCTGCACTTTAAGTGTCAGTGTTTATAGAAAATATTTCATCAAGAACAATCTTTTAAATAAGCATCAAATAAGAGGAAATATAATTGTTACTGTTGTATTTTTAGCATTGTTTGTAGTCTTGTAGGTTCATCAAAACTTCTGGTATGCTTTTTGGTGCACAGATTCTTGTTCAGATGCAGAATCTTTGGCCATTTCTTAGGTCTCATGTCAAATTCCAAGGTGCTGAATTATTTGAAGGCTTGTACAATTTTCGAGTTAATTTCCTGATGACTTCTTTATGCACTATAGGCCCAGAACCACCAAGAGATTTAAATACTGCCCCACGTTCGCTGCCCCAGCAGCCTACACAGAGCATGGCAGCAGAAGAAACTTGTGGATACCATTCTGAGAAAATTAAACATCAAGGCAGGTTGAAATAAGCCAGTATGCCAAAGCAAAACCACAGGGTAATGCTCAGGACAGGAATGTGTATGAGGCTCAACATTTCTTCAGGGTATATGCATCTGTTTCCATGTGGGAGGGGTAGCCTTCAAGCCTTTCCTGCAGAGAAATATCTAGGACATTTGAAGTCAAAGCAAAATCAGGTGACTGGAGTCCTTTTAACTTTTTCTCTTAAGAAAGGCAATATGAGAGCCTTATCTTTACCACTCTGCTTTAAGTACTCTTCAAGCTGTAGGAAATCTGGAATCAATTAACATGTCTCTGTAAGGAGTTTGAATCTGCTAATACTCCCCCTGCATCCTTTCTCTACCCGTGATGAAATGAGTCCTTCTGGTCTGCTCACAGCAGTCCAACCAAACTCTTGCTGCTAGAAGTAGTATTAAGTATATTAGTGGGTCTGTGGACGGTCTGGAAAACATAGTTTGGATCTCCAAAGTGAATGTTCTAGCCATTAAGCTAAATGTTTGTTTAGCTTGCTTGTTTCCTTCTTGTTTTTATGGTTATTGTTTTGGTTTGGTTTTTCAGTTGTTGCTTTGTTTTTTATTCTATCTAAGAACTCTTTAGTTCTTCTATCTTATGTAAAACATCATTAGCATTGTGGGCAGAGAGATGAAGGAATTAATATGCAAAATTCTCATTAAAATGAAAGATACAAATAAAACATGCTGGACTCTTCCCATCATTATTTAGGGTTTCTTTCAGTCCAGAGGGCCAAATAAATTTTGCTTCAGATGTTTTGAAATCACTGGGTTTGGATGAATATGCCCTAGAGTGTGCAAGTGTGCATAAACAGTAGTAATATTCACAGGAATTATGCACGTTTATTAACTGGAAAATGGGCCTCTATATTGTGATACTTGTTGGAACTAGGTCACTGGACACGAGAAGTATATCCTCTGGATTATTAATAACAGAAACAAGCACCAATGGTCCCCTACCTGGAAGGGTAGGGCTGAGTCACGGTATAATGCTAGCTAGCATTAAATAAAGTGGGTTGCTCAGTGAATTTATTGCACATCTATTATTTAGCTAGATTTTGGGGCTTTATAGATAGCGTGTAACTGAAAAATATAGTAATGCCATTTGATAAATTACAGTCAAATAGCTGTCTTATTTTTGGTTTCTGTCTCATATTTCCTGCCTTGAAGGGAATTGATTTCTAGTTGCTCATTTTAATGTGCATAAAAAAAAGACTCTCAAAAATCTGTTGAAATGTAAATGGGTATATTTGCATCTTCTTCTTCTCTATCCAAATTTTCAAGATGGAGTAGCATCCTTCTGAAGAGGGCATATTGCTCCTTGAAATATTAGGTTACAGCTGCATTTCAGACTCAGTGCATGTTAAAAAGTGGAAATCCAGAACAGCACAACTGTGCTTGCAGATGACCTGAGCATAGATGCAGTTCCTCTGGTAAAAGCTGATTTTCCTGAGATATATCTCTGTTAACTGGAAGAGCTGTGCTGATTTTGCAAGTGCCATCTGACCACTGAAGTTATCCCTGTAACAAGAGTAATTTTTAGGAATGCTATGCCAATACTGCTGTATTGCTAAAGATCAGGCAGATTATTAAAAAAATTGATGTATCTACTGATATATTGATTTTGTATATGCTGTTGATACTTTCCAAAAAATGACATTCACAGTGCTTGCAGTCTTCCTGGACAACATGGTAGTGTGTTCCTGCACAGTAGGGCACATAATGCTACCTGCAACTCAGAAAACCACATGCGTATGTCTTTATTTGTAAATAGGATTCTAGAAATCGTTAAATAGGTTAATAGTACTCCTGTGTTATTGAATTTTTTAAATTGATATGGGATAATAAAACCATTATTGTTACATTAGAGTCAATTAGAAATAGCATTGGATGCAAACTAGCAAAGCAAAGAATATCTCTGGTCCAGGGCCATTACAGGGTGGCTCTGCAGGAAGCAGCACGTGTAGTAAGAAATAGGAGTTACAGTAGTGGCATCAGTGAATGGTTTGCTTGGTGGGAGGACTGTAGAACAATCTGCTAGGTGAAGATCCTTAAGGCATTCCTCAAATATTTAGTCAAAATCTGCATATTTGAGAGAACTATACACAGAATAGTTAGAAATATATGATGCTTAAAGAGGAAAAAAACCTTTCAGTAGAAGTACAATTGAAGTTTTTGAGAAAGGAAAATTAATATAGCAGAACTGAACAGAGGAAAACAGTCACGACAGTCCACGAGGGTGGATAGTGATAATTCTCATCAGTTGTAGCAACTACCTTAGGTAGTTTCACAGGGCAGCTTCTAAAGGTTGAGGGAACTGGAATTGTTTAGCTTGGAGAAGAGAAGGCTCTGGGAAGACGTTACTGTGGCCTTCCAATAGTTGAAGGGAGCGTATAGACAGGAGGGGGAATGGCTGTTTATGAGGGTGGATGGTGATAGGACAATGGTTTTAAACTGAGACACATGATGTTTAGGTTGGATCTTAGGAGGAAGTTTTTCACACAGAGGGTGGTGACACACTGGAACAGGTTGCCCAAGGAGGCTGTGGATGCCCCATCCCTGGAGACATTCCAGGCCAGGCTGGATGTGGCTCTGGGCAGCTTGGTCTGGTTGTTGGTGACCCTGCACATAGCAGGGGGTTGAAACCAGATGATCATTGTGGTCTTTTTCAACACAGGCCATTCTGTGATTCTGTAAAGTATTGCTGAAAAGCAAATGTATTTGCAGTCCAACCTTGAAGACTGATTGGATTGTGATAAACTTAAGACCAGAAGAGATGAGAATTGCTCTTCATACAGAACTTGGTTTATATTTTAAAAAAAAGATACGGTCTTGCTGCCCTCTCACCTTCCTAGCAAACTGCTTTTCCTATTTTTCCTCCTCCTCTTTTTCCACGTAAACACAAACAGTCAGGTGCTCTGCCAAAACGCAAGCCTTCTAGAAAACCACATAAAAGATTTGTTATATATTTCAAACAGAAGCTGAGATTGTGCTGTACGAATTTTCAAACAAAGGCCCAGAGTGCTCCTTCCACATAAAGACTAAATCAGACAAACCCTAAGGGCAGTGTTAACTTTGAAGCTTGACTGGATGATTTGGGGAAGGGGAGGATGCTGGTAACATGCCTTTCTGCTGCATTTCTTCTTGCACGCATCCCAGGAAAAACGCTGACTGGAAGTCATTTTGTGGAACATCTTTTGAAGTCTGTCTTTAGTACACAGAGCTTTAAAGATGAACAACTGTACTGAAGAATAAAATACAGTAAGAAAGTAAATTAAATTTACATTTAAGCTACAAAGTAGAATGAGAACAGTAATTAAGAGGACTGGCACGCTGCATAGTGAACTCTTCTGTAATTGTGGCCATTGAAGACAGCATTGGGTACTAAGAACCTTCAACAAGGTAGAACAGATTCACTTCAGGTTGAAATCTTAACCTCACTGAAACTAATGAGATTTTTTTATTCCTGATCTTTATTAGAACTTAGAACTGAGCTCTTGAAATTGTTTGTCACCCTGAGTCCTGGCAAGTCTGGTGCAAGCTTCTTTAAAATCCAGTCCTGAAAGCTGGATCTGGTGTATGGAGAGCTCCTCTCCTGAAGTATAATAACAGACACAGTACTAAATGTCACTGAAGGAAGCAGTTATTTAAAAGCTGAATCTGAATGGGTGAGTGGTGAGTGTAAGGGTCCTGATATTATTAGAAGAGTAGTTTTGGAGGCAAGAAGGAGAAATTCATTTATTTTTATAGTATTACGGATAGTGTCCAGGCGTGTGGAATGAGCCCTGCTGATAACAATTCAGTTATGTATGCCGACACCCCTTCCATGAGAGGAAAGAGGGATGGTCACAGATCCGTAAAGCTGTCTGAAGGCATCTCCAGTGCTGGAAATCCCAAATGTGTGGGGTTTGAAGGTTTGGATAACACCTCTGATTATTACTAAGTATTGAATAGTGCAGTGGTTGTGTGTGATTCCTGAAGTGTCTAAACTAAAATGGTGTCCAAAAGATTGAAAAGAATATGTCTGTCAGGGCAAGGCAGTCCAGCTGAATGCTTAAAAACCTCACCACGTACACGCATCCCTAGTTTACAACTTATCGTGATAAAAGAAGCCAGTCTGAATGAATTCTCCAACAACAGCATGTAAATCACTGCTTTTGTTCTTTTATTGTTATTATTTTTGAAGTAAGCTAGACGGTTCCAAAAAATTCTCATGCCCTTTTATAAGGAACTTTGTTTCTTCATGGCTTAATTTTGCTTTGTGTTGGATTCCTTCAAAGAAACCAAAACAATTGAATTTCGAATGCCGTAATTATTTCTGTAGGAAAACACTGCATTCATGAATACAGTTATGATTCCCCTGAAGGATAATACAGAAAGTGTGGTGCAGCCATGAAAGAGACAGCCACTTCTAACACCTAAATGTCAAAGACTTCCAAAAAAAGACCCAACAGCAAACAACCCGTGATCAGAGCCAGGTTTCAGAGCTGTCATGGTGTTCAGGTTTAGTGTTTCTTGCACTGGTACTTATTTTAACAGTATTAAGGTAGTCCTTGGCACAGTTGTCAGGACTGATCAGTAGTTCACTGCCTTTCTGAAACCTGTTACAAAACTCAAGTAATTTGGACTTCTTCCCCCCTGAAATTTTGTGTCTCCTTGCTCCCTTCAGACCACCTCAGGGTTTTCCTTCTCATCACAAGGCAGGCTGCTCACAAACTAGTGTAAACCCCTCAGGTCTGCATAGTGAGAGGCTTTAGTGATACTAACTGTGTTTTTTTAAGATGTATTCTTTTCTTTAGCAATCAACTACAATGAAATCTCTCTGTATGTATGGATAGTCAAGAAATCAGTGACTGAATCACTTGCTTAACATTACCCTTTGTTTCTTCGGCAGTTTTTTCATGTGTTGAACTATAAGTGAAGTCCTTCATTTTATTTCTTTGAAGTAAGGTGATTTGTTTCGTACCCTTCCTATCACATGGTTTGGGAAAAGGTTTCTGTGTCTTGTGGGGAGCATACATGCACATCATAGCATTGTATTCATGACCAGTAGTAGTATCAGCATCTGCTTCCATTGTCTCACTTACACACAAAACCTGAAAACCACTTTCTTGTTTCATAAGACATAAATGAAACGAAGGGTCTCATTCAGAACCTGGGATTCTGAATGAGTCCCTTCACTCCAAGAGTGCACACCACATCTTCAGCCCCATTCTACTCTCTCCTCTCCAGTGAACATGTCATTCCTTCAGAAAACTACCTTAGTAATAATAAATTTCTGTACTTCCCAGACAGACATTTGTGAGTCGCTATAAATGAGTAGGAATACTCCAAAATTATAGGACCTCAATTAGTTTGGAACACTGCAATGGCTAGCCATTGCATCTCAGCTTGCATCATGTGCTTGTGGTGTTAGACATGGCATGTCACAGTTAGCACTGCAGTGCATGCTGCTGTGGGTGGCTGTGGATATGCAGGCAATGAAATGAGAGGGTTCTGGGCTATGGAGAATCCTGGAAGCTCAGCTGGTTGTTAACTTAAATTCAGTTTTTGTCGTCGTGTAGACAATGGTTTAGATTCCAGTCAGGTTCCTACTAATCATAGTCTGAACATTTCCAGTACCTTGGGATATCAACTTTATTTCTCTTCAATGAGAGTAAATTTCCATCTTTTTGTGTTTAATTAAAGCTCATAGGAATAGACTTTTCACCAACAAACCTATTGATTGCTGAATTGACGACTTACCGCTACTTGGCATGAGAATTAGCTATCTTAATTGTATATTCAGTCACAAACAAAACAAAATGAGAAAAGAAACCATGTGATGTGGAAGATAAAGTAATCAACACAAGGAAATTCAGATGAGAAGAGACTGTTGCCATTTTGCAGAAATACAAATGAAGCATTTTCAGAAGAGTTAGGTGTGAACTCCAACTGTATAAGAAGCCATGAAACTTGGCTGTCTGGCTGCACTGATAGCCCAGAATTGAATAATCAGTTTTAAACAGAACCTCCTTGCAGTCCACAGAAACAGCAGTATAGGCAGAAGTGTGAACCAACACTACAGTTCACCTCAAAGTGAGTATCAAAGTCCATTTGGGCTAGTTTAAAAAAAAAAAAAAAAATTGTAACAAATTAATTGAAATAAGATTGTATATGGAGCTTGTCAGCATTTTTCAACAGAAGCTTATTTAATTACCAAGTTATTTCTAGGTACTTGTATCCCTTTGGAAGAATATGTCCTAGAAATACTGTTATTCCTTAGTAAGAAACTGCACATCTGTATGCATACTCATGGCTCATCACAGCTTTCTTTGAAGGTTACTCACTGTTTTGCTTCTTCTTGTCAAAATGATCATGCCAAATACCTAAGAACTGCTTAAAAATAAGGAGCCTTTCATGTTTGCGCGCTCCAGTTTGCAGTATTTTGTGTGTCCATGCTGACTAAGTCTGTGCTCTTCTTATTACACCTTTTTGGTAATGAAAATGGTTTCAGTTGTGTTGGTGTTTGTTAATGTAGCAATGAACAGTGCCTGATTTTATAACACATGTCAGTGCAGATGGTTATGTCATTAATGAAAACCAGATACTGTGCAGTGAAAGCCTTGCAGGTAAAGCCCGCAGATGACTTCAGAAGCCAACCTCCCCCCTATCATTGTTCTTTTTCACTGGAATACACTCCAGCCAGCTGTTTTTCAGCCAGCTGTTACACAGCAGTAGCTGGGAGGTGATGTTCTTTGGATGTGGTCCCAGGGAAATGCTTGTGTCCTCGGTTCCCTTCAGAGTCTTCCTGCCCACATGCACACGCCTTTGCCCTAGAAGGAAGGGATGCAGATGTTCCTCCCACTAAATCACAGCTTCTCGCTTTCTTTCTCGCAGATGCTGGTTAGGTGCTGTGCCCTCTACTTGATTAGCATGATTTAGAAATAAAACACATCTCCTTTCCTCAGGGTCCAATTTCTTCAGTTCATTGAGTCCCGTATTACGTGTAGGCTGGTAAATCTGTTACAAACTTAGGCACACATTAAACTTCTTCCAGTTTCTTGATGAGAACAAGTAACTTAGATAGTGATCCACTGCCTTGAGTTCACACTTGCATAGCGGTGGCCAAATCCCAATGCTGTCTTGCAGGAATACAGCCCTACTATTTTGTGC
Source organism: Lagopus leucura (assembly GCF_019238085.1). Lineage (NCBI taxonomy): Eukaryota > Metazoa > Chordata > Aves > Galliformes > Phasianidae > Lagopus > Lagopus leucura. The sequence goes on along the minus strand of NW_024962252.1, from coordinate 4,305,692 downwards.
ACATCTAGAGGTACAGAAAGCTAAGCATCAGCATTACAGTCGTGGTACTGAACACAATTTCCTTCTCATCTTTTTTGTTGCTCATTTGTGCAGGAGGGACTCCTCAACTCTCCATTTATTGCTTTAGAACTTCATGGTTCCCAGTATTTAACTCCTTTAAATATAAAGTCTATACATGATTTTTTAATACTTCAGTGACACTTGGTCTGAGAAGGGTAAACGTACTGAAATTCAGTGTTAGGTAGTTCTTAAAAAGTCAGCTAAAAGAATGCAATTTAAATTGTGACCAGCTCTTCAAAGCTTATCTAGTGTCTTATTTTTTTTTGAGCTGGAAGAACTGCTGGTATCTGAAATATGATTCTGAATATGAGAGTTCATAATGGAAATAGTTACATTATTTAATTGTAAGGATGCTATATTAATATTGGCTTACTGAAGCAATTATTTATCTATCAATTAGTTCTTGCTACAGACAAATATAGTGTGTAATGTGGGTTGCCCAACAAATTGCTGTCCTTTTGTTAGTACTGCCAAATCCACACTGCAAATTAGCCCCTATGGTCTATTAGTCCGTCTGCTCATTTATTTTTAAGATTCTTTTCCCCTGGAGTTTTCCTGCATGGCAGGCAAACGATGTTTAATGGGCCTGATTTTATTTTCACAGGCATAAATTCTGGAGTTGTTCTCATGCATGGCCAAGAACAGGGAGAATAAGTATCATCTCTGTTTGCAGCATCTACTAGGCTGGGGTGTCCTTGAAACATGAAAGAACATGAAAGAGAGTATATGGTCTAAAAGAACACGTGTGGAAACCCCGTCTTTACTCTTTGAAGATTAAGTAGAAAATCTCCAGCAGGTTCAGGGCAATAAAGCTGAGTAAAAAAATAATTCTAACAAAAATGGAGGAAATACGGTCTTTGTATGAAGCAGTTTCTGGTAAAGTCATACACCTCTTTATTACCTCTTTCTGTAAGAATAATGTTTCTTCAGTGTAATCAAATCTGTTTCCAAAGACAGAATTTAACACGCTCTTTATAAAAAATTACATTAACACCAAGCCAAATGTATTAAAGGCTTTTAGAAATGATTAATTTGGCACACAAACTTCTAGTAGGATCCTGTAGAAGGGAAATGTCAGTGAGAAATTAGCTCTTGAGCTCTATCCAGCAGGCAATTGTCAGTGTGAGGTGAAAGAACCACATTCTGGCTCCATCCAAGAGTGGAATTTTTCTTGCACAGGCACAGTAAATACAGTTTTTTGCTAGAAATAAAGAGGCTGCCAAATCAACCTATCTGAATAAAAATTATGTTGTACTTTGCATGTGGGAAAAGTGGTCAAGAACAGTTAATCCCTATGAAAACAGTATCTGTGCTTTATCTCCAACTGGACATGCTTGCAGGCAGTTTTCAGTTACTTGTTTCCATTTTCTATACATGCACCCAGTGTTCTTTATTTGCACCGGATTATTCATCTCAACTGTGGTTGGGTTTTTTTTTTTTACTCTCATGTATTTTGGGTACATGGCCATGCTTTCTTCGTATTACCAAAATACTGTGGATGATTTCTCAGTTTCCAGATTCGTAGAAATGCTGTCCTACATATTTGCTACAAAAGCAAATACGCAGTCCTAAGAGGACCGCTTATTTTGGTGGGATGGCAAATATTACTGCCCAACTACAACACTGATCAAGTACACTTTTTTCTCTTCTGCTTTCCTTTTATATGCAGTAAAAACGTGGAATGGTGTAAAAATCCCACGTGTGGTGTGAGTGAGTCAACATAGCTCTCTAGTGAAGCGTTTGGTGCAGACTATGAGGGGATTCATTCTCTTCCGGTTTTCACTGTCAGCATGTTGGTGTAATAGCTGGGTCAGCAGACAGCTGAAGTCGTGTCACTGTGCAGAGAAGAATGCACATCTTGGAGCCAAGAGCAAGGGGAAAAAGAAACAAACACAAAAAAAAGCACCAAACTTTTTATGAGAAAAGGAATCTGATCTCTCAGTGGAGGAGGAGCTTGACCAAAGTGAGAGTAGTTCTTTAGTATGATCAGCAATGGACTAAAAATGCGCTTTTTGAGTTCTTGAAACTCATACATTTAGGGCCTCCCCTCCCCTCCCCTCCCCTCCCCTCCCCTCCCCTCTCCTCCCTTCTTTTCCCTTTCCCTTTCCCTTTCCCTTTCCCTTTCCCTTTCCCTTTCCCTTTCCCTTTCCCTTTCCCTTTATCCTCTCCTCTCCTCTCCTCTCCTCTCCTCTCCTCTCCTCTCCTCTCCTCTCCTCTCCTCTCCTT
>NW_024962252.1:4173392-4303306 GCF_019238085.1 Lagopus leucura | reverse complement strand
TTCCCTTTCCCTTTCCCTTTCCCTTTCCCTTTCCCTTTCCCTTTCCCTTTCCCTTTCCCTTTCCCTTTATCCTCTCCTCTCCTCTCCTCTCCTATCATTTTATTTGTTAATTTTTTTTGCAGTAGTTTCAGTCAAGTAGTTGTGGTGTCAAACAGTACAAATTTGAGTAGTGAAAGGAAACCAAAAAGAGAAGGAATAAACTAAGTGTAATCTCATTATAGACATTGGAATGTTTAAAATGGCATATGTTTTTATAAACTTGTTTTAATCCTTAAGACAGGTGATGAAGGGAGTGTTGTTAAGGGGGACATTATCTAGAGAATCCATTTCCATATTTAATGCTATCATAGAATCAGTTAGAACGGATCTCTGGGAATCATCTAGTCTAACGCCCCTGCTACAGGAAGTTCCCTATAGTAGATTATACATTTGTGATAAACATATAGTTCTGTTAGTAGCTGCACTGCTGTCTTTAAATAGCTGTTCCTTAGGTTATAAGTGAACAGATTGAACAGCCACTAGTCCTGTTGAAATCCATGGGAGATCTGACACCTTCTGTGGGACCAAGGCTTGGACTGCATTTTACCAGTTTCTTCTTTTATAACATGATATACTCTGGAAAGGAACAACAGATGGTCTTGCAGTTCTTTTTTTTTTTGTGTGTGTGTGTGTGTGCATGATGGGAACATGTTCATCGCTTTTTATCTTTTGCTTTAAAATTCCTTCTCTCTCAGTAACTTCCGCAGACAAGTAATCTGTTACCAAGTATTGCCATCTCTCTGAAAAAAAGCAGTGAGATTATGGAAAACCTCTCTTGATGGCATTTGATAATGACTACCTTTTCTTTAGGCAAATGGACTTTAAGCATGATATGTAGTTGGTGTATGCATGTAGTCATGGCAACCTAAAAGACTGAGTAGTGATCTAGCTGATCTCAGGATTGCCCGTCAGAAACATTAATTTTCCAAGGCAAGGCCTTACCTGCTTAATATTGGATCTTCACACAAAAAAGTGTGCTCGTAAGAATTTGTAAGCTATTTATTTGTTTGACTTAGTGTGGATTCATACCACAAAAAACATGATTGTTTCTGATTTTTATTAGTTTTATGATAATTATAATAACTACTTTAAAAGTCACAAGCCAGGAAATTCTAAATGAGACAGTATAATTATAATATATAGCCATAATAATGCTTCCTTCCATTCCTCACTTGGGTATTGTGAGGCTTAATTAGTTAATGTTTGTACAGCAGTAAAATACAAAACACCATACAAGTATTAAGCATTTTTCCTGCTTTTTTTTTTTTTTTTTTTTTTTTTTTTTCTTTTTGGTGTAACTGATTGTTTTTCATCAAGATCTTAAAGAGGGACAATTAAAAAACATCTATGAGATCCAAACTATATTTTGTATCTCTTTTGCTGGTAGTTGGAGGGCAAATCACTGTTAATTGCATCAGTATTTCTTAAGGAGACGCAGACACCGTGACAATGGATTTGACCCAGAAATATTAGTTGATTATCATATTTCTAGGCCTAGCAACAAAATCAAAGTGTTCTCATGGGATCCAGAGACACAGTTGATGGAAATGCATAGAGAATGAGTGAGATGAGCTGACAAACCATCATATTTAGAAGGGATAAAAAATAACAAAAAAATGGTATTCCATTGGAATAAATAAAACATTTTATCAAATGTTCACTGTAAGAAGATTTCAGTGTGAATTTCTGCTGAACAGAGCTTGGGAAAGAAATTAAACATGAATAAATCCGATCTTGTGCAATATGTACATATGCAACATGTAAATAACAAAAGGAGTTGGAGCTCTGGCAATGTGGCATTGCAGACTAGAATATGATGTTTGTAATTATGTCTGGGTTGATAGAGTAGCGCACAAGATCTAGATATCAAAATAACTGCTTTACAGACTGTAAGAACTAGTTTGGGTTAGGGATAGAAATGGGCTTAAGGCAATTTTCAGGAGGTGATTAGTACAGAGCTCAGACCTTGTGTGTTTAAATGCAGGACGTGGTTTATTTAGTCACACTTATCGGTGTCTTTGAGCTCCTGCACAGATGTAATCTTCAGTTGCCATCTGAAGGTTAGTTTATCATTGACGCTTCAGTGGGGTCAATGGAAAGAGAGAGGCATTTCCAAATAATGATTCATTTCATCTGCTGTATATAAAACCAGCCTAGTATCTTCACTGAGCAACTGAAGGAGAGTTCTCACAAGAATCGATCTCATCTTAGACATTCATTTTTGGCAGAATGTACTGTTTCTGTGGAAATACTATTCTATACTGACTATAAAGGGAAACTCAAGTTTCCTACTTTTTAGACTTGGGCAGTTACCTTCTAAGCTAAATTGTATCCTGCACATGCAAAGAATTTGGCCTTACGCATGCAGTGATGATGGTAGACACAACCCTTCAGGATGCTACATGCCAGCACATGCATGAAGCCTTCATCTTTGACCTGGATCATGTTCGTTCATTTCTTTCAGTCTGGGGGCCATTTTAGGTTCCTTATTGTTGATAACCTAATTAGGTTCACTGTTGTTGTAGAATTAGGAAGCATGAGATATAATTGATATTTCATTTCTGTGAGTCTATAGAGCTGTTTTTAAAAGTAGGTTTTAATGAAATAAATTGAGATAATACGAAATCACAGTTCTGTAAAGGCAGCGAAAGTTCTGCAGTTGGCTTTCACCCACTAAATGAAATGGGAGGTGATCTGTTTTGGTAGTAATCGTACGGCGGTTAAAGTGCTACAGTGGTCAATACATAAAAACAATCATAATTAAATATTGACTCTTGTTGGTTTTTTTTAACCTCAGTCTATTGTCTAGGTTGTGTCAGGCTGGTCAGCTATGTGTTCAAGACTGTGTTTTGTTTGGAAAGAATTTTTCTAATCTAATATTGCCACTTACTCTGCTTCCAGCCAATTTATAAACATCCGCTTTTAGCAGGCAAGAGCTTTCCACTTTTGTAACGGCGAGAATTTCCATTATTGCATTTACATGTGTCTCAGCTGCTGCTAAGCAACAGGGCTGAGCTACCTGCCAAAGCTGGGATTTAAATCCCAGATCTGTAAAAAGGATGGATAGAAATATACAAGTGTAATGCACTTAAAATAACGAGTGAAGTATGTGGTTTTGGAAATACGTGGAAATGGTATGGAAAAGGTATAAAAGCAATAGAGTTCCAGTATAGAAACATGTAATTAAAGGTAACGCGTTGTGTTAGAGAAAATTTAGAGTGAATGGGAATTTTTCGATGATCTGTTCTTGAAAATAAACTGTTGCCAGGTTGGTTTTGTTTTTGACGCTCTTACCACAAAGTTCTGGGTCTGTGTGCAGTGTTAGCTGTCAGGAAGCAAGGAGAAGAATGGAGAAATGAAGAAAGAAACTCAGCTACAAAGGTGGTAAAAGGTCTGGAGGGCAAGGTGTGAGGAGCAGCTGTGGTTCCTGGGTTTGTTCAGCCTAGAGGAGAGCAGGCTGACGGGAGGCCTCATGGTGGCCTGCTGTTTTTTTATCTTGTATTTGGCATGACACATTTCGCCGGTGGTTTCTAAGACATGGTTTGGATGTTGGAAATGTTTTTGCTGTTAATAATATAAGCGAGGCTAAGGATGCACCCATTATGTGTGGTGCTGTGCCTGCATGCAGCATAAAGATGGCCTTTACTCTGCAGGGCTTACCGTTGGATTTAAGGAGGAAAAAGTAAGAAGGGGAAATGGATCACAAAACTCAAAATGGACAGAAGGACAGTGCCAACAGCTGCAGAATCCACAATGCAAAAGCCTGCTGAGTATTGCCAAGCCTTTGGTAGCCACAGGCAGATTTGGAGAGGATATTTTGAAGAGGAGGAAGTTGTGGGTGTATAGTGGAAGGACACATACATAACATTGCTTGCACCCAAACTGGGTGGCATCAGTCCTTGAAGAGGAGAGAGCTGGTCTCTATTTGTGTCCCTGTTGATATGATGAGTAGGACAGGATGGAATGATTTTACAGACAATTTCTACTTGGTATAATGTAGAAAGAGGTTCCACAAAGGCTGCAGGTTATTCTCTGCTTTTGAAGCCATTTTATAATTCTTGAAAACACTCCGTTTGAAGGCCAAGTAAGAAGTTACTGTCTTTATTAGAGCATTTAAGAGAAGTTTTCTACAAAACGGTTTCTTTTTTACGCACTTTACAACACACAGTCTGATGAGAATATAACGTAATAAAATGTCACTTTAGACAGACAGTTTATGCAATAAATTCCTAGTACCTTCTTTAGCTCCTTGTATTTGTGTGGAAATGTGTAAACATGATCCCTTAATGCTGGAGTTCTGGGGAGCAAAGCAAGTTTCACACACTGCTTGTACTTTGGCGCACAGTTTTACTAACAACACTGTTGAAACAAGGCAACAAAACTGTTGTGACAATTGGGGCAAAACATTTAGGTGCTGAAAAGCAGTGAAACAGAATATTGTGCAAAAAGATACACATTTATGGCAGTGGAAAACAAGGAGGAAATAACTAGATTTCTAACATGATTCAGAAAATTCAGGACCAGTTTATCTTATTGTTACAGAACTGCGCTGTCCTTTTTAAAAGGAGATTTGGTAAGTGTCATGGAAAAATGACCTACAAGAAATCAGATTAAATCAGTGGTTCTTTCTAACTGAACTCAGATTCTTTCTTCAGCATCGCAGTAGCTATGTCTCCTTTAGCTGTATTTTGGCAGCATCATTTGTATGGGGTCTGCAAATCATCCACTGGGATTCACGTATTTAGGGTCTGCTGGGCAAAAGGCAACACAGTGCATTCCTTCCTCATATCTGAGAGTTCTCTGAGGGGTAGGTGGGCATGTGTGTGAAGGTAATTGGATGGAGGTCATTCACTGGTCTTTGAAAGCCTTCCAACAAAATTGCTGTCTAAATGGGAAATGAGTGTTACCTGGATTTCTTTAGGGTCACCTCTTGTAAATTCTCTAATCTGACCCTACGTGAAATGCTTCACACACTGTTGACTACAGAGGACTCTAAGGAAACAAGTCTCCCTTGAACAACGCCAGCCTTTGGAATTGCTCCCTTTTATATCCATGCTGGGCCTTTAACTGGATTTTCTGGATTCCTATGTCTCACTGCGCTTTATTACTTTTGTTGACTGTAAAATGCTAATGCTGTTTTAAAGGGCAGTGTATTCTTAGCCTTAACTGTCTTTTCTTCTGGTTACACCTAAAGCTGTAATGAGAAGCAATGGCTATCATCTCATTTAAAAATCCTACCGCTGTTCTCAGAGGAGTAATTTCTATCTCAAGGAGCATGGTTATCTTTCTTTTTCTCATATGTATTATGATTCATAAGAGGGATCTAGTTACTTCTTGAACAGCAGTGCCTGAAGGTGCCAACCTAAAGCATTTGGAATAAAAAGATTTTCTCATTGGCACCAATGGAGGAAAGCCATGGGAAGAAAAGTTAACCTTCAGATAATTTGATTATTTCTCATGCCAGGACTTCCATTAAAGTGAGCTCTCACCTGGGCCCATGTGTTTTAACTTCACTGAAACAATTTGAGCAAATGTACCTGGGGAGCACTTGAAAAGCAAGATAAAGACTAAATAGCATTCTGGATCACAAGTAAAATGCTTCTAAGTGAAACAAAACCAAAATAAAATAACAACAACTGCACTTTGATGACACCAGTCAAGGCAAGCATTTATCATTCTATTCAGTAGCCCAGTTAAATAGGAGCACGAGGGAACCATGTCCCTGTTTGCCAGGTTAACTAGATGAGTGATTCCTTACTTTCACTGATTTGGGATCAGAGGGAGGTCGCGTTTGTTCACGGTTGTGCTGGCAGCTGTGCCTGCAGTGATCCCAGCTGGGACTCCCAGGGGGACAAGATTATGTTATTACTCCTGAACCAGAAGCTCTTGAAGCTGGAACGACAGAGCTCATCCAGAAAAAGCGGATAGCCTTTGTTTCATCTCTCTTCAAACTGCCTTCCCAAAGCGTCCTTACAAAATACTGTTGTGTGTTGAAAGATAAGAAACAGTGCTGTTTCACTTACAAATAAAATAGGATCAGTCTATTCAGAACAGAAGGGAAAGTCATAGTCAGATGTACAGTTCTTGTAATGGACAGACAGCAGGAACAAGTCCAAAAACTGTGACGGTTTCAGTTGTTAAAACAATCCTTAATTCTTCTGGACAACCATCCTTCGCTAAACTGAGAAGAAATAAATCACAGGCTGGTCTTGTGAAGCAGTGTTTTAGCTTGTTAAGGACATGCCTTTCTCTCATTGCCACAAACGACATCTTCCTTTTGTAGATAAAAGCACTTTGCCACCAAGAAGGGTTGCTGATGTCAGTGAGCTACCTTGTGATGTGCAATCGGGAACGTCTGGCTGTTGTTTGGCTTTCTGCTGCTTGTGGAGGGCTCCATGTGTGCTGTGTGTAATCTATACGCAGGGTGTGAGCAGTGGCTGTTCTGGATGGCAAGCCGTGGCTGTGCTTTTTACAAGCTAGGGACCCCCTTCCTACAGTGTGTTTGCTCTCTGTGCTCTTTTCCCAGCTTGTGAGAACATCATACCTCATCTGTTCTGACCAAGAAAGAAGGATCTGGGATGTGTGGTTCAGTGCCAGGGTCTGTGTCTTAAACATCTCTGTCTTATGTTCTGGCTTCAGAAGTGAAATCTGGGTGCTAACATTCTACCTGACGTACTTGAAGCACTCCCAAGGAAATGCTGCGAGTTATTTGTGAGTGGACTGATTTGCAAAAAGCTCCAAGAAAAGTCTGCATAGAAGGAAAGTACTTTTGGAGAGAATTCATGCATATAACACACACACAGGCCATCCTTGTTGTATACTGTAAATGTTAAAAAAAAAACCACAAAAACAACAAAGAATTTTTTGATTTGATAGGGCTGACCAACCTGGACAATTCAACATGAAATAATTTTTCTTTTTTTGATTCACACAAACTGTATGTACCTACTTCTGGGGTAGGCACAGCTGAGACAGTTGAGACAACAGTCACAGGAGAGAGCTGCTTCTCCAGGGAGAAACACCACAGAGGGAGTTGTAGGCTAGGGTCTGCTCTCCAGAAAATGTGCATTCCAAGAGCTGATCTGAAGATGGCTGTGTGCCTCTATTCCAGATTCCTGGAGCAAGACACCAAAGCACATCCCAGCCTTTTCATGAAAGTTGTGTGCCTGCCACCTTTAGAGTGTAGCACCTAAAATATTTCTGGGTTTTGGATGTAATCTTACTCAAATGGATTTAAACTTAGTTTCCCAACTCCCGCTAAGATGCTTTGACTCTTGATTTTAGTGTGTCCTTGTCAGACTCTCTCTGTCCTCTGCTCTGTCCTCTGTCAGAGCTTCTGGCTGAGGTCACTGCTAGGTCCTGCTTAGTCTGTCATTTTGTGTCTGTCTGGACAATATTTGCTGTCAGCTTACTAAAGGAAATAAAGATGATGTGATTGAGCTGTGTGCATGTTTGGAACTGTCTTTCTGATATCCCCTAATAAGTTTTGATTCTGTGTCCATGATTCATGCCGTTCGGACAGAGGAATAAAAGCCTCCATGCAAAAAAAAAATCCTACAAGTTTTACATAACAAAGATTCACACCTGTGAATACCCTCATGCAGGAAAGACACCGTCTTACATGTCAAAGAAATGTCATGGGCACTCTTGTCAGATACAGAAAGCAACAGAATTTCCCCAGGTCTGCTGCCCTTGAAGTTATCTATTCCTTGTTTAATGCATTTGATGTTGCATTCAATATTGTTCTTAATATTTAAACTCAGTTGTTAAAGAGCTTAATAAGCTATTTAATTCTTATCTGTTGTGATGTATGTATCCTTAACGCACCAGTGATGTGAAGTGTTAGTGGTGTGGAATAGGACTTCATTAATAAAATAATAGCTCTTCTTAATAACTACATTTGCTCAAATGCCCCCATTTTAGAAGCATTTTAGATTTGTTGGATTTTTCAGGAATGACCAGTTTAGTGCCTCAGACAGCATCATACAGTATTGCTCATTTCTATCATATAGCATTGGTCATTTCTTCCAACAGGTGGAATCTTGTAGCTTCACTCCCAAATGTTCCCTATTGCTGATAATTGGGGAAGTATCACCAGTTTGCTACCTGATTACTGTAGAGCTTGCATTAGAAAAGAACTATTTATAAAATCAATGCAACCAGATCATAATTAGAAATAATATTAGCAGGCAAGATCATATAATAAGTAGAAAACACGACATCGCAAAGTAACTTCTGTTTGCATTATGGCTGAATTTAATAGATGCTTCACTGCAATGCACCCATCTTAGTAAGAAATAATCCCTATCCCTTGCCCTCTTTGTCCCCATGCAAATTCATGGTTGAAAGATTCAGTGCAAAATATCGTGATGTGCATCACTTGTCCATCAGGATCATGTCATAGATGTACTTTCCTCTTTGTAAAACTACCCAAGTGATCTTTTCTCAAGTTAGATCATTAAAATAATCTTCTTTCTTTCTAATCTGGGATGATCAGCTTTGAATGAGGTTTGGGGGTAGGGCTTTCCAATTGCCTGCTGTTATTATACAGCAATGATTGTACTGAAATTAAAAGTCTCTAGAGCTAAGCTGTTAATGTCATAAATGAACAATTTATTATCACTTACTTGGAAATGCATTTTGTAATGGGAGAGAGCTCAAGAAAACTGCAATCTGCATTGCAGATGTAAGAGGACAGGTTCTCAGTAAAAAAAAAATCAATAAAATTAAGGAGAGGCTTGATGTAGATGCTGCATTGGGTAGACTGGATCCCCTGTTTAGGGTAGAGGGTTGTTGCTGAGGGCCAGCCTCCATGGCCATGCAGGAACTGCAGTCCCAGCTGTTGCTGATGGAAAGGAGTTCTCTCGATATTCTCTCTTTATGCAGGACTTACTGCAGTATTCACCTTCGTGTCTAAAATGCTGTGTTGTTGTTTAAGATGAGGATTTTTGAGGACGATACGTTGATTTTAGCAGAAAGCCCTCATGTAGAAGAGCACTTGACCGTGCAGCTTCCCACTGCTCTGAGGCTGGGCATTCCAGGGGATGCAGTGTGCAGGATGAGCTATATAATCTGGCTCTACATCAGCAGCACCACTCAGAACTGGGCTACTAATTGCAGCATCTTTTAAAGTGAAGAGCTTTTAAAATGCAAAATGGAAGAAGTTGACACACAAGAGAGGCTTGAAGTAGTTTCACTTAAAGCTGAAAAAGCTTTTGGGATACAGTCCCATTTCATCCAACCTGTTTGCAAATTAATTATGCTAAGCAGGTTCTTTTAATTACATTGCTTGAAGGAAGAGCAGCAGAACACGTAAATTCCATGGGAGAGAGAGCAGAAATTTCCGCTGCCAATTACTGAGCTCGATTCAACAGAGGCTGATGCAGCATGATGTGATAGAATGTGATTACTTTAACTGAAGTCTAGAGAAACTCACAAATTCCTCATTTTTGTTTTTGTAAAAGTCCTGCAGAGTCAATTGTATCACACCAGGCATGACATTTTTCCAAAGCATTAACCTTTTTTATTATGCAACTTTTGTGGCAGAAAAGCCTGTAGCACATTCAGGCAGTTGGCACTGGTGTGGGGCAGATCTGGGCTGTGTGACTCAAATCACAGTGTGGGTCTGTGCCGTGTGCCGAAATGTTTCTCCTTCCTCACTCTTGCTGAGAAAGGCAAGCGAGAGGTGTCAGTGTGGGATACACCATCACCATCTAGTGGTTACCGCAGAGCTGGAGGAAAAGTACTCGGATTAACCAGCAAATTGGGAAAATTCTCACCTGGACCTGCTCCATTTCAGTATATTTCTTTGTCTTCTTAATGAAGGTATTCAAAGAGAAAAAGACAACAAAACTTGTTGGTAAGTCTGTCCCTGACTACCAGCTGGAGCGGCTGTTAGAATGACGAGCGCAGACCTTGGGCAACTACAAAATACAATAGCAAAGTGCCCTATTTTTATCAGGTAACACCGAGTACAAAAATACTTGGACGTGTGAGTCCTGTGTGTCCAAAAGTAAGTGGAGAAGTTTAAAAAATTGATTAAAAATTAAATCACGACTCATTTGCAGAATATCTGTGCAATGCTTGAGGAGCCACTCTGGCTACAAAAGGCGGTGTTCAACTCACCTAGCTTTTGCACTGCTGGAGTCTGAACAGGTTACCTACTGAGCACCTTCAGTAGCCTCCTTCTGAGAGGAGAGCTGATCCCACCTGTTTTGAGCAGCTGCCTATTTTAAGGGCAGGTGTCAGGATATGTGATTTCAGGGCAGATAAAGTAAGCTAAATCTCTTCCAAACAATAATGGCACTATTATTAGGGCAAAGTGGGAGGATCTGTTCTATAAGCTATAGAATAATCTTTTTCATTTTCTAATGTGAACGCTAGGTAGCTTACCTAGGCTTTGGAAATTCAAGCCTGTCCCTTATTTTAAAGAAAAGGCCTTAAGAAAGCAGCGGTAAGGAGTTTTCTTGTTCATAATTTTTGAGAATAGAGTATCTTTAGATTCCCTTCCAGCCCAGCCTTCTTATGATTCTCTGGCCCATGATTCTGACTGTGCGAATACGAACTGCATCCTCCGTCCATTTCTCACTCCTTTCCTCTCAATGTCTTACTCACTGCTTTCGTCTGCTCTCTGCCTTCCTTCCACCACTCCATGGCTCAGTCTGTCTGCCCTCTCATCTGCTGGGACAGGCTTCTGTTTGGAAATACCAGGGAGAAGCTGTGGGCAGTGTAAGCAGGTCTTGCTCTACCATGTTAGTGGGAGAACCAGCTTGGGTTCAGGGCAGTAGGGTTTCCACAGCTCTCTTCAACCCATTTTTTTTCTTTCTTTATCCTCTGTTCCCTCGTTAAGATTTATTGCCCTTGAGATATCTCAACTTGACACTAACAGAAAACGAAGCTTTTTGGCAAGTGGCTCGAGGTCCTCTCCCAGTGCCCAGTCAGTCCTCGACCTTCCTGTCTAGATATTAACAGCACTACCAGTTCTGTTGATAAGTTTTATTTTGCAGATACTACTAGCAATTAAAGCAGGGCCACTGTCTCATTTTCCATCACTGCAAGACAGCTGTCAGATATTAATGACCAGCGTTTGTTAGAACCAGAGCTGGATTAAAACTGGTGACCTGCATGTGAAAGACTTCATATCTCATTACCTCAAGCTATTCACTCCTAGAGTTCTTTGAAATGTAGTGCTGTTTTCTGTCTTGGTCCTGTTAATCGCGCTTGCTGTTGTCTATGTGCTCTGTTCACTGAGGTGTTTGGGGATCGATATGCTGTGGTTTTCTTGCTGGTATTGCACAGATTTTTCATCCATCCTCATTTTTGTTCACTCTCATTGACCTTAGGAGATCTAGAAACTGGATAATAACCCAGGAGTAAGAAGATCAAAGATTTTTGTATCTAGGTCACTACTAATAATCCAGTGGTTGGTCAGTACAGTGTATGTTGAGTAGCTGATGTAAATTCTTTCAATTGCCTTCCATGTAGTCACAAAATAAAATGAGTAACACTTGTTGCCTTCAGTGGGTGTTTGATTAAGAATGAAGCTTCTGTGAGCAAGGCATGTATTTGGGATTTAACCCCAGTTTAGTAAGCTGATTTCACTCATTTCTGTGAGATGGGAAGCAAATAAGATCAGGTGTTGGAAAATTACCATGTCCCGAGCTTAGACATTTGTTGTGTGCTTCCTTTTTGGGGGAAGATTGTTGAAGTGGTGGTCCTACAGAAAAAGCTGCAGCTGCTCTATGCTTCCAGAGAACACAGAATATGAAGAAATGAAGGTTCTAGGCAGGGCTCCAATGCAGGGATGCTGCCAGAGTTCAGTCTTCATTTTAATCCGCTATCGCACACATTTTCCAGTCAGACTGGTTCAGCAGTTCGGATGGTCCCACCCCAACTCCTGGATAAAGCAAGAGAGACGCATGGCATGCACACGTGTGGGGGAGAAATCATTTTGCTGTGTGTGCTGCCTAGCTACTGGCAGATATAAAACACCATTATAGAACAGAGAAATGTTTTGAATTCTGTCATGCATGCTTTTGGAAGGAGAATGATGTTATTAGGAGTGAGATTCTGTCCTGAAATGGAAATACATAATTCAGTCTGTGGTTCAGTTAGTTCTATTAAAACTTTGTCTTTATTTCTGCTGTCAAAATACATTTAGAACAAAACCTTCAAGTAGAAGGCAAGAAAGATTAAATTGCTTTTATCTTTTCAAGTTAAACTGAAAAGAGATGTAGTGGAAGGGGAATCTGGAGGTAGAGCAGTCCCTGCCTTTTGGGATCCGCTCTCCAGGTGGAGGGAGGAGGACAGGCCTACAGGATCTCTCTGCAAGAATGGGGGATCTACTTTCAAATGTCTTGCTGTGCCCCAGAGCTCTCCAGCTCCCCAAAGCTCATTTGGATCCTACCTGGGTTTTATCAGACATTGAGCTTCATATTCGCCACAGCTGTGGACAGTCTTTCAGTAAACCTGTAAGCCTGACCTTAAAAATGCACTGTAAAAATGAGTGTTGCAGTATTCCAAAGAGGGTGACTAACTTGAAGGAAACGGCCAGGACTTGCTTGGAAACTTAACTCAGACATAAAAGCCTCACCTTGGCTCATCGGTTGGCTTTGGCTGTTGTTCCTGTTGCCTAAAAACAAATTCCAACCTTTCCATGGAGAATTTGGAAGAAGATCTGATTTGTGATCCAAGGTATTTAGAAACCAAGATCTCACCTGCTTTACATGGAAACTGTAATTCCTGGGCTTTTCAGAGAGCCAGAAATTGACTTTCCCTCTCAGTACTTCAGTACTGCACTGCTTACTGGCTCGAGAGCTGTGGAGGATTCAGCCATGCTAATTCTTGCAAATACCCAAAATTGAAGAAAAAAAAAAAAGGTTCTCATAGTTGTGTTTGGATTTGGGAATCCTCCTGGGGAGTTATGTCCTTTCACACCTCTCAGTATAAACAGCAGTTAAATTTTCACCTCCTAATGTGAACATATTGTATAATTTCCATCAAGCTTTGGACTTTTGGTGTCAGCACTGGACACGTTGTACATGTATAGGTTGATTCTGACTTAGCCTTCAGTGTGCCCTGTACATCTACATCTTGCTGTGCTTCAGTGGGGACTCAGTCTTCAAATGTGAGTTGCTCCCCAGTCAAAAGTCCCATACAAATGGACCCAAGAAGTAATGAAGTGATAGGCAAGGTATAAAAAGTGGCAGAGTTGATAGGTGGCTTGTTTATGTATAATCTTGTCAGTTTGTACCTTCTATGGTCTTGCTTTGCTGGTACTCTGGTGTCCACCCATTGCGGGTTGGTTGTGGGGTTAGGCTGATGCTAGCAAATCCCTTTGGGATCACTCAGATCTCTGTAGGTGTGAAAGCAGCTCTTTTTAAAACTGAAAGCCTGTTATTAACCACACAGCTCATGAATCAGTATAGTTAGCTATATCTACAGATTGTTACCTCTCTGGAGGCAATGGGAACTTCATATCTGTCAAAGGAGAAGCACAACACAGGTTGCTGTGGCTAGAAACTGTATGTGGCCCTCTTGTGAAAACACAGCCAGCTGCAGCAATAGAAATATCCAAGGATACATTTCAGTTCAGAAGTCAATGTGTTATGCCATGCTTTATAAATACAGTGTAGGTCAGTTGTTGCTTCAGACTGACATCTCGGGGAGCGCGCTTATAGGACAACAGCACCAAATCTCTCTTATTAGTGTGCTCGGGGTTAGAGAAAAAAAGCCCAGCTTCTTTCCCTTGGCTCTGCAGTCACTCTGGATTTTGGGAACTTCATCAGCATGCTAAACAATACTGCCACTGCATCTCTGTGACAGCTTAGGTTATATTTCAGCTTTGTGACAGGTCTCAAACACATGATCTTGTGACCTCAAATTTACATCGCGTTCGGGCTTCAGTACCACACTACTGCTGTCTCTCAGTGTCATTTTGCATCAGTGGTTAGAATGGTTTGTTGCAGATATTTATGAATTTTACTGGGAAAAAATCATAAATTTTTCATTAGTAGATCCAGAAAGGTTATAGGTATGTCATCAGTTAAAGACAGGAGGGGGAGAACAACACTTCATATTTCAGATGAGAATTAAAATGTTGTTCTTTCCTAGGCTAGTCATGTATTTGGGATATCATGCAATTCTTCATAATGGAAGAAGTCACAATGTGCTCAGCAGAATGGGATGCATGTCATGCCTGCTGTTGTGTATCTGTCGTGGAACGTGTCACCCAGCAAGACACAGCATCTCTTGCCACTGATAAAGAAGAGTGAAGCAATGAACTCTGCATCGGTGTTTGTCAGACTGACTGCTCAACTACATGTGGCAGACTGTTTAACTACACTGGCTCACAAAAACATTTCATTTCAATAAACAGTGCTGCCAGAATAGAGGTAGCACAGGTGATGCTGTCATTCCAATTAGACACCAGGACTGTCCACAATCAAAAGTCTGGTCAATAGGAGAAGCCAGACCCAACCATTATTTAGGATGGAGAGTGGGGATGGAAGAACTATTGATGCTTAGATCCCTCGGCAGCAGGTGGAAATGCTTAAGTTTGAGACTTTTCTCTACCAGCAGAACTCTATTTAGGTAGAATGCAGATAGTTTTCTTTTTGAGCCTGGAAGACTTGGGTCTATCCAGACTGTATTTTGGCAGCAGTAAGAAGCCCTGGAGTCTATAAGCTCCAGTAGGCTATTTTTTTTTATTGAGATATGCCCTGTCTGAGGCACATTTCAAATTTCTTCTCTCCTATTGTTCAGCAGGGACTATATATATGTATGTATATATATATTCATTGTTTTTTGTTCAGCAAATACTTGTTACTTCCTCGGAGGCTGAATTCCCTGGCTGGTTTGTTGAAGGCCTTTGCCTGGGTAGTATTATCACTCCTAGGTATGTAGCTGTCACCGAGTAAAGAATTCTGAGATTCCTTTACAAGGAAATCTGGTTGCAAGCTTAGTTATAAAAATGCTGTCACCTCTCCATAAAAATCTCATGCTACGAGAAGGGGGGCTTTGCCCTATTTTTATGAGAGCATGAACACTAAAACGTACTAAATGCCAACCCTGTCATACATTTTAAATCAGATGCCACGTGGAGATGCATTCTACAGACAGCTGCCTTAACAGAGTGGTTGTTCATCGAATGCCTCTAGCAGATGATTTATAATGTTTTGAGGCTTGAAAATCCTTTGGCCATCAAAAAGACCCTTTAAGCCAGGAGTGTGTTGAGAAAGGAATGCAATAGAGGACAAAGAGAAGTGCTCATGCTTGAGCATGAATATGCCTACCTGTTAATTCTGTGTAAATAGCAGCCAATCAAGATGATGCTTTCTTGGTTCGTTCTAATCTTCTTTTGTTGTAATTTTTGTTGTTGCCTTTGTTTGAACATTTAACATTTTACAAGATCTGGCTCATTATTTTTCATCCTTGATTACATCTGACATGAAATGTGACTCTATCAAATATGTGTGAAATATACTACATTAGTGTTCCTCTATAAATAATTAATCTCTAGAGACCATTATATGCAGCCAGGTCATAGAGGAGGTATGAATGAACTTGGAAATGTCAGGAACTGGGATGTATCTCCCAGCAGCAAACCTACAAAGTACATTTTTGCAATTGGCATCACCAGGAACAGTCCTGGGAGGATCCTTCCTGGCAAGTATAAACCAGCATCCTTCTGGAAAACCGTTGGTAGTGTAGAGTTTGTTCATGATTACACAGTTTACTGCTCTACTATTAATGTGTGTAGGGCTTTTTATTCATCATTATCGACTCTAAGATACAAAAATATTAAAGGTGGTGAGATTTTCCCCGGAGGCGTTCAAGATGAGGGTAGATGTGGCACTGAGGGACATGGTTCAGTGGGCATGGTGGTGATGGGTTGGTGGTTGGGCTAGATGATCTTAGTGGTCTTTTCCAGCTTTAATAATGCTATGATTCTGTGATCTGCTGCTCTCGTAAGATAAGAGAGCTAACTTATCCAAAGGCAGGTATGACTTATCTTCCTCGGAATTCTCACTCCTATACTGAACACTTTTTAATCTACTGTTCTTGTTATTGTACTGCCTGCTTGCTAAGGACTGAGTAGCTGTTACTGTTTATTCATGAGAGCCTACAAACTGATTTATTTAACGTTTAACAGAATACTTACTTAGGGGAAAATTCTATTACTCACATTCATTACTCAATGTGGAAAAGCAATAGTTCATCCTTAGGGTGAGCTGGTTATCATAATTATACTGCTGGGCAGTTCAGATGGCATCACTGTACATTTTGAGTGTATTTTTGAGGTAATGTTTATTAATGGAGAACACTGATTTTGATGCATCCCTCCAGATATTCTTCACTGTGTATAAATAGACTTTGATTTTGCTTCTTACAGGTGGGCTTAGTTGGATTTTGAGGTTTTAGAGGTTTTTTGTTGCTGAGGGGAAAAATTCAAATGGAACTGATTTGGAACCAGGATTGCATTCAGCACAACAGTGAAGGCATCAGCTGTACATTTGTGCATTTTGTGCAGAGTGTAAGTGGTATGGATACCTTCAGTTTGTCTGGTGCAGAGAGTGTAATGTAATCCAAAGGAGAAGATGCCACTACACTAAGCTTGTGTGAAAAAGAAAGCAGCAAGGAATCAATGTTAGAAAAGCATAGTGCTTATCTACCTTTATTGTATTCTTTTCAGCTGACTCATAATTTTGTTATTGAAACTTTAGTCATTATGATCATGTCAGATAGTGCATGAAATGGGAGACTTTGGTGATTAAAAATGAGCACCAATAGCAGAGTTCTTTAAAAATGCATAATGATGCATCTTTTTTTAATAGAGTTTTCTTCGCCTTTTTAGATAAAGATCATTTTAAATTTAAAAGTCACTTTTTCTCTGCACTTTTTAGAATTTACTTTATGCTATGCTTTTGTATGGCCGATTTTGGCAGGTCTTATTGCATTCTAGTAGTAAGTCACATACAGAGTGAGTATATGAACTGTAAGATCTTAAAGGAACCAAGTGCTGGGTAAACTCCTAACTGGCTGGTACATCTCTGACAGAAGAGGCTGCTCTCCCCATTGTTGCTTTTTCCTTCAGAGCAGGACATGCATGACGATGGCCTTCTGATGGCAAAAAGGACCTTCAGCTGCTTTTCAAAGGTTCCATGTGCTGAAGAATTGAAGTTATTCAAGAATTTCACTGCATTATTCCAGCAGGCAGATGCAAGAGATGCCTACTTCTCACCTTTCCCCCACCAAACATCTTATTAATTTAAATTAATTTTGTAGAAGCCTGCATTCCCCAAGAGTTTTTTGGAATAAGAGGGTTGAAAGTAGGGGAAAGCTCTGTTCTGCAGGATGATAATGTCTGCTTTAGCTGACCAATAACCTAAAAAGGAGAAATCTTCAGAAAAATTTTAGCACTGGGTATTGCTAATATTCATTGCTTTGTGAGCACAGACAGTAATTGCACAGCAACAGCCTATCCAGGGAGGTGGAATCTCCATATGAAGGCAGACATCCATTTGGCACACGTGGGTGGTTTTACATCTCTTTCTTTCATACATATGTCTGATCTTTTCCATCAGAATGCTGTTATTCCATAGTATTTACATACTGCTGGGCTTGCAAGTCTTGGCATTGACCATTTGAAAGGTTCATACTTTAAGAGAAAGCCTAGGTATGGAAGAAAATATGGAAGAAAAAATTATCCAGAGAAGCTAGAATCTTAAAATCCCACTGTACTGAGTATTCTTTTGTTATTATTCTCCGTAAGTAAATAATTGGAAAGGTTGCAGATGGATGAATATCCAATGCAAGTCTGTACAAAATTTTCAGAAGGAAGCCTGAAAACCTGTCTGCTCATAGCCTCATTGCAAAATAAAAGCTTTGAGGTAGGCCTTGCATAACTTAGAAATGTGGGCCTATTTCCAATTTCAAATGATTAGAAACTTCATTTTCATACAGTTCCTCTGTAACTTGTTGGATTGCTTTCAAATTCAGTACTGAAAATGAAAGTCAATAAGATGTGCCTACAGGCAGAAGGGAACAAAAGGAAGATGATACCAAATCATTGTCACCTACCTTCTATGTGTTCTACAAAAAATTGCAACCATCCTTCTCTGCCTACCCCAGGGGTCTTCTCCATTTCCTCAACCTTTTTCCCTTTTGTTCTGCATTGGAACTTTATTCTGCAGTACATCTTTTGACCAACTCTGATCAGTTACCAGTTTGTCTGAGCTTAGGGACAGATATATGATCTCCAAGCAAAGAGATGTCAGGATTTACCCATGTTGGTTCTCAGGTACTCTGTCATTAACTCAGCATAGCCCTTAGGAATTGTAAAAGGTTTGCAGTTTGTGATATGAAACAAAAAATAACCATGTCCACTCCATCCCCCAGAATCGGTTAGGCACAGAGGGATGAAGATAAGGGTTATGTGCACATGGCTCCACGATGACTGGCTTGGAGACTGCGGCGATGATCCAGTTATTTAATCTTTATATATGTTCCTGTTGAGACCCAGCTGTCTTCCAGGTGTGTGTCTGGGGGTGCAGGCTGGGGTTCCCTTTCCTAGCCCAGCTATGAGCATCAGGGCATGCTGGTTTTGAGGGCAGTCAGCTCTTTCCATTTTCTATCCTTGAATACTTACTGCTTTTTTGCAGCAGAGCAAGTTCTTGCAAAGTGCTTGTGGTATCATATAGCTTTCATCTTTCTCCACTCCTTTGGTCTCTCTGGACTTCATGTTGTAGTTTTCTTCCTTGGACTGAAAGGTTTGTGGACTGCCCTTCTCCCAAAGGCTGGATGAGCAGGAAAAGAAATGTGAGCCCAGCAGTTCCCAGCTCATTGGAGTGAGCTGTGGTTGTGAAGGAGTTGCTAGTTCTCTCTAGAAGCTAAGTCAGTTTGTTTGTACCTCTTGAATTGACAGGTTTTGTTCTCAGTATTAAGAAAAAAGATTGGTAGTTCAGCACTCACTGAGATCTTGTGGAATCATAGAATATCCTGAGTTGGAAGGGACCCATAAGGACTATTGAGTCCAACTCCTGGATCCATGCAGGACCACCCAAAAATCAGACCACACGACTGAGAGCATTGCCCAGACACTTCTTGAACTCCAGCACCTGGGGCCGTGAGCCCTGAGCAGCCTGTTCCATAGCCAGCACCCTCTGGTGAAGAACCTTTTCCTGTTACACAACCTGAGCCCCCTTTGATGTTCAAGTCCTTAGTTCTCTGACATTCTCATCTACAGTCATTTTCCTTCTCTTTCTGTAGTTCCCTTTCGGCAGCACTTCACTATAACAACTCCATAATGTTTTAAAAATTTTATGAGGCTGTATTACATAAGGTGTGTGACATATTTCAGGCAGAAGAATCTTTTCTGCGGCTCCATCTGTATATTCATAAGATGGATATCTCAGACTATAGTGACTCGTGATTCAAATCCCTTTCTGGCTGGAAATAGCACTTACTGATGCTTCCATAGCCCTGTTCTTTTGGGAAATCTGTGCTAAGGGCTTCGTGGCCCAGCAGGCATAGCAATCAAGTTAATACTCTGAACCTTTGGAGCCAAAACTCACTGGGAAGATAAAGCATTTTTGCAGAAATGAAAAGGAGTCAGATGATCTTTGAGGGAAACAAAATAAAAAGAAATGTCCCAGATCAGTATATTCTCCATCTGGTATGTTCCCAGATTCCTAAAGAGATATAACATAATGTCAAGAAAAAGGATGCTGTAATTAGCCTGGTGCCTAGCTGCAGCGCAGCAGGATCCTGACATTGTCGTAGCCCTGTGCTATCACTGACCTTGGCATACTGGAAGACTGTGCCAAACTTAAATAAAGTGTTCCAGCGTTGTTGCTCAGTTAAGGGAGATCAAAGAGAAATAACATTTAATCAGCCCTACTCCCCCTGCTATGGACCAGCAGTACTAATTGTTTTGACGACAGTTCTCTCTGAAGATTTCTTCCTTTAGCACCGAGTAATAACTGATGTGCTAGTGTATTGACCTATAGCACTACCACAGTTCAGTTAAGTTCCTCATTGTCCAAATCTAATCAGAGAAAAGCTGGGATTGAAAATCGATTCAATTCCTGCTAGTCAGTGACTAATTTCCCCACAGTTGTGAATACAGAGATTATTTTTCAGGCTGAAAGAGAGTCAGACCCTGCCATATATGTGTTTCAGAAGGGGAAGTGTCTTACTTCCCATTCATCTTCCTGCAGCACTTGGCATATGCTGGCTCTGCTTTTTTACTGTGGGTCTTTGCTTTTTCATAGGCTTTGTTTTGTGCTTGTTTTCTGCCCTCTGAGCCTGGCCTGTATCGCAGACAACTGCCAGGAACCAGTACTGATGATCCGCATTTGCTCCTGAATTCTCAAATATTTATTCTCCGCATGTTTCAAATTGTCCATTTCTTCAATGGCTGCAGAGGCAGGGTGACCTAGGTCTTACTAATAATGTACAAGCTAGTCCCTGTTTGTGGAAGTCTGAGCAAGATACAGACTCTGCTCTGATTCTACTTCACCCTATGTAACTCTTTTCCCACTGAAGGGGAGAAGTGGTATTCCTTGGCTCTTCTAAATATTTCTTCCTGTGTGAAGAACTGACAGCTGCTTACAAGCCTCCCCATATGCCTATGGATGCACACGTGTTCAAAGTATTACAGCTACCAAGCAGAAACATAATTAGTACAGAGCCATGAGATGATTGGTCTACTATTGGTTAGTTCTCCCCAGTGCTTGCTAGCTCTATGCTCCCATCAGAACTGTAGCTCAAGTGGTCACAGTCTTCTGTTGTGCTGATCCTCACCACATGTGTCTGAGCAGGGGATGTGTCATGGCAGTACACAAGGGGAACTGAGACCTGCAAAGTCATTTGGGCTCTGATATTTGGTGTTCTTTGGGATTATCCATCACAGACATTCAGTGCTGCAGCTCAGCTGTCCAGTTTTTCTCAGCCTTTCCTTAATTTTAACAGTATTTCATTCTTCTCGTGTCCTTTGCTGAGATCCATTTCTCATGTTTCTATAGACTGCACTCTCTGGAACTGATGTTTTATCTCTATTTTCTTCTATTTGCCTTGCTGTAGAAGTCAACTTGCTGATTCCTGCTTTGCAGCAATGAGTTGTGGCAGTGCTGAAAGATTCAAGTTCATATCTTTCAGCTGCAGCCCAGATGCATGTGTATTGATCCACTGTAATTCTGTGCCATGATACTCAGCAGAATACAGTCAGACTCATATTTTTGGATGACTTGAGAAAATAGCTTAAATATAGGCCTCGGAAGGAATGTGGCTAATCGAACCCATGCAGACTTGTGTTACCAGGTTGTGGTACTGCATGCTCAGATCCTGATTGTGACAGCCCTGGAGCTTTTGCATCCATAAAGCACAATAAAAACACTAGAGTTGAGACAGAAAAGTGGCTCTGTCCTGATTACATAGCAGGGATTCACGTGCTTTGGATGAGAAATGCTTTGGTATGTCTATGACAAGCCAGAGGGAATTAATAACTTCTGGAAGGCAGAATGGGAGAAGAGGGTAGAAAAAGAAATTGGGTCATATTTTGCTCTATGTAAAGGCAACAGCAACAGGAAAACAAACATGAATCTGACTTCTAAAGCAATGCAGCTACATTAACACAAGAGAAAAACAGGATTATGTAGTGGCTTCATTGCCTGTTCCATCAGTAGAAGTACGTACAGACAAGGTAAATGTCACTGTTTCTTGGATTCTGCTAGTGTCCGTGAATAACACTTGAATAACTTGAATAACAACTTGAATTTAAAAAGCCACAGATTCTGACACACCATTTTTATTCATCTATTTGCATGTTGGAAGGCAGAGGGAACACAATTCACAAATGGTGAACGAGTTTATTAGAGTGCCATGTTTACTCTTTCCAGCTTTATTGGCAAAGTAAAAATAGCTAGGAAAAGATAATTTTGTTCTCCACGAAACTCTGCTGCTCTTCCCTGCAGTTCTCACATGCATCATTAACCCACAGAGCCAAATCAGCCAGCCAGTTTTCCTCTGGCTTTACCTGTGGTGGATCCCCCATGGGACCCACTGGTGCAGCACTTGCTTTGGATTGTGCAGGGCTGAATCAAAGCAGCGCTGCTTCTCCCCCACAGAGATCTGCGCTGTAGCTGAGGGTGGCCACTGAGAGAGCTTTTAGGCCTCCCTTAGGATTTCTCTGCCTAATGGAGAGATGATACAAGGCGAGGAGGAGCAGGGGATAG
This sequence comes from Lagopus leucura, assembly GCF_019238085.1. NCBI lineage: Eukaryota > Metazoa > Chordata > Aves > Galliformes > Phasianidae > Lagopus > Lagopus leucura. The sequence goes on along the minus strand of NW_024962252.1, from coordinate 4,281,032 downwards.
GATGGAGAAGAGGTACTGAATATCATGTTTGAATTTGTTTCTGGTATTCTCAGTCATGTTACAGCATTGCAGCAGTAGCACAGTGTGGGGACGTGATCCAGTTCCATCTCTAGGAGTTTCAGTAACGAAATTGAATTATTATATCCAATACTCGATTTCCAGTGAGTGAAATATGAAGAAAACAGCCCAGCCCATTCCAAGGCATGTGGTCCAGTGGTTTATGTGTTCCTCTGTGCCGAGGTCTGCTGCTCTGTGGCTGAGAGCAGAGAACAGGGCAGGAGCATCTGTATTTCTGTGATCCAGATCACTTAACATTTGATCAAATTGTGAATGGAAACATGCATAACTTCCAAAATTACTTCTGCTTTCATGGAGTCAAATTCTGCTGTTCTTCTTCCTTATTGCATCCGTATAGCAAAGCTCTGCCTGGGAAAGCTCTGAGACTCAAATGCTGAGTGGTTATCTGAGTTTGTCTGAATGCTTTTCATTTAAAGGGCAGTTGGGGATAGTGCCACAGAAGGACGTTGATGTAGCAGGGTGTTGGTAATTGCCTCTGGAACAAGGTGTCCAAAGTCTGCTGAAATGAGATGTGTGAGGAAAAACCTTGGAAATCTATAGACCAAACATGTGGATAGCTTAGACTGGTGGAAGATATGGCTATGGAGATGATGGCTCTGCACTCGTCCTTGCCTGGATTCTTTTTTGGGCTTTGCCTTGGTTATCTAAACGTCCTTGGGGAGTCTGGTCTTCAGTAACACCATTTGGATTGTTCAGTTCATTAAATATTTCATTCATTTCAAAGAATGGTAACTTAGGGAAAACTGTTGACAGAAGTAGAAATAAAGAAATGGTTTCAAATTTATGTTATCATAGGCACTATTCAACCCCCACTGGGGTAATTAGATTACTGCTAATTGTAGGTATTGTGTTTGGCATTATGATACAGACGGGATTAAAGGAGAATTGTGAAAATTCCCTGAGATCAAGTTGATTTTAAAATACTTACTGGAGGAAATCTTAGAATCCAAATCTGCCTCCTTAAAAAGATGCTCGGGCACTGATGTGATTAGGAAAAAAGTTGTGTACTTTCTGATCCCTCTAGAATCATAGAATCACTCAGGTTGGAAGAGACCTTAAAGATCATCAAGTCCAACCACAACCTAACTGTACTACCCTAACAATCTGCTAAATTGTCGCTGAGCACCACATCCAAACAGCTCTTAAACACATCCTGGAATGGTGACTCAACCACTTCCCTGGGGACCCTCTTCCAGTCCTTAACAACCCTTTCTGTAAGGAAGTTTTTCCTGACATCCAACCTAAACTTCCCCCGGTGCAATTTCAGGCCATTTCCCCTCATCCTGTCACCTGTCCCCAGTGAGAAGAGATTATTAGAGAACTTCTAACACTGGTTCATGCAAGCTGTTCCCATTTGGGAACTCACAGCTCCCTGATCTCCAATGATCCGCAGCTGGCATTTTCCCCCAAGTTCAGTTTGTCTCAGGCAAGAAGGGAAGTGCATGTGAGGGTTTCACATCTAGACAGAGACCTTTCAGCAGGGTAAGGACATTACATCATCCCCCTGCTGGCGTTGTTTTGGAAAGCCTGTTTTGTGGACAAGTGCTGAAAATATGTGTTCAGCCAAAACACAGGAGCTCCCACGCAGGAGCACATTTCAAAATCCAAACCCTGTGTCCTAGGTATTGTGGTCCTTCTGAAACCATCCCAGGTACAAGAAGGATGTCCAGAAGCTTTCCAGAACAGTGAACCTTCAAGACATTTTTCTTCTCCAAAATTTAGTAGCAAAATAAGAGATCTGTCTTTTCCCGTTTCATTTCCTAATTAGTAGTTGTCTATATGGATAACAATTTTGTCCCACACCAGTGTGTTACCTAACTCGTTTGGAAAATCATCAGGCCAGGAAAGAGATGGGACTAGACAAGAAGAAACGAACAATCAGTGTTTGGTCACTCATAGAACTGAGTGCTGCAGAAAGCCCAGGCAGACACAACTGGCCTTGGTTTTGGGTGAAAAGGGTAAAGCAGGATACAGTGTGCAAAGAGGGGGTACACTTTTCAGTAGCACCACTGCAGCAGCAGAAAGGGAGTGCTTGCCCTATTGTGTAAATTCATCTCCTGGGCACGGGGCTTCCAAGGCTGCTGAGGAACCCACTGACCTGCCCAGCCATTGTGGGCCTCTGACAATCCCCATTACATTCCTTTGCTTGTTTTTGTGACATTCAGTGGTACCACATGAGGCAGCCTAAACTATGTGTATTCCATCTGCCAAAAATGGGTGCTTGTCTTCCAGAATTGTGTCTCCCATTTCCACTTGGCTAAGACCAGTTTAACATGGAAGCCTACAAGGCTGTTTCTAAACAAGTTTTGACAATGTTTTTTAGTTGTTCTGAGCTAAAAATAATAGAGATCAGCAGGTACAGACTGGAGAAGTGTTGTCAGTCCCCAAAGGACCTTTTACTGCATTTGCTCCCTAGAGGGAGTATACAGAGAAAATAATTTAAAAAAAAGGCATCAATCCCATTTGTTCCCTTATAAGGCTGTAAGTGCCTGAAAGGCAGTGGCCTTTCTCAACTGAGAAAATTCACTGCCCTGTTCGTGATGAAAAAATTAGGAGGATGGTTTTCTCTGTTACATGCCATCAATGTTGTATGACTGGCATGAGAGACACATCTTGCTGATGCTCCTTTAATGGGGTGAGATGTTTCAGATGTTTCCCCATGACTATTTAGAAATTGCCATCAGCACCTCCAACCACCAACCCCTCCTAATGCCACTTCTCAGCCATTTTCAGAGGTGACCTTCTTCACTGCAACCCAGTTCTTTGGTTCTGGCACTGCATTTCAGTGATGGGAGAAGCAGCCAAGAGCCAGTGACTGGATGCTGACCATACCAATCCAAATGGGAAAACAGCTGGTTTAGCAGCAAATGCTGACCTTAACAAAATGCCACTGGAAAAGGTACAGTGTTCCCATCTCTCTGGTTGCACCTCCAGACTGCATTCCTGAAAGGACGGGGGAAGGAGATGAGCATTGCTGATACCTCTTCTGTGATAACACGAAGTTCAAAACACAAAGAACAGCTGAAATCCCACATGTGACGGTCATTTGAAACACTTTTCGGTTACGGTGATCACTAACAGCAGCTATTAAAGATGAGCAGCCCCATATCCTTTAACAAAATCTCAGTTTTCACCTTACCTACTTGTATTAGGTTACCAGCAAAAGAGAACGTGGTTTTGATTTTTCACAGTGAGGGCTATTTTATGAAACAAATTTTCACAAGGAGCCCACACATGTACTTGGTTGCAGCCTTCTAAGAGCTGTTATTGCCAAGCTGAATGAAATACTACTAAAATTCAGCTTGCTTGCTGTATTTCATAGTCAGAGAATAAGGCAGTAAATAATAACAGCTGTAAATGTAAATGCTTGGGCATCAGCTGTCTGATTTGAAATAGCTTCTAACGCAGCGTAGATCAGATGAGAGTGAGTCTGGCTCACAAGTGTGGCTGTGGTGCTGAGAGCACCACCTCCTTAGCACTGCACTATCACAAGCTGCATCTTTCACTGCAGTTTACTGCATGAAACAGGGTTCAGCAGCCCCAGCTCATTACAACCTGGGAGCTGCTTCCCCCGAAGAACACAGGCAGTGAGATGAACTGCAACGTGGAGCAAATGGGACCATTGCCAGAGGCAGCTCCACTTTCAGATACCGTACCTCTAATGGTGGCACTGAGTTTGGAGCGCTGGGTTGAACTTGCAAGGCTGAAAGCTGGAAACCATTTTATTATTTTATTTTGCAGTTCTTTCCGTATGGAGATGCTTCCAAGTTTGCCCAGCACGCCTTCCGAACCTTTGATAAAAACGGAGATGGGACCATCGACTTCAGAGAGTTCATCTGTGCACTGTCCATCACCTCCAGAGGCAGCTTTGAGCAGAAGCTAAACTGGGCCTTCAACATGTACGACCTGGATGGTGATGGGAAGATTACAAGGGTGGAAATGCTGGAAATCATAGAGGTGAGAACAGTGTGGCACTCAAAAAGAACACATCTGAACATGATTCACAAAATCTTCTAGATTTTAAACACACGAGGCCGTGGGCTCTATCATTAAAAAAGCACATTATATACATTTATCTGATACTGACACACACAGTAAGTGATTTAAACACACTGATTTTAATGGACATGTAATCGTTGAGAGTTGCTGTAAGTACATATGTGCACATGGGCTTTTAAATATCAAGAGGTACGTTTGTTTGCCAATGAATGGATTCAACACAAAAACAGCATAGCAAAGGATTTGCAAAGCCCATTGCAAAACCACCAGGCGTGCACGAAATTACTGCTAAGGTTTCTGCCTGAGTGACTGAAATCTTAATGGAGGTTAAGTTATTGCAGAAATGTACAGAGATAACAGCACGCAGTTCTAAGCAGGCTTTCACTAACAGAATAAAGATTGAAGACAACTGTTGTATATAAGGAGAAGTATAAAGCTTACTTCCCCAGTCTCTGCCAGCTCCTAGCCACAGTGGTTACTTCCAGGCTTTGCTCATGAGTACACACGGCAAGCTTTTCAAAGGAGATGACTTCTAAAACTGTTTATTCATCATTTCCATGGAATTTCTCAAGGGAATCACTGAAAACCAAACAAACCGTTCACCAGAGAATAGGTTACAACAGTTTGGTGCTGTAAAACCAAAGAAATTTACTCCAGCATGCAAAATGCAACTGCTGAAAGAAGCCTACACCTGAAGAAGAAAGTAAATCTGTTTTCAGTGAACAGATTTCAGATTGCATGAAAAAGAAAAATGCTCGGGGAAGCTGGCAATCACTTTACTGTTAGAACATCATTCTGGAATTTGAACACATTAAAAAAAATAAATGAATAAAGTACAATAAAATCAAGCTAACCCTTATATTGACTTTTCTATTTGGTTTCTTTCCAAAGGCCATCTACAAAATGGTAGGCACTGTGATAATGATGAAGATGAATGAAGATGGCCTGACGCCTGAGCAGCGGGTAGACAAGATCTTCAGTAAGATGGATAAGAACAAAGATGACCAGATCACACTGGATGAATTCAAAGAAGCTGCAAAGAGTGATCCTTCCATTGTATTACTCCTGCAGTGTGACATTCAAAAATGAGCTTGTGTATAATGCATCATAGACTGCACAGAAGTTTAATGTTCCATTCAGTTTGCAGCTATCTCCACACACACAGAAATTTGCTTGGACTACCTATAAATGGACTTGCTTCTTGTGTTTGAAACACTTGTGTGCATGAGAATGTCATTTGCTAAAGAATTTTAAAAGTATATATTATAAAAATAAACTGCCACAACGTGATGTGTGCAATGTCATTTCATACCAACCCTATTCCTCTGAAGCCTGTGCAGCAGTCCTGTGCTGCAGTGAATTATATTATTTATTGTTCATGTTTTACTGATGCTAGCTCTGTGTCTCCTAGACTGAGTAATGTTAGTGACACTGAATTCCCATGGTAATGTTAATTGTTTATTATAAACCACGCCACCATTCTGCTGTAAAGTAGTATTGGACAGACAGAGGGAAGAGTTCCTCAGTTCTTGAGTCTGATCCACACACGTGCTCGTATTGTCAGTGGATATAAATGTACTTCATTTGCATGCCTTTTAGGTTTGCCTTAATTCTTACCTCATTTGCATCCCTTCTATCTGGAAAGAGCTGTGTCAGAGGAATGCAGTATAAAAAAGCAAATCCTGCTAAAATGTTCCCCTTCAAAGCATATATAAATATATATATATATAAAATGTTTAAAATATTGTTTTATCGGAAGTTTAAAGGTTTTATTGGAAGTGTATTGATCTTTGCCTGAATTTTCAAAAGCTTCCACAGAGGTTGCAATATATATGTCCCAAATAAATTTATAACATTTGACCTTTTCCCCTAATTCTTATTTCACGTCTTCAGCATGGTAATAGAAAATCTATAAATCTATCTTTACTTATCTGTCACTGTACTACTGGGAAATATATATATTTCGTTATGGAAAGCATGAAGAAAACTTTGCACTCACTCGGTATAAGAGTCATGTTATACAAAATGAACAGTTGTAGTGCTTGTATTTCCAACAGAGCAGCTGTTTATCCTCTAAGATGTTAATGCTAAAATTAACAGTATACCTACTAGACCTGTGCTTACATCACTTTTTCAGCTAGCTGGAAGACAAATACAGTTTATTTGCTTGGCCTAACCCTGGTCTTCTAATGTTTTTCCCACCTTAAGAGTTTTTCCACTTACAACGACATGAAACCACCACAGGCATTATATAAATAAATACTGTCAAAAATGTTGGCTGATAGTTTTGCAGTATGATAATTGAGAAGGGATCAAAGAACAACCTTTGTTCTCAACTCTGTCTGCATCAACCAAGGTTATGCCCATAGTGTGGCAAGTATGAGTTCTGCACAGCCCTGGGAGAGCATGGAGAACACGTGCATTCTGCAGACAATCTTCCTTATACCAGGTTTCCCAGTTGCTTTAAACAAAGTCAACTGTTCATACTTTTACACCCACGAAAAAACCTGAAAGGGTGACGGTTACATGTTGGATATTTCTACTTTGCCTTCGGAAATAAGACCATAGTAGCTAAAAATCAGACAATAAAGCACGGCACAAAACAAATCATTGTCTGCAATTTCAAATCTAAACGGCAAGGGAGGGGAATCAGTCTGACCACAATCACAACCATCCCCTCCTATTTACTTTTTCCTCATATTCCAAAGAAATAAGAAAACACTGAAGTTTCAATTATTATTACTATTTTTTTTAATACCAGAATTTTACTTAGCCTACACAGGTAGTATTCTTGCCAAAATAGTGCTATACTTTGTGTGTTTGGCTGTAACTTAAAAATAAAAGTTCTGAAACTATAACATACTTCCGAGTATGATATGCCCGTTGTTTCCATGTAGGCTAAAATTACCAGTGATACAGAAATGTTGAATAAGCCTGGGATTTTATGCCTTCTTTGCTTACACATGCTTATAAGGGCTGCCGTGCATCATTCCACATTTCCCTGCACCTTAAATCTACCCAAGTGGACACGCTCCATCTACTTGAATAAAACATTAAGGACTGCACTGCCATCCAAAACACCTACAGCTCAACCTAGACTCAAATGTAACAGCATCACACAAGTCTCTCTGGGTAGGTGGTACAGGAAACTCAGCTCTTTAAGAGCCAAGAATGAGATAGCTCTGAGAATTGAGAACAATCACTGCAAAGTATCCAAGCAACTGCTCCAGTCTTGGTTTACTCAGAGCTAATTCTCTACCATGAAAATAGTTGCTTGTAACTATTATACAACCAGGCACAGATTTTCATCAAGCACAATGCTAGATTACAACACAGTAAATGATTTGAATCAAAGACTGGAATCATTGCCAATTGCTCCAATATTTGAAGCAAGCCTGTAGAAAACTTCAGAGCAACCTCAAGTAGCTCAGTAGAAACGTCGTGATATTCCTTAATCTCTTTTTCCCGCAAGCCATTATAAAAGCACTACTGAAGATAAAGGTTTTCCTCTGCCTCTGCACTCTTTTATTTTTTGGAAGCTGAAGAAAATCAGGAGGAAATAAAGCTACTGAAGCATTCTAGTTCCATCATAAAACCAAGTCACTCTGAAGATGTGGTTCAATACCACGTAAGAGTATTGATTTCCAGAAAAACACAAATTTGGCTCAAGTTCCAGGAAAGTTCCATATAGGATGCAGTTCGCATGTCCCATCTCCCCTCCTCTTGCCAATGTTCTCACACAGATACCTACAACTTGCTTAGGACTAAAGTATTTACTATCACACCACAGGGTTACAGAATCACTCCTTGGTAGGAGCCTGCAGAGGACCTTACACTTTGCTTGAAGGAGGTGCAGTACTATTCAGAACCTGAAACCCTGCAAAGGAAGGAGGCCCTACAGCCTGGCAGTACAATATGTTTAAATGCCCCCTACCCCCATTGTGAACAGTCCCTCTTCCCCATTTACTGCAGTCAGAAGCTCAACACTGCAATTCAGAGCCACTGTCTCCCATTCTCTTGCCATGCACTTCAGTAAGCAGCCTGGCACTGTTCTGCCATTACCTCCTCTTGCACGGGGCGAGCTTGCTCACAGTCTGCTGGCCCATTCTCCTAAGCTTTCAGAAGTAAGCATCTGAAGTCTTTAAAAGATGAGTAGACTTCATTGCTGGAGTTTCAACCCACCAAGAAAACCAACAGCAGTTCCAGAACATTTCCTTCAGTTCACAGTTATCTTCTTTATCTTTGAGACATCCACAAATTTAATGGTGCTTGTATAAAAACTAAACAACATCAAAGAACACAAAGTACCATTCTGTAGTCAACTATGATTTTTGCCACTAAGTCAATTTACAATTTAAATTGCAATGGTATTTTACTGAGGAGCTGCTACTTGGTAAATAACTCCAGTAGTAATGGTAGAACTGTTCCTTCAACAGTCTTAATGACTCCTGTAATGTTAAAAAGAAATTTGGATATATATGCCCGGTAGCTGAACTCTAAATGAATTGTTTCTGAAGAGCTCCCAATAACTGCAAGTTCCTGGAGAGAACTGGAGGGTATTAATTTGGGAGTTTGGAAAATCTGTTTTTTCTTTCTCCGTTTAAAAGTCACTCAAGAACAGTACCAGGAAAAAAAGAAGCTGACAGTTTAGAAGTTTCTTTACTCTTTCTCAAAAATCTTCCACTACATTCCTCCATATTGAAGGACCTCCATCATTTCATTTTGTTACAATATAATGAATGCCTGCAAACTCAGTCTGTGCAAGAGTGAGAATTAGGAATCATAGAATGGCCTGGGTTGAAAAGGACCACAATGATCATCCAGTTTCAACCCCCTGCTATGTGCAGGGTCACCAACCAGCAGACCAGGCTGCCCAGAGCCACATCCAGCCTGGCCTTAAATGCCTCCAGGGATGGGGCATCCACAACCTCCTTGGGCAACCTGTTCCAGTGCATCACTACCCTCTGTGTGAAAAAATTCCCCCTAATATCTAAACCTCCCCTGTCTCAGTTTATGGCCATTCCCCCTTGTCCTATCACTATCAACCCTCATAAACAGCATATACAGAATATATAAGGAATATACAGGCAGAATATGTTAAGACATAACTTACTTGTTTCTCTAAGCTCACATTCAAGGACAAACTATTCCCTACAAGCTGCTGGGGAAAGAACAAGCCCTTTTTCCTGCTCTGAGAATACAGTGCAAAGAAATCTTCACTCTTGTGATTATGAAAATCCGCACTACTCAGAAATTGTTGTTCATGTTCAGCTGTGGTGCTTCTACTGCAAGTACATAAATTAATAAATAGAGTTTTACTTCATGTGTGAACTACCACACGTTCAAGAAACAAAGCAGAACCAGGAATAAAGCACGATCTTTAACTTAAGGCCAATCTTCAGAGCACAGAGACACTAAAGCATGATCACAAGCAGTAGTTCTGGAGTTCCGTTTATTAAAATATAACTTTGCAGTTACACAAAATTCATGTCATATTCCTCTTCCATCCACCCTCTCCCCCCATAAACAGAAACACTCAAATAGTTGTTTGTGAAAAGTATGAGCTGAGCTGTAAGGATTTTAACCAGGAAAACCTTGTGCTATAAAAACATATACAAGTACTTCTAAGAGTAAACAAATAAAATATGAAATACAGAAGCTTCTTTTCCTGAGGGTATATAAGAAAAGATCCTCTTACCCAACAGTAGGAAACAGCAACTTTACAGACATCAGTGAACATTTATCCCCAATATTGTGCCATATTCACATGCCTTATACTTAATCATCTTCCTCTTCTTCGTTCCTATTACGGAACGTCAATGTTCTTTGGCCTCTTTCAGGGTCTTGCATTCGGAGGATACGAATACGGGAACTTACAGGCAGAAAACTAAAAATAAAGCATGCATGATTTAAACAGGGCACCTTCTTCACAAATTTTTCCATTTGATTCTCTCTTTAAATAACTGTATTTTTTTCCTTTGACCATTTTAAAACATTAACATCAGGCTTCACTAAACTGAAAGCAGAACTTAGGACAAAGACCAACTTCATTCCTGCCATCTCTAACCTGAGAGAAGCTCCAACTGAAATAACCATCAAATGCAGTTCACATTTGCCTTATAGATCCTGATATGGCACATATTCTTACAAGTATACCTTTACCCTTTCAACTCTTTGAAAGGGTAGATAACAGTAGGATAAGGGGATATGGTTTTAAGTTGAAGGATGGAACATTTAGGTTGGATATCAGGGGGAAGTTCTTTACTTTAGAGTGGTGAGGTGCTGGAACACCCAGAGAGGTTGTGGATGCCCCGTCCCTGGAGGTGTTCAAGGCCAGGGTGGATGGGGCCCTGGGCAGCCTGGACTGGTATTAAATGGGGAAGTTGGAGGCCAAGACTGTGGAGGGGGAGTTAAAGGAGCTTCATGATCCTTGAGGTCCCTTCCAACCAAGGCCATTCTACAATATTATGAAGTATATTTACTCACCATCTAAGAATGAAGTTACTAACCATACATTTATACTAGCTTCTCCACTGATAATTCTTAATGTACTTTGTCTGAAGGTGGCTCCACACAGAGAATTGTTACAATTCTATTGAATAGATTCAGAAATTCCCTCCAGGTATTTCCATTAAATACTGTATTAGGAGGGAGAGACAATTATAATTCATTAACCTCATTTTGAAGAGTGCTTAAAGATCTCTGCAGGCTTCAGTGATTACTTCTGGCTAGCAGAGAAGAACTGGCTGCAAGAAGGTAGATAGGGAGTAACTGGGCATAACTTCACTAAGGAATTATACAGTGGGATTTTTCTGGGGACTATTAAATAAAACAAACAGCAGCAAAAACAGTAAACAAATTATCAGGTTGTAGATTTAAAAAAAACAACTCAGCATAAACCTCTTGAAAGTACAGTAGTATTAACAGGAAAAATGGAAAATGGCCAAGCATTGTGTCAGTTTTGTGAGGGGAGAAGAGGATCCCACCTCATACAAGGAAACATTTCAAAAAGGATGCATTGATTGAAGCCCCACTGAATGCAAAGGAACATAACATAAGGAAGAACAACAAACATCCTGCTACATTCCCAGAACTATCAGCATGGAACTGCTTAGTTGTTTATGTACTACTACTACTACACTCATCTCTCTCACCTCACACTCCTTGCAATCGAACATCCATGCATTACTTCTGCTAGGAAATCAAATAATGTGATTACCTCATGCTTTGTGGGGTGAGCAAAATGAACTGCCGATGACACTGAGAGTCAGCTACCTTCAGAATCATATCCATTGCAATTCTTCTGTTGAGCATATCCTAAAGACAAAGTTGTTTAGAAGGTGGTGATACTGACCGTGTGCTTCACTGCATTATCACTGCACACACTGAGGCAACAAGGTATACATAAGTTAGGAAGTACTGTAATAGGAAGACCTACCCGAATTAATTCATACACAGTAAAGCTTAGCTAAACAAAAATCCAATAAAAACAATGCTTGAGAAATGTTAGGGTTAAATTCTAAAAACTATCAACAAAACTTGGGAAATCCTTACACTTTAGATCTTAGTATATACACATAATTGAAAGTTAAGTTTCTATCAAAACAGTCCCACATTCCTACTCATATTCTTTTCCTATCAGCTTTGATATACATGTACAATATTTCTTACTTCATTTGTATGCTGAGATGAACTTTGTTTTATCTGAGTAATGTTTCCTATAAAATTCTGCCTCCTACATTCCTTTTGGAACAGTCCTGTGTAGCCTTGTTCATCTCTGATTGCTTGGATCATTTTGTTTATTTTTACTTGTTTCTTTGGCTTTTCTTATTTATTATTTCTAAAAACACTCCTCTGAAGGCTTACTAATAAAGATGTGTACAATGAAAGATACAAGCAGGGATGAAACAAAGCTCTGATTCCAAAGCTCGCACGGGAGAGCAGCTATTTCCCTTACAAAAATGCTGATGGAGTCCTCTTGTGGCAGGTCTCCAGCATTGCAGCATAAGGAACTACACAATGCTTAAGAGAATGCTACACTTAATGGCCCAGCTGTATCAAAACAAACTGGGTGGAACTACTTACTGAATATAGAAAATTGAAGTTCACTGCAGGGTCTACAGTTCTGATTATGCATTTTTGTCTGGACAGATGAATAAAATTCTGTATAACTAATTCATAACACAGGATCTAAGCTTTTCAAATTTGTAGAATCCGTGACACAAACAGGCAAAGCTCAGTCATTTATCACATCCATGCTAAAAAAACAGCTGCTGGACCATTTGGATTTATGCATTCCTTTCTGAAAATCTTTATGTGTGAAATACATCATCCTTTTTTCTCCTCTAGATCTTTGATTCCCAGTAAATTGATTAGTGGAGGAAAGGGACACTGAAGGCAAGACTACCTACTACTGTCTTTTATCCCATAGAACTGTCCTTTCTCCCAAACGACACTGGATGTTAATAAGGATATATATCTTTTACACATACATACATGTAGGTGTATGTATATGGATTGCTAACTGCCTATTCAGGGAAGTGGTACACAGATACGAGCTTGGTCAGTTCTAGCTGACAGGAGTATTTACTGCTCCTCATTCAGCATTTCAGCACCTTGAGCTACTAAGTGAAATACAGAGCAAGTTTTTATGCAATAACTCAACTGATATACTTGCACTGAAAAAAGATATTGATCACAAAAGTGGTAGAAGTGGTTACAATGCTAAAGGCCCAGGAGAGTCACTGGCAAAAGCCAAGGCACGTGCTAAGCTCATGACAGTCACAGCAACAAAGATAAATAGTAAGTGCTTGGAGAAGTAATAAAGAGTAACAGGCCAATTTTTAAAAGTAATCTTCCAAAACATCACAAAACTTAGTGAAAAAACTAATAGTTTCCTAATGGCACTTCTGTTTAATATTATTATTTACAGTTAACTGAAATGTTCAAAACTCTAACCAATCACAACTCAACTGTTTTGCTAATTTACACAAATTAGAATGGCACATGTAGTTTAAACTGTACCATGTAGACGTCAAATTCATCCAGGCATCTGAAAGGAGATTCAGTAATGGACCATAGAGAAAGAATGAAACAAACTGTTGAGAAGGAACGTTCGCCTCCTGATAAAGATCTCACATTGCTCGGGGCAGGTCTGTCCTCCTCTCCAGGCTGAACCTGGAAATAAAAATAACAGAGCGATTTTTAAACTTGGAGACTTACTAACAGAGAAGTTATTTTAACTGTAAATGCGTTATATATGGTGTAGAGATATCACTTGAGAAGAAATGTATGTATTTCCCCACTATTCTGGAAAGGATCCAGAATGAAATGGCTCCAAACTATTTTAAAACACATTTCTAGGACCATCACAGCTTTCCTGACTATGGCAGAATGCGCTGAACAGATTAAATAAATGATTCTGCCAGCATTTTCTTGTTCAGTTCCCTATTTTAATACCTATGAAACATTATTTATTAAAATGACAACCAGCATCGTATTACAGAAAAATCCAGTGGTTACCCCAGCTATAATAGAAAAGCAGGTATCTGATTCACAGCTGAAGTTAAAAGAGGAGCAGTTTATTCATCAGAACAAGTGCAACACTGAAAACATTTGGTTCCATTGCTTATGGTGACACCTTGTGGCACTCTACCTAATTAAACTGAAGCATTTTCTCAACTTGTTAATTAAATTACTTTTAAATTAAATTACTTTTAATAAGCTAAGCAGGAAAACATTTTGTTGTTGTTGGTTTTTTACTGTTATTATTTTGGGTTTAACTTCCTTGACTACATTTAGATCTCATGCATAAGAAACATGAAACATCAGCTAAGAAAAGAGAGGTTAACTGATAAAGTTACACAATGACTTGACATTTTTGAGTGTTCTGGATATCTGTCCTTCACCTGTTTAATGAGGACAATGTCAACAACTATTTATGCCATCGCTACACATTTTCTCCTCAATTCCTAGAACTGAAGTCTCCCACAGACAAAGACTTTTGGGGGGGGCACGTTAAGAGACACACATTTACAGAATACACAGAAGATATGTAATACTGGGAGCTAACAGCCACTTAAAGGAAATAGCCATCAAACATTCACACAGCTACAGCAAAGCTTCCTATCAATGATAGAGGGATGAATAATTTTGAAAGTAACTCAAATGACTGACGAGTGAACTCCTAATATTAAGAACAACTACTTTAATACATTATCACGCTTGAAATAATATAAAATAACTTACTGTTATCGAAAGTGTCTCATTTTTGTGATCAAAAAGTATTCTTCCACTGCAACCTCGAATGCGCAGCAAGTGGTCAAAGTACAGTTTGCATCGCAAAGAAAGGAGCCTTAAATCAATTAAATCACAAAAACATCAGGTCAGTACGCCTTAAAAGACTTGAAAAAACAACAGATTTCTTTTTTTTTTTTTTTTTAATTTAAATCAGCAGCTTCACATCAGAATCTTGAATGCTGAGCCCTACTCTGTTAGTAACATTTTCCTATAGCAAACACACTCTATTGCAGCTGACTTTAAACACTGGATGTATTGGAGGGACTCATGGACACAGACTAACAAGCAAAGAAATCCAGAAGTATTGGCTTTATACTTTCTGTAAGTTTAACTCCTGCTTTAATAGACTTTTCATATGCTTGTTCCACAGCTCTAACAGACAAAGTGGTTAGTCTATGTCTTAGTTACAACTGGGCCAGAGTAGCTGTTCTTCATAGCATTTGGTATGATGCTATGTTTGGTTTTATGAGAAAAACAACGTTGATAGGTGTCACTGAGCAGTTCTGTGTGGAGTCAAGGATGTTTAAATGCTCTTAGCTGCCCAGCCAGCAAGGAGGGCACAAGGAGCTGAGAGAGGATGGAACCAGACCAGCTGCATAAGGAACTGGCTGGAGGGCCAGGCCCAGAGCGTGGTGTTGAATGGAGTTAAATCCAGCTGGCAAGTGGTCACGAGTGGTGTTCCCCAGGGGTTGGTACTGGGACTTGTCCTGCTCAATATCTTTATTGGTGACCTGGATGAGGGCACTGAGTGCACCCTCAGTAAGTTTGCAGATGACACCATGTTAGCAGGAAGTGTCCATCTATCTGAGAGTAGGAAGGCCCTACAGAGGGATCTGGACAGGCTGGATAGCCAGGCTGAGGCCAATAGGATGAAGTTCTACAAAGACCAAATGCCGGGTCCTGCACTTTGGCCACAACCCCAGGCAATGCTACAGCCTTAGGGCAGAGTGGCTGGAAGACTGTGTAGAGGAAACAGACCTGGAGGCATTGGTCACTTGGCTGAACACAAGCAGCAGTGTGCCCAGGTGGCCAAGAAGGCCAATGGCATCTTGGTTTGCATCAGGAAAGGTGTGGCCAGCAGGAGCAAGGAGGGTGATTGTCCCTCTGTACTCAGCACTGGTGAGGCCACACTGAGTGCTGTGTTCAGTTCTGGACCTCTCACTACTAGAAGGACATGGAGGCTCTGGAGCATGTTCAGAGAAGGGCAGTGAAGCTGTGCGGGGTCTGGAGCACAAGTCATATGATGAGAGGCTGAGGCAACTGATTTTCCAACTGCCTGACCAAGTGACCTCTGAATTGTCAGGCATAATAGTACTGGATCTGAGAAAAGACTGGGTTAGAAAACAATGCAAGACAAAAGGAAGGTAGAGGAACATGACTAGTAGCTGTGCTGAGACATTAATCACTAGAACTCCATAGGGACTCAACAGCTGTGCACTGCCTCACTTCATAAGTAGCATGGAATTTAAAAAAAATAAAAAAATAAATCAGTTTTGTCCAAGTTCTGTCCAGTATCACAGTCTGTATGATCTGTCAAGTATGTCAGAGCACTCACTACAACTTATTCAAACTATCTGACACCTGCTGGCTTATTTAAAGCAAATGTATTTACTTTCAAGTGTGTTTAAAAAAATACAAAGAAAAGTACTATCAAAATGAATCCCAAATACACTTAGAGTATGTGTTACAACATCAATCCTACTCATTCTAAAAATTTCCAACAGTAAGGACCTATAACTTCAGCACTGTACATCTTAGGCTTTGAAACTGATTTAACTCTATGACAGCTGTATCACCGTAAAAATATTTAATTCTCATGAGCCTGCTCTGTAATTCAACCCCTGAAGCACAGGCACCAATTTCACATCACCAGTATACTTTGTTGGCCAAAGAATGTAACCTCAGAGACCACTGAACCACACTCCTCAACTAGCAGACCCAAAGAGCAGCAGAAACAACTTTTTTATGATGAACATTCAAATTATAATCAAGTATAAAGCCAGCATGTGCGGAAATTTTTCTTTTTTGTTTTGTTTTATTGTTTAATAAGTACTTGTATCTACATCCTAGTTATCTGAAAATTAAAATTACAGTAAAATGACCTTACCTTAAGAACCGACGATATATGTTGAATCTCTGTGTCATTATTTCTTCCAGCAGTCTAATAAATTTCTTTAGGTTACTTACTTTACTGTTTGCATCCTCATATCTTTCCTTTGCGTCAAGAAATCGCCTGTTTTAATTAACAGAAAGCTTAGCATTAACGTGTTCTAGACTAAAATCAAGCAGTTACTGCAAATGCTGAAAATCAATTTAATAATTCAAATATTCGAATAGAAATTGTATTGTAAGGCTCTTATATTAAAACTCTCATATTAAAACTAAAAGCATTTCAACATGTCAGGTAATCCATCCTTCACAAATGAGAAGAGAACAAATAATTAAGTTTTACTTCTATTTGTTTTTCTGTTAAATAGAATCTCATGTACTAAAGAGAATTAATGATTGAGTTTCCCATGTACAAGAATAGCCAAATGAAATACACTGCAGCTTAAATCTCAAGTAACTGTCTAACTTCTACATTAGTTATTCTGACTAGAAAAATGCTTAATGCTCTGTGCATCCCACAAGAGTGAGTTTTGATCTAGTCATAACCAGTCATAACTGGGGTATCTCTAAATACTTAAGTGCAAACGTTTAATTATTGGTTGTTTCAGAGTATCAACCCTGTGTGAAACCCACCTACAGAGGAGGTTCAACTCTCCTAAGACCATTCAGTACTGGCTGACTGAGCAATCAATACAGCATGGTTCTACACATTCATCTACTGAAGTATAAAAAAATACACGAATGCCCTCTAAGAAAACTGGTGTTTCCTCTCTCTCTTCCATTTTACTTGAACTAGACAAACACTAACAATGACTTACTGTATTATTTCTTCTGTGTTTCCGCGGTGACTTTTTTCTGTCTTTATCCTCTCTCTCAAGCGATTCATTTCTGCATCAAGACTCTTCACAGTGCGGCTGACTTCTATGCGCTCTGAGTAGATTTGCCTAGCCTGTGCAGTTTTTTCCTACAGAAACATTTGAAATTCTATTAGCTGTTACATCTTTAAAAAAGTCTGTTAGTCTTTGCTGCAAATATTTTGTGCTATGGAAAAGGCAAGGCTTCCAAGCAAAACAAAGTTTTTGTAATATTCTTTGTGTAAGCTCATTACAACAAAATTATTGTTACCATCAACAATTTTACTAACAGCATTTCCAAATAGGTAGTTATTTATTACTTCTCTCTTCCAATATCTGAAAGGTGCTTACAGCAAGAGTGGGGTTGGTCTCTTCTCACTGGTGACAGGATGAGGGGAAATGGCCTCAAGTTGCACCAGGGTAAGCTTAGGATGGGTATCAGGAAAAACTTTACAGAAAGGATTGTTAAGGACTGGAAGAGGCTCCTCACGGAGGTGGTTGAGTCACCATTCCTGGATGTGTTTAAAAACCGTTTGGATGTGGTGCTCAAGGATATGATTTAGTGGAGGGTTGTTGGAGTTCGTGTAGTATGGTTAGGTTGTGGTTGGACTCGATGATCTTTAAGGTCTTTTCCAACCTGAGCAATTCTATGATTCTAGTTCAGTACTAACAACGATATCTGGCAATTTTAATTTGTTCACTGTTACTTATTTAATACAGATAAATGAGGAACTAAATGCACCATACTTCAATAGGACTTAATCATCTAAATGCTTCCATAAAGGACTTTAGAGTTAGTCTGTAAAGCTTAACAAGTTCAGTCACTGAAAGTTCAGGTATGAAGTACAGGAGAAAAATCTGGCTCCCAAAATGCAGAACAATAATATTCAGATTAACTTAAAATATGCATTTCTGGGTGAAGGCATTCCCATCTTTGCATTGCATAAATGCAGAAGAGTAATTCGTGATGGATAATCATTAACTTATCAAGACTAACATGGTGCTCTGCCAGACAGAGATGCCTCGATTCATCTTACAGAAAGTTTATTTGATGTACAAGCGAATACCTTGAAGCATAATTAAGAAAATATTCTGCTTACCAAGTATTCACCATCGTCTGTATACTATAAAAGTAGAATGATTTATTACCTCCAATTCTTTCTCTTTGGCAGCTAATAATTCTTTATGTTTTTTTATGCAAGTCAAATGTTCTTTCTTTCTGTCTTCATAGTACTGCAAACGACGTCTTCTGTTTTCCACTTCTGAGTCTGCTTTGTCCAATTCATCCTATTT
Organism: Lagopus leucura; assembly: GCF_019238085.1. NCBI lineage: Eukaryota > Metazoa > Chordata > Aves > Galliformes > Phasianidae > Lagopus > Lagopus leucura. Next base: position 4,262,400 of record NW_024962252.1, on the reverse strand, counting down.
TGAGGAAGTCAAGATGTGAAAAGTGAACTGTCTGAGGCAGATGCCTAAGCATCTCTCTAATATATACACACTTTTCAAGTGTAATCTGACAGCAAGAAGGGTGGGTGTGCACAAGATGCTGGAAGAGGACAAAACCAGAACCACTGATCCAAACGGACCAACGGGACTTTCTGAACATATGACGTCATGCTCAACAATAAAAGCTGGGAAAAAGGGTTGAGAAGGGAGGACACATTTGGAGTAATGGTGTGTGTCTTCCAAAGAAACCACTATGCGTGATGGAGACCTGGTTTCCTGGAAGTATTTATCGGTTATTTTCCTTACCTGTTTCCTTCCTCTTCTCGTTTACTCTTGATTTCCTAATTCAGGCTGACTACATATCAATACACAGTTTATGTGAGGCACGTAAGAGATTTCCGCAGTGGTAAGTCTGAGTTTCTACTCATTCCTTTCTTTCATAGATTTAGAACACTTTTTACATGCTGAACTCTGTTAATTCTGTTTTAAACCATTAATTCTTGTAGTATGAGATTGCCAAGATTCCATTTGCCGTCACCAAATTTTGCCTTTATTACTATTTATCTTGTGTTAATTTTCTACAATTTCCAAGTATATTCTTTAATCTTGAATAATCAAAACCATGTAATGATACCTTCTGTGATTGTGTAGCTTTATAGAATAACAACCATTTTGTATGGAACTCCAAATAATATCTTGAAAACTAACCAGTTATGAATATTCTTAGCCAGGCTTTGTCAGAAACAAGTTGAAACCACAGATGATCTATTTTCTCAAGTAGGCCTTAAATCTATCAGGAAAAACCATCCTCCCTCCATTTAAACAAAAATTAAAATATGGAAGTGTTGCTACCTTAATTGGATTGGTGATATCTTCTACTTGATTCATTTTCTCTTTAATTTCTTCAAATCTTTTCTCAGCTGCCCAAAGAATCCCATTCAGTTCTTCCATTTTTCTGCTTTCTTCCTGCATTTCTTGTCTTACAGATTCCATCTTTTTTTTATTTTCTTCAGCCACATCTTCCTGTCAAAATATAATAAAATAAAGAACAAAAGGAAGACGTGTATTTACACATTATTTTTACAGGAATATAGGATGAGTAACTGTGCAGTCACTGTTCCCAAGACAATTATACCATTACTAACTGATTATCACCATACATACTTCTTGTTTTAGAAAGACAAATATTTGGGAAAAAACTTAAGTGGAACTTTGTATTATACTAAGATGCTTCTTCACAATCAGACAATTGTGAAAGCAAGGTAAGAATGAAAGACAAATATCAAGTGAAATAACAGCTAATAATACACAGTAGTGATAAGGAAGTGCAGAAAAAAAGAGAAAAAAAACAAGAAATATCCAAGAAAGGACTAACCTGCTCCAGTGTGTCACCACCCTCTGTGTAAAAAACTTCCTCCTAATATCTAACCTAAACCTTCCCTGTCTCAGTTTAAAACCATTCCCCCTTGTCCCATCACTATCTACCCTTGCAAACAGTTGTTCTCCCTCCTGTTTATATGCTCCTTTCAAGTACTGGAAGGCCACAAAGAGGTCTCCCTAGAGCCTTCTCTTCTAGAAGCTAAGCAAGCCCAGTTCCCACAACCTTTCTTCCTATTATGGTCCAGAGTGTCCTTTATGTATGCTTTGATGCTGCTGCTTCTGACCTCCAAGCCTACATTCACTGCTTTTCCCCAGCCAACGTTTTATGGCACTGTATAACCTGAAATAACCAATGCAAATTCACAGAATATTTCTTGACACCACTACCTTGCCTCCCATGCACCTGCAGTGCACCACTCATTTGAAGAAGAGAGGAGGAAAAGTAGGAAAAAAAAAAAACCCACAAAAAAAACCACAAAACAAACATCCATCAGAAATAAAATAATACCACTGACATAACTGTAGACTTTCTGTAAAGTATACAATTTTTTGCTGTTTATCCAACTTGCACCCTGAATGTAGGGTATCTAGGGTGCCTGCTTGTTTCTAATTGTCAATCATTACCAACATTCAACATCCCACAAACTTATTAGTTAAAATTGGGTAATCTTTCCTTACTAATACACGGATGTCCATATACTGGATTTCATCAACATTCTCGAGGTCTGCTATTTCTGCAGCTGTTCTTCGCATTTTTATCTAGACAAAAAGTAAATAATATTAAGCTTACCTAAAAAAGAAAAGCCGTTCATTCACTGAAATCTACATAGAAAGTAATACGTTTCAACTTATAGCTTCATCAGTGGCTATGAGAGACAGAATTCTTCCTGCTTACCTATGGAATCCATTTCTATAAGGCAGAACTTAATGTGAAAATAATATGCACTTTAAATCATTAAATTATAACCATGTTTCCATTCAACGTGAAATCTGAATGAAAAATATTTTATATTCATTTAATACAAATTCATGTGCCATTTGTGTGCTGGTTCTTATTGGTGATTTGTTGAATATAACCTTGATTGGTATATATCATATTTCCTAACAGTAATAACATCATTAGTTACCATAGACATCTATCATACCCACTTGCATGGGAAGTCTTGCAGAAAACAAGTACTAATATATAAGTTGTCAAATGGTTTAATTTATCTTTTTTATTAAACAAAAGTTTAAAGTGTGGAATATTCAATATACTAAAATAGATCAAGAATATAAATGAAAAACAGGAAAAGAAGCAATATTATGGGAACAAAAAGGCAATGCTCAACAGAAATACAGAAGGGGAACATAGCAGAAAGAAGCCTCTACTAAACACTGCAACAATTTTCCACTTATGTCCCAAAATAGCAGCAGAGATTTTATTTATGAGCTTTAGCATAACAGTGAAAAAACAAAATGAAACAAGAACACCTTAAAGAACAACAGCAATATTGCCAAAACTTCCATCATCCTAAATGATGAAAGTATTCTGTAGTTGCTAGCATATAAAATCTTCTGTGTTTTCACACAAATGCCAAAGCAAGGGTAAGCATAAATACTCAAAATTATCATCTGCTCAAAGGGAAAGTCAAAGTGAAACAGGAAAAGACTGAGCAGAATCTAAAAAGGAACACTGTGCCTATGTTTACCTGTAGTTCTTTTTGATGCTGTCGATGATGATGAAGATGACTTTCATTCTGCTCAATTTCCTTTTCAGTGGAAGACAAACGTTGCTGAGATGCTGCCAACTGTGCTTTCCGGCTTGCAATTTCATTCTCCAAGAGACTTTACCAAAAAAAGAAAAAAAAAAGTGACACTGGGATATTATTATATATACACACAACCACAGATAAGTGTGTGACAAAGCAAAGCATAGAAAAATATCACAAAAAATATCTTAGGTTTGTGATCAGTGAATTACTGATCAGTAAAAAAAAAAATACCAAACCTCTGCAGTAGAGCTCACAGTTGATAACTACCAGATAATGGTTGTTTAGTTCCAGGTGAACAAAGCATTGATGTAATTTGAACCACTAGTAACTCTTGTTAGCAACTGTGGCAAACAGGCCAAATATCTGAACTAAACTGCAGAATTACTTACAGGAATATTTCTTGAGAGAAATGCTTTGACTAGGAAAAAACTACTTCCAACAGAGAAAACAATATGAAAAAATATTTCATACATTCTCATACTTTTCTTTCTATTAAAGACTTCAGAGACTTCCATGAGTTCTTTCAGCATGTGGTAAACCTATTTGAAATGCAAAATAAAACCTATATTTTTTATTATTATTGTTATATTTTATATTATTACTATCTATTGATAACTAAGCTCTGCTAGAGTCCTTGATCCCTAGAAAAGGAAGGCAAAATTTTACTAATATCACAGCTCAAACAAACGACACCCATAATCTTTGCGTTTAAGTGTTCAATCAATTTCTTAACTATTGTTAAGGACGCATAAAATGGATTGGACTGATTATGTCTCATTCCAGAATCAGAATTTAATAAGTTTCACATATCCCATTCCTCATGAATGTTTCATTACTTTGGGTCACATTTGGTATTTCAGTGTCCTCAATTTACTGGGTGAGAATTCAAGATTTTAAAAATCCAACCAGATTTCAAAGATGAACTACTAATTTTTTTTTTTCATGGTAAAGGCACTGAAAAAGAAGTTTTCCAGAATTCTCCATTCTGAAAAATGATACGTAAACCTCAGAGTGGGGGAGAAAGGAGACTACTGGGAGGAGGGTGTCTCTGATGTACACACATCCAAACAGACAAATACAAAATTCCATCATTCAGATCAATAAATACATGTATGGGTATTTTAAAAAACAAAAACAACATTGCAAGTTGCTAACCTTATTTCTGCTTCAACATCTTTGCTTAGATACTTGGGTCTGAGGTAATCAGAAGAATAATATCGTCTGTTAAATACTTGATCACCTTCAGCAGTGAAAGCTTCTCTACAATTTTTTGGAGGATTGTTAGACTGCATTACTTCACGAGCTTTATAGCTACTCTGAAAAACAAAATTGCCTCATCATACCTATAGAAAATTAACCACAATTACAGAAATCAATTTAAAACAGATCTAGCAGTTCTCACTAATGAAAAACAAGAAATGCAGAAATTGAAGAATAATTTGAAAAAGTCTCTAATGTCACACTCTGCTCTTCTCCATTGAGTAAGACGTTCACGTTCTCAAAACAATCCATGTCCTCAAAAACAATCCACTTAGTTTAGCTGCCAGTTTCTAAACTGTAAATTATGTAGTCTGATCAGTCCCTTGTAATTTGCCATGGGAGGGAAAAAAAAAAAAAAATAATAAATCAATAATCAAAAGGTCACTACACACTAAATATATTTAATTATCAGAAGTGGAATACACACCGAGGAAATAACGTTTTAAAGAGATCTGCTAAATACATCAAACAAAATTAAATTAAAGATTGGGAAATCTGCTGGTAAAAACAATTGTCACTGTCAGATTAAATGGTCACAAGTGTCTTTGTCTGAGGAAATTACTATTTATACACTCATACATGCTGAAGTATTACTTCCTCTACACCACACTTTTTTCAGTTGAAGTTGTTCAGTTAGGTCTTAAAAGGACCAGATGGAAACACAATCAGATGGAAAATGATTTCGCATAGACATGAGTGGGCGAATGCCAAAAAGATTTGGAATTCTCAAGCACAAGCCTGCTACTTGCTAGGTTTAAGTGGAAGTGGTGACTACAAGTTTTGGTAACACACGGACTACGGAAAACTGACACATCCTTTATCTGACAAGTAGTAAAGAGGCAACAATTCGGAGGCTGATCGCAGGTACACATTTTAGACTGGAAAAACAGATAAATTAGGGGCCCAGAAAGGTGATGTGCATTCTCAGCATAAACTGGGACAACCCTGGAAAGAAACAGGGAGAGCTCTGTAGAGAAAAATGCCAAGGAATACCCAGGGATGTTGGACAGTGACATCCCAAGCAGCCACATAGCAGAAATCAGCATGTTTTTTTGACTGACCAGAAGTAATCTCTAAGAGAGAAGTCAAGACCTATGAGCACAGTGATATGGCGAGACAGTGAAGGAAGAGTGAGGAAATAACAAGAGTAAAAGTTCTAATCTTACTGATTCTTAAATAAGGCCCATATTTAGGGCCATGATGGTCATTGTCTAAGCAGAAAATGGTGTTCAAAGTGGGATATGGACAGCATATTATGTGTCATGAGTGCCTTTATGGAAGGCCTGCCAGGAGAAATGCACATCTGTGTACTGCATTAAAACACCGATAATTGTTGCAGTTTGGGTCCAGTGAGCCAGAGACCTCACCTCCTCTCAGTGAGTCTGGAAGTTATGCTTCATAGAATCATAGAACGGCTGGGTTGGAAGGGACCTTAAAGTCCAACTAGTTCAAATCCCTCAGCCTTTCAGGGATGGAAGAATTCTCTACCTCAGTGTTTGTGATAAGCAAAAACCAGAGAAGGTCCTATATTTACTATACAGAGAGATAATGCCTTTCTTTAAAGGCCTGTAGGGAGTGGAGAGCCTTACTTTAATTAGCAGGACTTTTTCTATACCCCTCACATTGATCAAACAGTTAGCAACCGCTGCACCATCTATTTCCAACGCTGTGAGAACTGATGGGAACTCCGGATGATGAACTGCACTAAAGAAAAGAAGAAAAAACAACCATGCATAAAACTTACACAAGATTCTTTAAATTGTATTACAAATAGTTCCTTTCAACTCTTAATAATTTGAATCACTGTAGCTACGTAGGAACACTCCAATCACAACTTACCTGTGTCTAACATCATAAATCTTATCATGAAATTTATTTACAATTATTGAAGGTCTAGCTCCACGTGGATAATATTTTGACATCAGTTGCTGAAGAATTCTTTCATCACTATGATTATCGCAGCAAAATGCCTGAACTAAGGTCTTTAAACAAGCCTCAATAGCCAGAGATAGTTCAGGATCTTTTGGATGAATGAAAGCACCTAAACAAACATAAAAGACAAAGCTTTAGCTTTTGTCTATAACATATTTAAGCAGTCCACTTTTATCACTTCAGGTTTGTTGGTTTGTTTGTTTTTTCCTTTTTTTTTTTAGAGAGTCTGAAATAAATCTCTGTTAAAAGAAAGAAAAAGAAAACCAAAATAAAAGCAAACTTTAACTAAAGAAAATAGCAAAACAGACAAGCTACCCCTGAAAATACAGACAGTATCTCTTCCTAGGGAAGCCTACGTATATAGGCTTACTGCTTTTTTTTCCCTCCCCCTAAAAATTCTAGAAGGTCACTGTTAATTCCATTGTGGCACATATCTGACAGCAGAAAAGGAAGAGCAAATCAGGGCAAACATCACTTACTAACAATTTCACGCTTTAAGGCTAAAGGCAGAGGAACAGCTACATTGCAAATCAAACTATTGTGAGGATTCCCATTGTATATCACCTTTTGGTAGTACTGTGTTCACACATCCTCACTCTGCAGTAAGCGCCTGGTACTCCCATTAATTAAGCATCCTGTCTTTGCATTTACCTCTAGAACACGCTGAAGCCCTTACTGCCACTTACAAACTGAACAGAGCTTTGAATGCATAGAATGGCTTAGGTTGGAAGGGACCTCAAGGATCCTCAAGCTCCAACGTCCCTGCCTGTCAGCCTCACAGAATCACAGGGTTGGAAGGGACCTCAAGGATCATGAATCCCCAACCCCCCTGCCACATGCAGGGCCACCAACCTCCCCATTTAGTACCAGACCAGGCTGCCCATGGCCCCATCCAATCTGGCTTTGAACACCTCCAGGGACGGGGCATCCACAACCTCTCTGGGCAGCCTGTTCCAGCACCTCACCACTGTCATAGTAAAGAACTTCTCCCTCATATCCAACTTGAGTCTACCCTTCTTCAACTTAAAACCGTTTCCCCTTGTCCTGCTATTATCTACCCTTTCAAAGAGTTGGCTCCCCTCCTGTTTATAGGCTGCAATGAGGTCACCCCGCAGCCTTCTTTTCTTCAGGCTGAACAAGCCCAGCTCAGCCTGTCCTCGTAGGGGAGGTGCTCCAGCCCCTCTGATCATCTTTGTCACCCCCTGAACCCTCTCCAACAGCTCCCTGTCTTTCTTGTACTGGGGGCTCGAGACTCCAGCTTTGAATATCTCTGACAACACAAATGAAATCAAACTTTCCAAGAAAGTTTATTCTAAGCTGCTCCATGCAAAACATCTCAAGCATGACAACACCACCAGGCAGTCACTGTATATTTTAAGTAAAAACCTATCTGACGTTAGGATAGTGCTTTCACCAAGCTACAGTCAACTGGAGCACAGAAGGGAGATGTGAGACATAAAGCCTATCATCTCGCTGAAGTAATACTCTACACAAGATCTATGCAGCATGCAGAGGATACTTGCAACACAGAAGGAAGCTCAGCTATTTGCACTGAAATCTTAGCTATAGTATAGTCTTTTAGTATACAATGGCACCCATGTACAGAACTTCCCTCTGTATTTCCCAGACTAAAGATACATCTGAAGCTTCACAAACAACAGATTTTCTGAAGTTCACTGTTGACGTTATCAGCTCTTCAATAAAACCCACAAAGAAAAAGCCCAAAAATTGTCTTGGAAAAGCTGAAAAGCTGTCATTCTTACCTAGAGGTCCAACAGGTTTGTGTTTAAATTGCCCTTGCCTGAAGGCTATTTCAACTTCTTCAAGTAATGATGGCATATGCTGTCCAAATCTTTTGAAGGCATTTGTTTTACTATCTCTCAGCTCTCTCAGGTGCTTCTGTTTAGCATCCAAGTCTTGTCTCACATCAGAGTCTTCTCTCCTAAGAGAAGAGATTTTTTTTTTTCCAGTAGAACAGCCTTGATTTCACAGATATAGTTATCTTATTTTTCAAAAACTAATATAATAGGACAGCATATCAGGACTTCAGTATTTCAATGTACAGTGAGCTACACACTTGCAACTATTTTTAGAGCTTCAAAGAACATGAAACAAAAAACGAAAAGAACCCCACACAAGAAAATGCTACTTTGCCACACAGTTTTACATTACTTTTCTTCTTAACCACGGTGAGAGGTAGAAACAGAAGTCACAAATGAAGGTACAAATGCCATCAAAGCAGATGAACAGAAATGTTTCCAAAAATATCAAGCAGTACAAATTTCACTAACATTTAACTGAAGAAAAAAAGCATAATAGCAGGAGAGTATTCTAACATGATTTTTTAATACAAATAAAGACATCCAACAAACTGTAAATTTATAGCATGTGTTGCTCTGTAAGCAACATAAAAATGACAAAAAAAAAAAAAACAACGAAGAATCAATATAACTTTCTATTTTCATATTTCACTATCTTCTCTAAAGGTAAAAGATGTCTGAAGTAATACTTCAGTTGTAATACGCAACAATTCCCAAATCTTTTAGAACAATAAATACCAACATCACCACAAAGCTCTCAGGTGACCATTGTACAAAAGTTCAGGTTCCCAAATCAAAGCCTAGGAACACGTTTTTCTAGTTCAATCATGGGTAAATAGACATCTAAAGCAAACGGTTCAAAGTCTATAAATTTGTACTTAGATACGATATAATAACAATCCTGTACAGTTTTGTTAACTCTCCAAAATTTTCTAGCTTCAGTCATATTTTGCCAAAGAAAAGTTTAGCAAGTCCTATGATAACTGAGGAAGGAAGTAGGTGGGGGAAACAAATACAGAAACTGGAGCCTAACATGTCAAGAACACAAAGAATTGCAGGTACTTAAGAAGAGATCTCAACAATATGAAGAAAAATAGTTATGTTCAAAAACTAACTTACTTAAGCTTAGCAAATTCTTCTTTATGCTTATAAATAGCTTGCTGAAACTGATGCATCTGTTGGCCAATCATTATTTCTTCATCATGAAGTGCCTTCAACTTCTCCTTTAACTGTGTGATTTTCCTTTGTTTTTCCAGCCTTTCAGGCTCTGAAGCCTGATAAGCACTAGAAAAGTCATCATACTTCAGTATTTGAAAAGAGAACGATGATTTGTGATACAGACTTTATTTACATGCAACATATATTAGATCTACGTATCAAAAATTTATATTTAAGATTCAGAGCATTTACAATATCTACAAAACAGGTACCAGTGATTTATTTCATTTTCCATTTGTAATCATACATAACTCTCTCCTGGTTGCATTCCTATTACATTTGATTTAATGATTAATTATATTGCAACATTGTGTAAGCTAGAAAATGTCATCAGGAAAAAGAAAAGCCTTTTTTTTCCTGCCCAATTGCCTCATCATCATCCAATGGAAACCTCGTTATACAAAGTAGAGATGTTTAAATATTTGAGTGGAGCCTGTGAAAGTTTAACAATTTTTTTCTCTTGCTGTAGATTTTCTCATTACTCAGAAGAACTCACTCTGTACATATCTATCCACTAACAACACAACACCACAGTACGAGTATTTACCTCTTTTTCATTTCCTCAATTCGGTTATGTAGCTGTTCATCGTCTTTTGCCAGACGTTTCAGCTCAGTTCTGACACGATTATAAAGCACCTGTGAAGGAAATAGGGCATATTAGTTTAATGGAAGAGTAATTTCAACACAATTACAATTTTGAGGAAGTAAACACTGAACTGCATCTGTACAACAAACAATTATCAATACTTGAGACAAGAAGAACTTTAATTTAACTTTGTTATTCCTTCCATTTCACCCATTTGAATCTTATTAGTGCTGACTTAAGCTGTGCATTTCTTAACACCTGTGTAAAGATATAAACTCTGACTGCGAACAGAAGCTGCTTGCCAGTCAAGCCAGAAATTACACCTATTTTAAACTATACTGAGCTATACAACATTCATAAAGCCTAGACACAGACAAAGAAGTACACATGGGTAGAGCATGGACAGGATCAAGGTTTTAAATAAGTTCCTTTGCCTACCTCAGCTTCATTGACTGCTTTTCTTCTTGTCTGAACTTCAGCTTTTGAAGACATACATTGAGTATGCAGGGCTTCAGCTTCACCATTTACTGTTATCAGCTGCTCTTGTATTGCTTTGCACTTTTCTTCCGCTTCATTTACTTTTATCTTTAGGGCAACAAGAGAATGACATTTGTGTAGAAATGGAAAAAAAAAATCTTCAGAATCTCTTCATGGTATAGAAGAAATACCACTGAAAAGAATCCATTTGCTGACATGTCTTATATGTAATTGACACTACAGATATGCAAAGAGGAAAATAAACATAGGAGCCCACTCTGAAAACCAATGAACTATTAAACCTTCTTTTCTTACTCAGGTTTTACTAAAATACGAGACTACTTCTATAGTAAGGCCAAGTGCACTGCCATGGAAAGAGATGAGACCACCATCCAGACGAAGTTTCCTCAATACCACACAGACAGATGTGTATGGCCATAAAGTAAAAACACTTGAATTACAAAAATACATACTTCTAATGTTTTGCATATTAAAAATTTATGTGAAAAGTGAGTGCCAATTCAGAAAATTTGGAGGAGTTTTAAGAGACTAAAAAGTTTAAAATAACATTGTATAGAATTTTTCTGTTTTATACATAACTCTGAATGTTTGTCTTTTATTATTCTTTCCTGTTACCTCCAGAAGACTTAAGTACTATCCAAATAATGTTTTATTTCCAAGTATCTCTTTGAATCACGACACTCTACTGTTATAGAAATAAATATTGAGTAAGGAAGGACTCTCAACCATGAAACAGTTTAAATTGCCATTCGCTGCAACAAGCAATATTAGCCATCCCAAATTCCCAGTCAACACAACATAACCTTTACCTAAATGAAAGCTATCAGGATGAAAGCAATACACACATGTACCCCTAACAACCAGCAGAAAACTAAGCATCTTATTATTTTTGTCCAATGAAACGTGGAATGCAAGTGTTACTGTTACGCTTCAGATGGCCAAATAAGTGTGTAAATGGTAACCAGTGCGATTTGTAAGGTTGCAGCATCTTGTAAAAAGCCAAGATGGCCAGCTTCAGCATCTTAAAGTTAAAGGAGCATCCAAATTAAATACTATTTCTATCCCTGAGCTGAGGAAGCTGGAAATAAACATACGGTTTAAAACCTTTTACGTACCTGACATTCTTCCAGCTTCTGGTCAAACTTTTCTGTATTTCCTTCTTCAGCTTTGATGCCTTCTCTGATCGGCTGTATTTCTCTCTCCATCTCAGCCACCTAAATATCAGCATATATCAGAATGTCTGCAGTAATTCACAAATAATTTAAAGTAAGCTTCTCTTGAGGAAACACTTTATCAAGAAATTTACCACTGCCCAGGCCATTTTATGTTTCAGCTCTTCAAGACGTTTCTGCATTTCGTTCACACACTCAATGCTTTCATAGCGCTCCTTTTCTTCACAGTAAATTCGCTTAAGCTCTTTCAGACGCTTTAAAAAAAACCCAAAAAGTTCCACTGTGAGTACATAAAGCTACAATGCAATGAGACATTGGAAAGGTACGTTTTGGAGCTTAGCAGTTCAACTACTAATTATTTCAGTGCTCAAAACAGTACTAACAATGATTATAATTTTAATATACCTCTACTCCTTGTTCTATCTGAAGACGTGTATTTTCTTTAGTTTTCATGATATACGAATAATCTTCTTTCATTTGTTCCAACTGAGTTGCCTTCATAAAAAACTAATGGGGGATTAAGAAAAATGCAGATGTCAGATTCAGCAGCATACCTAAATGAACTTAAAATAATTATCATAGAAAAATCATAGAATCATACAATGGCCTGAGTTGAAGAGGACCACAATGATCATCTTTTGCAAAGTGTATAATTGCTCCAATTAGATATTTAAAATTTAGATTTCTGAATATGATTTTTCTTTTCCTACCCCTTAATAACGCCTCTACAAATTTGAAATCAATATTTTGGATTCAAATGTTTTGTTTGCTTGTTTTACTGGGCTGCATTTTTTAAATAATTACTTGAAACCAACTGACCAATTCTGAAAGTTACCATTTATTATTTAATCAAAGTGTTACATGATTTTTCTTACCTTATACTTGTCACCCTCATTTTTAGACTGTAAGAAGAGCTTACTCATCTCTTGGGTTAAAACAGACACAGGATTTTCTACCTGTAATATTGGATATGTTACTTCATTTATATTTTAGGGAAAAAAAGACTTATAATCTCACATCCCTGAAAGGGACACACACACACACAGACACTCCAAATACAACACTGCAACACAATAAAGGCATCTAAGGAATTGTTTTCACAAGAATCAGTGACTTCAGAAAAGTTTTATTGACTTAACAAGTCCTGAATTGGGAATTTTGTGCAACAACGTTTAATTCTTCTTTCATCAACTGCCCAAAGTACCACATTCAACTCAAAGAATTGCCCAATATATTCTTACACAAGTTTCCACAATAAAATCATTACACAGTAACAGAAGTTTATACTGTTTGACAGGTGCACTATTTTGAATAGCGCACATCAAGTATAAAGTAACTGATTTTTCATTAATCACTTAAGTAGAAAAAAAAAAATAAGGAAAAACAAAAAACTGACAGAACAGCAAAAACTGAAAGAATCAGCAGGTGATTAAAAAAAAAAAAAAAAAAAAAAAAGCTTTGCATATGAACAAAGTCTACCAGTGCTATCTTTCATTGACAGGATATACCAAGCTTGTAGATGACAGTGAACACTGACCTGCACGGAATAAGGTCTTATCCAGCACTGTACAAGGTATATTAAATTTTAATGCTCTCTTGCCACTGTAAGTGATCATAACGAGGAAAAGGCAAACTTCTCTCATTTAGAAAAATGAAACATCACAAGCTAATGTCTTAAATTAAACAGAATTGAAACACTAATAATTACCTGTATATTAAAGTGATCCAGCATTCCTAAAAGTTCCTCCTTTTTTGAAGAAATCACAGCACCTAATGGGGAGAGTGTTAGAGAGAGAAAAGTAACTGCTGTGACATGCCAGCATACTGCAGTCTAACATGCCAACACAGATACAGAAAAGTTAACCTTCTAAGAAAATCCTTAAGAAGTTAACCTTTTAAGAAAATTCATTTAAAGTAATTAAACCATTAAAGCATTTAAAGATTGAGGGCAAAACAATCACCAACCAGATTTGCTTTTCAGTCTGTATGTTCTGCTCCCTTCCAGATTAATGTGCGTATTCACAATAATAGAGTCTCCATACAGTTCTGGTTTAAATGCATCTCTGCCTTGGTTTTGCAGTGTTACTGAGATATCTGCAGAACTAAAGGAAAAAAACAAACAAACAAAGAGTAAACACACAAGCATCCACCAATAGCTGAAATGAGTTATAAATTAAAAAAGAAAAATAAAATCAGAACTTAATAATTTTCTACAAAAAGTCATTCATAGTACAGGTTGGAACAAAACACACTGATGATATCAAAGCCAAAACAGCATTGAAGACAACTGGACAGAAAGATCATCACACTGTTTTGTTTGCAACTTCAGGTAAGTCACGAGCAAAAAGCAAATGTGCAGACTCTCCCACTTTTCCTTCATATCTCAGTACCTTCATCTTCAAGTTGCATTATCAAGCTCCTTTCTGGTTGTTCCCTTACCTCCAGGCTGGCTTATAAGCTTACAAATTGCTTGGCTCGTATAGCCATCCCTGAACAAAGTAACCTATAGTTCACTAGTAAGGGGTTGTTTGTTTTTCTTTTTGGAAAAGAAGGGATACGGTTTCAATTCTGAATTCAGATATTCTGTTTCTAATGGGAATGCTGAAATGTTACTACACAAGGCAGGTACTGAAGCAATTTTACTCCAGATATTTCTGAAAGGAAAAGTCTGGGGCTTCAAGTTGCAGCTTTATGTAAAGACAAGGTTTTAAACCTCATCTTTTTTTCTGGTTCCCCAAAACACACTATCCCCACTCTTGCAGCAGACATTAATTCACATCCTACACATTAAATAATCCCCCCATGTGTCAAGGTCTTTGCACTGTACATACACTCATGTCAGTAGAAAGACAGAAAGAATTAAACTCATGCTCACAGAACAGTAATGACTCATTTCTGGTGAACTTTCTAAATGAACTCTTCAATCTGTCTGTAGGATATTCCAGTACATCTAATACATGAGAACTAACTTAAGCAGTATACTTTATGTGCATTGGCGAATAGCATGCTACTGGTACATTTCCATTTATTTTTAACGTGGCCCTTTCAGCATTTTGATTTTTATTTTTATCTGTTAGACCTAGTAGGAGATCAGAGAAGAACTAAGTTGCCAGAATACTGAGCAACTAACCTGAATCAGTCTCAAAACATATTCCACCTTAAAACTAAGGAAGTTATACTTACGTCTCTCCACTTTTTACAAACAATTTTAACGAGGAACCTCTATTAGTAGCAGTGGCTTTTCCTCCAAGCCCAACAATCAGCGCAGTTAAAACAGAACTTTTTCCACCTGTAACAGAAGCACTGAAGGTTTTTTTCTTCAAACAAAAAACAAGAAACAGAAAAAAACAAAAGTTACTGTGTCTTCATCTTCAGTTCATTTGTACTAAAGTTGCCAACTGCTTACATATTGAAGCAGTTGCATCTCAGCTTGTCAGATATATAAAACAGCCACAAATCTAGAAAGAATATCTTAAATCAGGCATTTCCAAGTTTCTCCCCCAGAAAACATGCTGAGCCAAACTTCTGCTGCTCTCCTCATTAATTTGTGTTCAATGAGATGTCCTATCTCAGGAAGAAAGAAAATTTCGTTTCTTAAAAGCACACAGAAAACACATATAATACAAAAGAAACCAACACATATCATCATATGTTAACACATAGTTAACTACTAGGGAAATTTTAAGCCCTCTTTAACATCTATGTATAACTTTTGAAATTCTCCCTCCAAAATAAATTAACGTGGGTAAGTACAACATCCTGCTAGAACGGTTTCAAGTTGACATATACTTGGATAACTACTGTGTATTTAAAAAATGAATACATGCCTATGTGAAACTTAAATTTATGTATAATTTAGCTATGAAAAGTTTTACTTATATTATCTTTCATAAATGTCCGAATTTAAAACTCTTTTCACTAGCTTTGCACTACTGGGATAGACTGTGATTCTCAAGTATAAAATTGAATCCATCTACAGCCAATGGAATGAGGCTCAACCAGACCAAATGCCGGGTCCTGCACTTTGGCCACAACAACCTCAGGTAACACTACAGCCTTAGGGCAGAGTGGAAGACTGCGTAGAGGAAATGGACCTGGGGGTATTGATTGATGCTTGGCTGAACATGAGCCAGCAGTGTGCCCGGGTGGCCAAGAAGGCCAATGGCATCCTGGCTTGCATCAGAAGCAGTACTGCCAGCAGGAACAGGGAAGTAATTGTCCCCCTGTACTCAGCACTGGTGAGGCCAAATCTCCAGTACTGTGTCCAGTTTTGGGCCCCCCAATGCAAGAAAGAAATTGAGTCCCTGGAGCGGTTCAAAGAAGGACAAATCTGATGAGGGGTTTGGAGCACAGGCCTTATGAGGAGCAGCTGAAGGAGCTGGGATTTTCAGTCTGGAGAAAAGGAGGCTCAGGGGAGACGTCATTGCTCTCTACAACTACCTGAAGGGAGGTTGTAGTTAGCTGGGGGGTTGGCCTCTTCTCTCGTGTACCTGGTGATAGAACTAGAGGGAACAGCTTCAAGTTGCACCAGGGAAGATTCAGGTTGAATGTTAGGAAATACTGCTTCTCTGAAAGAGTGGTCAGGCACTGGAATGGACTGCCCAGGGAGGTGGTGGAATCACTGACCCTGGAGGTGTTCAAGGAACGTTTCGATTTTGTGTTGAGGGACATGGTTTAGTGAGAACAAATGGTGACTGGTGGATGGTTGGACTGGGTGATTCTATGGGTCTTTTCCAACCTTGGTGATTCTATGATACAGTCCCCAAAGATTCCGAGATGAACTAGCAATTCTTTTTCAAATAGAAATTATACATTTTAAAGTCTCAACAAAAGTGTTCTTCCATATAGCAACGATACAATTAGTACTTACTTCCATTGTTTCCAATAATAAAATTGAGATTCGATCCAAACTGAAAAGGCCCCAACATCGAATGGCACATGAAGTTCTTCAGCTGGATACTTTCAATTATCCCAGCTTCCCCTACAGTCTAAATAATCAGATATTACGTCAGATATTACGTTACTTGTGTGTTTTAATGAAACACATTTCACATACTTTAAATATAATGAGAATTTAAATGACTATGATAAATAGCATGAATGGTAACAAACCACAAGGAAATCAGCATTCATCCATGATAGTATGAAAATTGCTCATTACAGAACAGTTATTACGTCAATCAAGATCAAAACAGTTAGTGAAAATTGATCAGTTCTCTCTCTAACTTTTATATGACATCAAAGATTAAGATCATACATTACAGACAATTATTAGAGCAGTTAATAAGGAGTACCATAGAAAAACTTCTTGTTATTGAAATAACACGTTATGTACAACTTCCAAAGTACTTTTCTGACAACAGATTTTTGTTTTATTATCAATGCTTCTGAAAAAAAAGTTTTCTAACCAAGAAAAAATTTCAGGAGTGACACAGAACAGAGAATACTGGTCAAGAAAATGAAGAGTAATATCTCAATTTATATCTCCCTGTAACTCAACATCAGTATCTTATAATATGCAAAGCTATATATTTAAGCTCAGTAAATATTTTTAAAAAGACTAACATCAAACTTGAAATTCAACTACTGCAGAAAAAGAGAAAAGAATATTCACGTCTTCAAGCTTCATTGCATTTCAAACATTTCTGTTATTCGTTTGCAAGCATCAGCTATGAAATGAAAGCATTCAGTGCTTTTTTCAGCAAATCATGTTTTTCTAAATACACTTTCTACTTTTCCTAATGCAATAATTCCATAAAGTCTTTTTGCTTTACTTGTCAATTTCAGTAGTATCCATTCCATAAAACTAGGATCCCATACTATACTATAGTGCCTCCTATTTTATTATGTTGCTTCAAAATGTCAGAGGTGGATGGTGGTGGGATGGGAGTAGAGGTTGAACCTTCTTGCCAGCATTCCATTACATTTTGTTCTGTGCAGCAGAGTGGCAATCTGATAAAATGGCATCAGACATGGAAGTACAGATGAAGCAAAGGTGTATCACTGGATCGCTTCACATGCAAAAAATGGCACATATTCAGTCTGGAGAAGAGAAGGCTCTGGGTAGATCTGATAACAGAATTGCAATATTCAAAAGATGGCTGTAACAAAGAAGGGGACAGACTCTTTAGCAAGGTCTTTTGTGACAGGACAAGGGGGAAATGGTTTCAAACTAAGATGGGAAATTTAGAATGGATATAAGGAAGAAGTTTTTACCAAAAGGGTAGTGAGGCACTGGAACAAGTTGCCAAGAGTGGTGGAGGAAGCTCTGTCCTTGGAGATGTTCAAAGTCAGAGGGATGGGGCTCAGCACCCTGATGGAATTGTAGGTGTCCCTGCTCATTGCACAGGAGTTTGATTAAATGATCTTTAAGGGCTCCTTCCAACTCAAACAATCCTATGATTCTGTGAAATAGGAGGCACTACTTTTCAAGTGACCTACACATTGCTTTATGATGAACTGCCAAAAATACATGATCTAAAAAAAGAGTGAACTCATTCAGAAGTCCTATTACAGTCATTAACTCTAGTTGTTTCATTTTGTTGTATTGGTTCCATTGAATCCTACATTTAAGACTTACTTCAAAAAATCAACCAAAGCCACAGGCTTACTTTTTTTTTTTTTAAATATCAATTTTTAGGGGGATTTTTTAGAACAACTTACCGATGTTAAAGAAAAACAGCTATTATCAGCTGAAAACAGTGAGTTTTCTTCATCACTGGACTCATCACTATGTTCACCTGTGTGTTCTTGTCTCTGTCTTTTGTGGGATGGAGGCTTTGAAACACTTTCTTCCTTTCTCTTACCCATGAGTACTGAGAAAACATGAAAGTAACAGAAGATTGAAAGTTATCTGTTAAATGAGAACACACCAGCAGATAACAACACAGACTGTATTTATTTAAATTGACACAAGAAATATAAAGATCATAGCAAATGTTGCATTGAACTAAAATCTCAGTGAATTCTCAGAACTGAAATCTCAGTGAATTTAAGCTTAAGCTTACTTTGCAAAAGGCTTTGTAATAAGAAGAAAAACAACTTCATTATTCTAATCAAGTTGAGTTTCTGGATTACCAACAGAGGTCAACCTGGATTCTATCTGAGATACCAAAAAGCAAAAGAGAGGATAATTTAGATTTATGCAGTTTCTGCAGAAAGCATACCTGTCTTTGTAAGGTTCTGTCTTTGTCATGGAAAGCAAAATGCTGTTATTTTACTAATGAAGGATTACAGTTCTCTGAGAACATACCTACACGTGTATGCATATACAAATACTCCCTTTACAAATTGAGAAATAACCCATTGCATTAATGTGGCTACTAAACAAATCTTGCAAAAGTAACAAAGTCTACTCAAGTCACATATAACCAAAACATCAAGTATTAAGACTAGTCAAAATGTAGTCTTTTCTGTAACAGGATGTGTTTCTTATTCCTCAAAAAACACTTACTACATTTGTAACATCTAGAGATCGAAAACACTATAGAAGGCAAACAAGATCACATTCAGCCATAGAAGAAAAAAGGTCACATTTCTACAAAGACAACACACAATGGAATAGTAGTCCATACTATTGATAAATGTTCTGACCATGCTTCAACTGATATCCACCACATGATTTTTTGATGCCAAAATATGTGGAGTAATTGGAAACATTTTGGAATGTTTTCCTGCTCAGGATAGACCCATCTACACACTTTCCCATGTCACCTACTGTAGGGAATCTGCTTTAGCTGGGGGGGGGCTGGCCTTGATGATTTCTAGAAGTCACTTCCAAACCCTAGAATTCTGTTGTTCTTCTACCTGAGCCATCTTAATGTTCTGATATAACATTAGCCTGATTTCAACAGACAAAAGACTCATACTTACAAGCATCACAGGCAGTAGCATTTATTACATCAAACACCACAGACATTAAAATTTGTGACACCACTACAAAGACTACTGAATTTCTTCTGTGAATATTCCTTGACTTTCATAAGCAGTGCTTAATAATTTCCTCGTTGTCTTAGTGCACACAGTTGATAAAAAACAGCATACAACTCTTCCTATTAAGTGTAATGGAGAAGTTTCAAAAGACAGAAACACAATAAACTTCCCAGCTGATGTTCTTTTACATTACACAGTCTAATACCATACTTGTAAAGCAAGCAACAAATACATTTCATCATACAGTTACATACCTTTTACTGTGTTACTTTCAGTCTCATAGAACCATCTCTTTGTTACTCATATCAGCAAAGGGTTACTTGTAAATTCTTGGAATTTATCCATTACTCTAACATGAAGATAGATCTTTGTTCACTCTGTTGTTCCATTGAAATCCCACTCTACAAAGAAGAAAAAAAAATACATGTCTTAAATGCTGTAATTAATATTAAAGACCAGCAGTATGAATTCCATCAACTGGCAAAAATAAACATTAGTACATTTTAAGACATAAAATAAGTTAATGGGAAGTCAACAACAAATAATATTGACAAATGTTAACAGAAGTTTGCTATAAAGACTAGACACAACATACATCATATTTTAAATCCAAAGTCTAAATTTATGGCTATATTGCCATATATAGGACTGTGAATGGAAATTTGTGATGACAAAGTCAGGAACATCAGTAATATAAGTGATATTCAGACTGCCATTCCAAAAGGCAATACAAAAGCATCAATTCAGTAAAGAGCATGAAACTTACTAGCACAGAACGTACAAGCACAGTTACAAACAAAGCCCACAGCAACAACCATGAAGAAATAAGGGCAAGACAAATCCAGTTATAAAAACATCACCGATTAATGCAAATTATTACAAGTATTTGTTATGCACCTAACAAGAGCATAAAAGGAAAACACAGTGTCACTTAATACAGGATAAGCACTCTTACACTTGACAGCAGAGAAGCACTCCCATCACTAAAGCCACAGCATAGGAAGACAGGGTGCATTCACTACACACAGCACGCACAACAGGACAGGTGCGGCCTCACCAGGGAAAGGATCGCAACCTTCGCTCCACCGCAGCCGCCCCCAACCACTGCAGCCCCACGGGGTCAATCGCTCCTCGCCCTACCTGCCCTCACCGCTGGCAGGACCGTTATTACGGGCAGAAAGTTGAACGCGGTCAAAACACCGCTTCCTCAAGGAGCGGCGCGGAAGGGAACGCGTAACGGAAGAGCCGCCAAGAGCGCGGCGCATGCGCGCTGCCCGCCGCCCGCCGAGGGGCCGTTTCCGTGCGCCGCCATTTTCGGGAGGGCGGAGCGGAGAAGTGCGGGGTGAGCGTCTGCGGTGCAGGGATGGTGGCCGGCGTCCTCGGATAGGAGAGTTTCAGGGCTCGGGCGGGACGCGGGTAGGCGGCCCCTGCGTCTGTGTAGGACTGCGGTCGGATCGAGGCGGGAGTTTCAAGTGTTTAAATTGGAGGGAGGGCTTCTTCGTGGGCACAGCTGTAGGGCGGGAGGACGGAGTGCTGAACGCCTCAGCTGTGCTCCATTGAAAAGGTTTGTGTGTGTTTTTTTATGTGTGTTTTAGTTTATGTTTCCTGCCAGGGATCTTACGATACTGTGCTTATCGCCGGTGATTCGTCTGCATGTCGAAAGGAAACCAGGCTCAGCCTCTGTCTTTAGAAGCCTCCATCTCTGTGAGACCGAAGGATGCCCCTTTCTGTCGTTCCGTTGCATCCCCACGTGTCTTTGGAGAAGGTTTGTGTGCATCTGTTGGTTTCCTCTGGTACGTCCGAGAAACGGATCGCTCTGTGCTTCAAGAAGCAACGCTGCGTGTTTGTTTGCTTTATTCCTAATTTTAACTCATTTTATATCCTGAGGCATAACAGCAGCAACGTAATTTTACTGTGTTATTCCTTGAGTGCATACGACTAAAACCGGGTTTTGTGTTTGAAGGATTACAGAAACGCAATTTGTGTTGATGTTAAAGCTTTCTTTGAGAATATGATTTAAAAAAAAAAAAAAAAAAAAATGCCTGCAGTGGTGGAAGTGTTACATTCCTGAATGGCTGCCTTGTTTTAAAGCAGTACAAAACAACTTGCAAGGAGAGACTTGTTGTGCCAGGTGTTGGATGAGGAAGCTTCTTGATTTTGATGTGGCTCTGCTCACAAGAGGCAACAAAGTGGAATATCCTCATGTGTCTTAAGCAAGTCAGAGTTCATCAAGTCAGTTTCAAAAGAGGGAAGTATATTCTTCGTGTGTGTACAGTTTCAAATTCTGGACACAAGAAATGAAAATATTTGAGATCTTATTTCTGTCTTTTGATACTGAGGGAATTGAGAGAAACTTAAATAAGCATGAGGCAAACTTGGTGTGATAAGGCAGTGCAGGAATAGATGGATACTGTGAGGGTTTTCTCTCTCTTTTACAAGTCAGAGGCTTCATATAGAAGCAGCAAGATATGTAAACCAAAACTATCCAAGGAAAGTGAAGAAAAGGAAACAGTAATGGAGTAGTATGGATGACAGCTGCATTAAAAAAATAAGAGACAAAGAAATGTACTGCCTAGGGGATGTATGTTATCAGCTGGTGTTCCTTAGAGGTATTTTAGAGCCAGTCACACATTAAAAAATTGGAAGTAGTAAGAAGAGAGATGTTAACATATTTTTGGAGTTATGCTGTTATAACTTCAAAAATGGAACTTCTTGAGGTTGTCTGTGAAACAGACAATTGAAATTGAAGGAACTTCTTGAGGTTGTCTGTGTTGACTCCTTGCAGGTGGATTCTACAGCTTCACATCAGGAAGTAATTTCCTTGGAGAGTGTGGATATTGTTTTCTTTCTTTTTAAATAAGACTTGGAATTTAGTTATGTGTGGGATGCTTTAGAAGTAATTTATAGCTTGGTTTACTTGTTTCAGTTGAATTTATATTGTGTTATACTGTATTATGGTTGTTTTTACATTCAGGCTGTTAGAAATGATAATATGTAATGCAATGAAGGTACCAAGTAATAAACCATCTGTAGGGTGCTTGTGTGTTCTTTGCTCCTAAAAGTAAAACTGATAATGTCTGGGTATTTGTGTTCTGGTCTTAACGTTCATAGTATGTCATGTTTCATTTGATGAAAATATTTTATTTTCCTTAGTCTTTAAAGCTAAAACCTTCCTGCTGACAACGAAGAAGGTAGAATAATGGGAGTGACTAATCTGTGGCAAATCCTGGAGCCTGTGAGGCAGCCTGTAAGCTTGAGTAGTCTCAAAGGAAAGACACTTGCTGTCGATTTGAGTCTGTGGGTTTGTGAAGCACAGACTGTTAAAAAGATGATCGGAGTAGTTACCAAGCCACATCTGAGGTATGGTATCCATATAGATAACTGTAACAAAATGTTCTAGAACTGTATGATTTAGTTGTTCTGAACTTATGACTCGTTAGCTCCAATATTCAAATTACTATGTTGCTTTGATTCTGTTATTATAACCTGTGCTGTGTACATAAAGGGTTTGAAATGAAGGCACAGCCGTACTGGTTAAATTCAACTTAATGCATGGCTGCAAACAGGAGAATTGGTTGAAGCAGGTGTGTCATTATTGAGGCCTCATCAATGGGTGAGAGGCCTGCAAGGAAGGCTGTACTAATCTTACTGTGGTACCATGCTGCATGATATACAAATTATCAAGCTGCAAGAAAAAAGTCAGCATACTCACTGCCATGTATTCCTGAGGCTGTGTTGGAAGTTGCTAGGGAAATTTAAGCTGTTTGTGACTGCTGTTTGGAGGCTGGTAGAGTCATAACGTACCAGGAGTCATGCATACTTCAGCCTGATTTTGCTTATGAATTGGAATTCTAGTTAGATCACATACTGAAGTAAATGTGTTTAAATCATTCATCAGGCTTAAAAGCAACATTGAAGTTTGTCTTCAATTTATACGAGCAAGTATAAGCAACCATAACCTGAGAGTGCTGTTTTCTGCAAGTGATGCTGACAGTAGGTATTGTGAAGCTACATGCAGGTTTTTAAAAATGAGCAGCTACTGGTCAGCACAGGAATATTGGCTTAATAGCTGCTGTTAGATATTTCTGTGGCATCTGTTGAGTTTCTTTGATATGAAATATTAGTGTCTTCTTAGAATCACTTCTTAACATTTTGTTACTAAGACTGGATAATTAACTATATATATATATATGTATATATGTTATAAAAATAGAACTTGCCTCAAGAGTTCAGCTTATCCTCTTTTACCCATAACAACTATACAGAGTTAAATCTAAAGTCATGGTCTTTCCGTGTTGATTGAAGAGTTATAAATGTTAGCTTGCTCTTGTTTGAAAGATTAACCCAGGAATTATAGGGAAGGACATATACTGTGTGATTACTCTGAATATAGCTATTGTAGACCAGGTAATTATTGCTGTCTTGTACATCAATGGTGGGAAGAATTTTGTATTTCCATATGAAATAAATTGGTGTAATAATGGTATCTATGCATCTGTGTAACAATAGTATTAGTCATTTACATCAAATATACCAGCATGATAGACTTGGGCTTAATGGTACAAAACAATCAATGCAGATGTACCTGGAAGCAGATTTTGAAGAGTGCATTTTATGTGGCTTTTAAAATTTTTTCAGGTTCTTAGAATTTAAAGACAAAGAGTATTTTTAGGAGGATTTGCTTGGAAATCTTGTAATGCTGTTACAAATTGGTAGTGAAACAACCTCAAGTAAAGACAAGAAAATAAATAACAGTTTTATAGCCTGGGAATAAGGAAATCATGGGAGAAGAAGAGCAAGCCAAGATTGAGCTAAATTCTCAGACACAAGAATCTAATGAGGTTTAACAAGGCCAAGTGCAAGGTCTCAGGTAAGAGTAGAGACTTAGAACTCATTGAGAGCAGCCCTGCAGGGAAGGACATGGAGGTCGTGATGGACAAAAAGCTGAACGTAAGCCAGCTGTCTGCTTGTGCAGCGCAGAAGACCAACAGTATCCTGGGCTCCATTAACAGGGGTGGCCAGCAGGGGCAGAGAGGTAATTGTCTCCCTTTGCCCTTGTGAGGCCCCATCTGGAGTGTTGCATCCAGGCCTGGGGCCCCCAGTGCAGAAAGGATATGGAGCTGTCAGAGAGGGTGCAGAGGAGGGCCATGAAGATGATCAAAAGGCTGGAGCACCTCTCCTATGAAGAAAGGTTGAGGGAACTGGGCTTGTTCAGCTTGGAGAAGAGAAGGCTCTGGGAAGATTTCATTGTGGCCTTCCGGTACTCAAAGGGAGCTTACAAGAGCTTATGAGACTTTTTACATGGTCTCATAGTGATAGGATAAGGGGAAATGTTTTTTTTTTTTTTTTTTTTAACTAAAAGAGGGGAGATTTAGGTTGGATCTTAGGAAGAAGTTTTTTACTCAGAGGGTAGCAAGGTGCTGGAATAGGTTGCCTAGAGATGTCCTGAATGCTCCGTCTCTGAAGGCTTTGGTTGGGATCCTGGGCAGCCTGATCTAGAGGTTGGAAACCCTGCCCACAGCAAGGGGTTAGAACTAGATGATCTTTAAGATCCCTTCCAACCTAAGGTGTTGTATCATTGTGTGACTGTCCCTGGAGTAGACTGAGGGATGTAAGGAAACCTGATTTCTTTAGATGTTTTCCTTAATTCTGGAACACCTTACTTTATTGCAGAAACCTGTTTTTTCGATATTCTTTTTTCACGTCAATGGGGATTAAATTGGTGTTTGTCATGGAAGGCGAGGCCCCCAAGCTGAAGGCAGACACCATGAGTAAGAGAAATGAGATGCGATACGGAGCTTCCAACAAACATGGGGCTGCAAGAACAGGGAGATCTCTTTTTAAATCTATTTTGAAAGAGGTGAGTAACTGGGGTGTCTTGGTACTTTTTTTTTTTTTTTTTTTTAAACATGATAGAAACCTTTAAGAGTTTGAAGATGAACTCAAAAGAATTAGTAGTTTTCTGCAGAACAAATCTCAACAGTATTTGGAATTAGAGGGAGCACACCTCTTGCAGTTGTGTTTTCCAACATCAGTTGATTATTGCAGTAGGGTGGCAGTATCAGAACAGTTTTCTTGTTTGATGCATCTCTATGTTTTATGCTACAGTGAGCCACACGTGGAACTGAGTGTTTATTACAGAAATGCAGCTTCCTTGTTATTTGGTGTATTGTTGGAAATCTGTTGCATTACTTGAGAAGCTTTGTCTGCAAAGAACTTCTGTTCAGTAATTTTCATTTTAATTCATTATCGCAGGTGTTTTGCCACTGTGTAATCAGAGTTTTGTGAAATAAAGTATGTAGACTCATGGTTTCAGTAGCTGAATGTATTCACATTCTGTTCTCAAACTTGTAGAAAATATGTGTTTGTATTTATCTCAGTATGTCTTTAATTGTGGTCCGGTATTAGTTGAGCCAACAGTACTTTATTTTGTGCTTGATATTTTGGGGCAGTCTGGCAGTTTGTCCCTTATCTAGGACCAGCACAGACTGCTGAGTAGTCAGATTTTGTGAAGGAGTAAATGTTAATCATGTTGTGTAATTAATGTATAATGTATTAATCTGTAATTAATGGTCTTAGTTGAGCATTTCTTTATTGCAGTAAAATACTTTTGTAAAGCAATTGTATTGATATGTTTTATATATACTCTTTCAGAGTGGACATATAAACTGAGAAAATACATGCTAATAAGTGTATATAATCTAACATTCAATGTACATTTTCTTTTGGATTCTTTTACTTAGTGCCTCCAGCTGCTGGAGTGTTTAGGTGTCCCATGGGTTCAAGCAGCTGGGGAAGCAGAAGCAATGTGTGCTTACCTGAATGCAAAAGGCAGTGTTGATGGGTGCATTACCAATGATGGAGATGTTTTCTTATATGGAGCTCAAACAGTTTATAGGAACTTTGCCATGACCTCTAAGGTAATGTACATCAGTAGGATCAGAAGAGGATCTTGCCGGCTCGTCAGAGTCATCCCAAAAATGTAAATGGAAATTAAAAGGAGGCCCTCGAAGCAATTGCTTGGATATCATGCTTATCTACTAGTTTGTGTTGATTATTACTGTCCTTTAAGATAGGAACATTTTGGACATCCATGCAGTGGGTTTAAGAACAGAACAACTGAAGATCACTTAGAGTACTGTCATCTCTGTTTGTGGTGTTCCGTGGTGCGCAATAAAGATAAGCAATGTTTTTTTTTCCTTCTGCAGTGGAGAATTTTAGTGAAACTGCTTCCTATAAATTCCCATTTGGAGTATGTAGAGTGGTCAGCAACCAGACCAAAAAAGCAACCAAATGTTTGGTTTACTCATTACAAATATATTTACCCTTAATGCTCTTAGTCTTAAATGATGAATAGGAAAGAGATTATGCATCTGTATTGTAACTAACAGGTTTTTGTGATCATTCAGTAAAAAACAATTTATGACCTTGAGCTGAAAATGTTTATTAAGAGTGTGTTTTTCTAAAACTGGCAGAACCAAATTTTCTTAGTTGACACTTTCTCTGTAAATCAGAGAAAAGATTTAATGTGTTTTGCCTGGTAAACCTATAAAGAAAGCAGAGTAAAAAGGAGATTGGGTTGGTATTTCTTATCTAAAAGGTAGTTTTTAAATAGTTGGTATCCATGCTTGCAGCTTGAAATTCTGGAAGTGCTGTTATTCTCGTGGCGTCCATGTGCTACATTATAAACTTTAATTGCTGCTTTATAGGATTTATCCGTCAGACTCTTCTGTATTTTGTAGGGTAGACCCGTTGTAGGGTAGAACTGCGGACATGGCAGTTCCTTCCCTGGTGTCACAGAAATGAAATAAATGATAAATATCTTTTTCAGGAGTCACATCTTGATTGCTACACAATGTCCTCTATTAAGGAGAAGCTTGGTTGTGACAGAGAGTCTTTGATTGGACTAGCTGTTCTTCTGGGTTGTGATTATCTTCCAAAGGTAAGCAATTACTTGTAGCATATCAAGGAAGACTTCACATGCTAACAGAACTGTGTGCAGTACATGATTGCTGAGACTGCAGATGCTTAATAAGTCATAATTTTTTGTGATAGTTTAAGGTGATCAAAGTGGAGCGTTAATCTTTCTAAATCTGATGTGTTCGTCCTGACTTCAGTCTTCATCTCCATTGTGTGAAAGTTCAGTTTAATGACACTGAGCAAACATGAGAACTGCCCGTTAGCACATATAGTACAACCCTGATGTAGTAGCTGAGGAAAATGAGAAAAAACACTGTGTCCTTTGGGATAGCTAGTAGTCATTGTTTGAACTGCGGGTAGTAGTAACGCTCGTTCTGGATAGAACTTAAAACTTACTTAATTCATTACTAAATAAAAGTATCTCTTTTTTTTTTTCCTCCTTGAAAGCTCTTGGATTGTTGTTGTTGAGGCTTTGAACAGTTTTGGAATGGAAAGGAAAGGGGATGAAACTTTATTTCTGTACAATCCATCATATGATGACCACAGACAATAATGCTCCCATTCTGGTTGTCTAAGTTAACTCTTAAATCATGGTGTTTCAATTTAATAAATCTGTCCTTTTAAGCAACAGGTAGAGTGCATCACTCTAATTCTTTCCTCTTTTTTTCTTTAATGAGAGACTTGCTTCTGCTATAGTAATCTAAACACTTCATTATCACAAAAGAAACTCTACTGAGGAGGGGAGGGGCTGAAAATAGTGGCTTATCAGTAGTTTCTGTAATGCACTTAGCAGCTGCTGGTATGCTGAGTTCTTGCATAGTCCTAAAATGGCACAGTTATGTAGCACCAGGCCAGTCTTGAGTTGCTGCAGCCCAGCAAAGCAAACAATTATACGAACTTCTAAGGAAAGCTGAACTACAGGAGTGCAGCAGGTGTGGGGATTGGCAGATCAGGTAATCAGGAATCAGAGAAGCTGAGTACCTGATTGTCTGCTCAAGTGTCTGGCTGTAGTCCAGTGACTACTTCTAATTGGTTTTGAAAATTGATTTATTTCATGCAGTTGCATATATTCTATTCAATCATTATGTCTGAATGAAACTTGTAGCAGTGCTGTAGGAAGGACACTCAGTATGGTATACGTGTTCAACTGCACTGATTCTTAGTAAAATAATGGGTGTAAGAATTGAACAAGGAACTGAAAAGCAGCACATACATTTAAATTGTTCTGGTTGTTTTTAATCAACTGTCTGCTGCTCTTCAGTGAATTTAAGAGTTACAGTGAAGTACTGGATTTCTGTCCTTGAGCAACTCCTGAAAAGTGTTTACTGTTTCCATCCATTACCTGTAGTGGTAGTCTGTTTTCCCATATAGGGCATGTGTACTGCAGAAGTAATAATGTAAATATCAAAATCAAACAAGGAAAGAGGCGAACTTATGTAAGGCTTGAGATTTTTAATTAACTTTCAGAAAATGCTTCTGCGCTATTCACTGTAAATCGCCTATCAGCTAGAAAACTCGTATTAGAGGTTTCCTTGCCATAAAGCTGCTTTTTCTCCTGTGACTGAAAGCTTTTTGCTGTTGTCGTTGTTTTTTTGTTTTTTTTCTCCTCGAGTTTCCAGCATTTTGACTTCAGATAGAGAGTCTTTGTCTTTCCAAAACTATTATGAAGAGTTTAAGCTGGCTGGCTGGCACATAGCTGGCAAGAACGTAGAGTCCAGTTTCAGATAGGAGGGAGAAAAAGAGTAAGAACGGGGTTGGAAAATGCAGGAAAAAGACAGTAGGAAACAGGAAAACACGTGACTTAATCTGAGTTGCTTTTGAGGGTAAGGCTGTTCTGTGCATCTTGTGTGTCACGCTGATTGCGTAGCTCCAGTCTTT
The DNA here is from genome assembly GCF_019238085.1 of Lagopus leucura. Lineage (NCBI taxonomy): Eukaryota > Metazoa > Chordata > Aves > Galliformes > Phasianidae > Lagopus > Lagopus leucura. Next base: position 4,233,032 of record NW_024962252.1, on the reverse strand, counting down.
TGCCATTTCTATTCATAATTTTGTAAAAAAATATATATTTTCTCAGTTTAGCTCAGTGCCTTGGGATTGTTTTTTGTTAGTGTGTTATTTCTGTTATTTCTAACATTTCATAATGTTAGAAAGGCAGTAAAGATGTGTGTACTGCATGTGTCCATTTCTTAATGTTTCGTATTTCTGTCTCTGTAGGGTGTTCCAGGAGTTGGAAAAGAACAAGCTTTAAAATTAATTGAGACTTTGAGAGGTCAAAATTTACTGCAAAGGTAAAGTGAAAGTTTACCCTGTATGCTGAATTACTTTTAGTTCACATACTTTCTGGTATGGGCTTCAGCTCCAACACAATGCTAGTAATATTTTTTTTTTTTTTTTTTTTTTTTTTTTTTTGAGAGTCAAGTGGCTGCATTGTTGTTTGCCTAAATGAATTGCATGGTGTGCTTTGTGAACTTGTGGATTGTTTTAAATATTAGCTGACACCTAGCTTTAGAGTATGTTGTTGCATTGGAATAGAAGTCACAAGGACTGATAATTCTTATTTTTTAACTGGTTTGGGATTAGGACATGAGGTTCTAAATGCTTTCTGTGTTTGTTATCTTAATGTGCATGTCAATATTCATAATCCACCACAGATATACTTGCAAAAAAAAATAATCTAGTTTCTTAACTTAAGAAATACTTCTTGAGCAAATGCTTGAGAAGTGAGAAGGCTTACTTGGGTGTTTGATTTTAAGTATGAAAGTATAAAGTATTTCTTAATCCTTTAAATATCACCCGATAGGTTTGAGCAATGGAAAGAACAATCTGAGCATGATAATAATCCACCTTTGGTTGTTAAAAGAGTAGTCCACTGTTCTGACTGCCATCATCCAGGTCAGTGTTGAAAGTGTAGAATTTTATTTTTAGCTTAATCATTTGTTTGCTCTTGATTCTGGATGTTGGGGTTATTGGCTGGTTGAATTTTCGTGACTAGCATTACAAAATGCTTTTCTTGTCATTCAGCTTCTGACTGCACATTTTCTGCACTGTGTATCTGTATGAAGACTTTTTGAGGGTGCAAGTGATGTTTCTCAAATGTGAAACCAGTTGATAGCAGAATGTTAATACAGTGCATTTGTATGATCCCAGATATTTACCTTTTTAGCAGTGTCACTAAAAACAGCACTCTGTAATGGCAAGCAACTTCCTTTTTCTCCTCCCTAAACTGGCTCTGCATGAGGACTGAACCCACTGCCATTGCTGGATTTTGTTGTAGCTTTTTCTTCAAAATAAATTAGTCCTAACCTCATTTTTGTAATTTCTTCATTGAACTCATTTAAAAGTATTGCTTTGGATGGTAATGAGAAGGGGGAAGAAGCTTGTTTTATGTCTCTTTTACTTATTATTTTGTCAAAATGTCCCATGCTACTTCTGCAGCATTCATTTATGGTAAATTCCTCAGCACAAGGTCTGAAACAGTTAGGGACAGTCTTAAGAAAATAATTTTTAAAAAAATAACACATTATTTTCGTCAGTTTTTATGGTAGTTATATAGCTAATAAACTCAGATATGCTTACAGCTGTTATTCATTTGTGTTCTGACCTTTATTTTTTTTTATTGCTAATATTGTTTTTGGGGGTTTCTAAAACCTCCTTTCTCATCGTGATTTGTGCATCTTCTATAGGATCATACAAGGAACATGAGCGCAGTGGATGTAAATTCTGTGAAAGCACTAGATACTGCAAACCCAGTGACTCCAAATACTGCTGCCCTTGCGAATGGCATCAGTTAGAGAAAATGAAACAAGCAAGTGCAGTGGAGGACAATATCAGAAAGTAGGAATGTTTTGAAAAGAAACTTTCCCTTTCATGTGCAGAGTAAGCATTTAAAATGTGTATTTTTCCTATTTGTTATTCAGTTTCTGACACATTTGTTTTACCTGCAGAAAAGCTAAAAGTTGTGAAGGCTTTCCATTCGCTGAGGTAAGAAGCCTAGTTAAAGATTAATTTTCCAAATCAATTAATTGAAATTTCAGGTTTTTTGCCCTTTCTTCATCTGCCTCTTTTCTGTTTTTATCTCAAGGTTATCCAAGAATTTCTTGTAAACAAGAATAAACTGAACAAGATAATGGAATGCAAAAGGCCAAATTTATTGTCATTTCAGGTATATGTGAAAACATTGAATATTCAGCTCTATGGATTTTCTTGTTTTTTCCCTTAGGGAAGTCATCTGTGATTTTCCCCCCCCCCCGTTGGTAATTCGACAGGAAATATAATGAAAATACCTTGTTACAGCCTTTAATTGGTCTCATTCTTTTTGAAAGTCAAAAATTGGCAACTGTGAAAAATTAGTTGATGTAAATAGGCATTTAGAAGAGCTCAAGTATAGTAAATTGGAAAAAAGGTCACTTGCCGTTGTTTCATTTTTCATTGTCTAGCATTACTGGAGTGGATTGCTGAGCATTGGATCATCTCTAGTGTATAAAATACGGTGTGTTTATGAGGCATAATGCTTCAGGAATGTTATCTTTCTCCCACCTTTCGTAAAGGTTTTAACAGGTGTGGCTCTTGGTTTTTACTCATGTTTGCCTTGTCCTCTTACCAGCATACATATGTGGTAACTCAAGTTACATTTGCAGGCTTTGAGGTTTTTGGTTGTTTCTTTTTTTTTTTTAAATAATAATTTATTGATATCACTGAGGCAGCCAGCTTCTATACATAACAAGCAGAAACATTTATTCTGAATTATGCATATTTTCCCCCAGAAAATGGCAGGCCTGTATTTAGCACATTCTTACCACCTTCCAGGTACAGAGGCACTTCGATTCCAAGTGCTCAGAACTCAGAAGTGACATACAGGGTTTGCTCCAAAAGTAATGCCTACTGCTTGCTTTCATGCAAACTGCACCAGCTACGAAGAGCACAATGCCACGGTTTGATAGAGCAAATTTTTTTGCTACAAAGCACTTTTTTTTAAACATAATCATCACTATTAGCTATTTATTTTCACCACCAATTAGCAAGAACCTGCATGCTGCATTAGTAAAAAATCTGCACCAGCAGAGGTGGCCCACTGTTTCACAGCTACTATGGCAGCATCATTGCTAGGAAAACTACCCGTGCAGTCTGTCTTTGATTGGCCTAAACAGATGGCAGTCAGAAGGTGCCAAATCTGGACAGTCCAGCCAAGACTGGCAAAGAGTTCCATGATCTTTAAACTGGTGTGGACCTGGCATTATTGTATTGTCGTCTTCTCTGGCCTGGCTGTGGAAGTTGGAGCCTTCAGCTTAGTCAACATCATAATGTAGCAGTCAGAGTTGATGCTTTGTCTGGGTTGCAGGAAATCTAGAAGCGTCGTTGCTTTCCTATCCCAAAAGATCACATCAGTTACCCAATGAGGGCTCCATCCTGAAGTTTTTCTTAGTGGGGAATTCACGTGTCACCACCCCATAGACTGCCATTTTGGCTCTGACTTGTAGCCCTAGCTTGTCACACAGTGTGACAACTCTGCATGGCCATCTGGAACGTGACTTTTGTTTCACATCACTGTTTCTTCAATCTGTTACTGGCAGCAGGTAGTTCTGTTCATTTACAGAGATGAGCATTCCTCCACTTGGTAGTGAGATATTGTTTGGTGTTTCTTTAACTTACATGTTTAAAGCATCTAGTTCTGTGTTTCTACTCTACAGCTGTTGAAGTTTGATATCTAACAGAGTAAGCAAGTTTTAAAGCATGGGTTTTTTTTGTTTGCTTTACACTAACAGATATTTGCTTCTGAGAAGATGGAATGGACAAAGCATTATGCTTGTAAAAAGCTATTAGTGCTGATGACACGTTATGATATGATCCAGAGAAAATCTGGATACATTGATTCAAAGCAACTGCAGGCAATTCGGTAAGGTAACAGATGTTCTTCAACCTAATATTTTACTTCTGCTGCTGGAGGAATTTTTAATTTATTTATTTTTTTTACAAAAATGTAATTATTTTCTTTCCTCACTGATTCAAGCTGTGTGCTCATTTTGAACAGAGTTAAAAAATTAAATGAACATATATAATAATATGTTGCTGCTGCACAAAGTTGTACATACGGCAGTTTTCTTATGTTCCAACAGAGCCTGCTTTCTCCTATGCTTACTATTCCATTCTATTTCTTTGGGTCTGTGCACATGAGGTTTACCTTTTAAGGGATTACTTCTCAGATACTTAGTCAATTTTGATTGACTTTAGTGATTAAAAGATACAAGCATGGACTTATAAATAAACATCTGCATACTCAGTTGTGTCTAGTGAAATTATTGCCTTCCATTTTGTTTCTGCTACCCCTTCTCTCAAAAAAATTCAGTCCTTTGTCATTACTGACATGGCCGTGGATCCTGGGTACTTAAAATGGATAGCAGGAAAAACAGCGCGATAAAAGTAACGATTTTCCCAGTATTTTCCCAGCATCCAGTTTCCGTTACTCAGGAATTCTCTGGGCCAGAGTTGGTATCATTTTCATCTGTCAGCCCTCGGTGGATCTTTTAAATGATCTAATATTTTGTTAAGCCTGTGTAAACTTTAAGAATCTACAGTGTCTGTTGGCAAAAGGTAGCTAAGCTTAACTTCACAGTGTGAAAGAAATTATTTAACTTCCAGAGAGGTTGTTTTGGGGGGATCTACTTTCTTCTGTTGTAAGGTTTATTTGTCATTCCATTTCTTGGTGCTGTGCAGTTTTTTATGGACTTCAATTTTTGGAAACAAAAAGAAGTCAATGTCAGTATGGCATCATCTCTTTTGGATTGATGGGTTGATAGTCTGTTAAAGTGTTCCTTGTGAAGAAGCTGTTATGTTTAGCATTATCTTACAGAAGAGTGACTGGATTGAGTGTGATGTTTGGAGGCTGCTTTTTAATGAGTTGATTAGACAAGTTACTGATATTTTGCTTTGAATGAAAAAATTGATCTGTTCTGTGTATGTTTCTGTCTAGTGTTTCAAGAGTTTAAAAGTCAGATCTTGCTCTTATTTTCTTTTCAGTCATTTAAAAACGTAGTAATGATAAAGCACCAACCTCTTTACATGTAGGAACTTTGACTGCCCTTGTTCAGTTCACATTCTGTCTTAATGACAGCCCTGTTTACTATCTTACTTCATGCTTTTATGCAAAAGATGTGAACAGTAACATCTGTTCAAATTACTCTCTGTGGCAACAGTTGTGGCATAGTTGAAGATAACAAACTAATGTTTGTGGAAGTTTGCATTAGGGTTATATGTTCAGAACAGTTCTGATTTCCAGTTATGCTACTCGGAGCAGCGTCATTTCTCTTAAATGAATAATCACTATTCAATATCTAGAGCCAAAATTTTAGTATACAACTTGTGCATTTGAAAGGAAAAAAAAAAAAAGCATATTTTTATAATGCCATGCTAAGTTCACTGCTACAGACATTATTTTCTTCTGTTCTGAATCATTATAAATTAAAATAGTGAAATAATTTTCGGTATCTTAGATTCTCCCTTAGATTCCTTGTTTCTTGTTCAGACAAAATCATCTAATGTGTGGCTTTCTTTTCTTGCAGAATAGTCAAGACACGTGTTAAAAATGGAGTTCCCTGTTTTGAAATTGAGTGGGAAAAACCAGGTTGGAATTGTTTCTGTGCTAATTATTGAGCAGTCTAATTCATAGAAAAAAGCATTCCTTAAAGAGGAAAATAGTTTGATAGCATTATGATGAGAGTTGTATGAATAAGATTGGGAAAACAGTACTGTGAAAGAAAATGTCACATTTCAGATACCCTGAAACCAAGAGCAATGCTGAAAATTAAGACAAAACCAAACACAAATAACACCTTCCCCCAAACAAACAAACGAAAAAACAACCATTTTAACCACTTATCCAGAAAGCAAGAGGCTTGGTTTCCAATTATTTTTTTCTGGTTAATAAGATCTGGACTCTTTTCATGTCATGTTAGGTCTTGTTTCATGATGACAGACTTCAGTCCTCAGTGTGTCTGTATGATGTGGGAGCTTGTCAGAAAGCAAACGGCCGTGCCATAGCTAGGCCTCAAACCTTGTGCTATTTGTCTCTTTACATATCTTCCTTACACTCAAATACTTTTTTCTCATTCCATCCTCTGAAATATTTGTATATATATTTCTAATATAAACTCATTAATTTTGATAGAACACTATGTTGACGCAGAAGATGAGCCTGTGGAGTTGTATGTAGTTACAATAGAAGAGCAGCCTTTGTTTCAGGCTGCTTATCCAGATGTTGTTGCTCTTTACCAAATGGAAAAGTCAGAAGTTCTGGCAAAGAAACAGAAAAGTAAGTCCAAAAATTTTTGTCTTAGGGGCCTTACCAAAGTACAAGAAACAAAAGTAAATATTGCTCAATGGCAGGAGAAGTACAATGTTTGTATGCTTTTTTTTTTTTTTCTTTCAGACAAGAAAAACAGACCAAAAGAAAAGGAGTTATCAGATGCTTATAGTGAAGTTACCAATTTTCTGTCTCAAATGAATTTCAAGTCTGCGTGTGAAGTTGTTCCTATGCCAGACCACACATCTGATGGAAAAACTCCACCTGAGTATCAGATATGCCAGAGAAGCACGGAATCAAAAGATCCAGAGATAGCTGCAGCTTCTTGTGTAACATCTGTTCAAATGTCAGAATCAGTTGGACTTTCTCAGACAGCATCACCTTTCTTGCACTTAAAGAATGCATTGACTGACTCATCTGTAGTGCCAGCACAATTTACTAAGAACTCGGGAGTGTCATCCTGTGTAAGGGCTCATCTACAACTGAGCAGCATTGATGGGAAAGGAGCCTTCTTCAGCACTTCACCAACCCATGGGTATAATACCTGTGATCTGGCACCTGACTTGACTGCGTACGTAAAACATTCATATCCACTACATCACGAAACAGTGAAAAATAGCTTGCAGTATTCTGGTGCTGCACAGTCAGATCCAGATCATTCTGATAGTGCAGATGATTTGCTTGGGGATGGCCACATGGAACAACTTCAGAAGTTGTCTTTAAGTGAGCGTATACTTAAGAAGACTTCTGTTCCATCAAAGTCTGTGCTGCCAGAAGATGTAATGCAGCAGGAGTCTTTCAAACATTTTAAGCACACAGAAGCAGCATTGAAACTTGATAAAGATTATTTCTCTTCCTCGTGTCAGTTAAATAAACTAGTACGAGACACTAAAAACGTGTTCCCAGAAACCTGTGCAAGTGAATCCAGTGCACCTGTTTCTAAAGAAAGCGACACCCAGCATGAAATGATGCTGAAAGACTGTATTATGAGCTGCTCAACATCTCGAGTCCCCAGCAGGCAAACAACAGAGCCGTTGCATACTGTGTGTGAAGTGCTTCCGCTGCCTCTTCCTTTGCCAGCAAACGTTGTTCCTGTCCATAACATAACAAAAACTCAGACTGCTTGGAAAACTTCTTTCAAGAGTGTGTGTCAGAGCAAATGCTCTTCTAGTGAGGACAGTGATGATGGGAACATGAATAAAAATCCAATATGTAAGCAGAAGAAAAGGCAACTGAACCCTGGCCAGTTAAAAAAAACTTTTACGAAGAAAAGGTATAACACTGCTAGTGGCAAAAGTACCAGCAGTGACTCAGCACTTGTAATTAAAGGGATGGAGAAAACCACCAATTTTAAGCAAGTTGGTGGGAATTTGTCATTGGAAGTATCTCCAAAAAATTCCTCTGTAGTTGAAATTGATTGTTTCCAAAGTTCAGAACAACTGTTTCAGGGCACAGGTTCCTGTCCTGCACAAGTTGACAGTGATGTTCTGATTTCTTCGTGGGCAGACAGTCCCCTTCCCCTGTCTGAAAGACTAAAAAGAAGACTCAAAAGTAATTAGGTTGCTCATAAAAATAATTATGGTAATGATTAACTCTGAAACTTCACTTCTTACAGAGCTCTTTAGTTTCTCCTGTGCTATGTTGACTGGAGTGCAAACATTCATGATGAATAAGAAGTGTTGTGAAATACTTCATACTGGTGCTGAAGTTTGAAACTAAAATGATGACAAAGGTACTAAATCAGATATTATAGGCAAATATTAATTATTCTGGGCTTGGTTATGTTCTGAATGAGTAAACAACAGACTCTGGTATACAAGGGAGCAGGATTGGTACTTTTGAATTATGAAGTCTTTTTTTCCCTGCCAGGTTGTTAAGGCTATTAGTCCTTCTGCTTATACAAACAAACTTAGTAAAAAATGCCTGTTATTGGATGTGTTTAATAAGGCAAATCAGCACAGCACTTTACAGCTGGAACTTTCAAATTTGCCCCACTGAGTTAATTCTGCTAGTTTAAACTGTGCTTTTCAAATTATGGGATGCTGGATATATTGATTATCTCTAGCAGGTCATCTGAAGACATGCTGCGGTGTATGTTTGAGCATAGCTAAATTTATAATATGCTGTGCCCTATAATAAACCTCTTTGAATGTTTGCACCTTCCAAATGAATAAGCCATATAAGAATATTCTGGTTTTGTGGCTGTCACTTCTGCTATTAAAGAAAATTTGATATCAGCTTTAACCACGTTTCTAAGCTAGGGCATTTTTAATTTACACAGGGTATGCAATTTCATCTAACGTTCATATATATGAAGAGAAAGGTTAAATGCAGAAAATCAAAATATAATAACAGTATTGCAGGCTCTCTGAAGAGTATCATGTACTGTAAACGTTTGATCTTACAGCGAGAACTTAAATGCAATTGATTTTTGAAGGTGCTTTTTCTTTCCTCTTAATAGTCAAGCAAACTGATCATAAACAAAAAAAAAAAAAAAAAAAATCGTCTTCTCAAGCTTATTAGAAAATTCTTCCTTACCTGTACTTAATTCATAATTTTTCTTTGTTCTGGCCAGAATGAAGGCCCATCTTAAATGCAGGGTTTATATTCTCCTTGGTTTATATTATTCATGCACTAATGAAAAAGTCAATTATTTCTTACAAAGGCAGAAACCTTAGAAGTTAAGAAGAAAAGCTCTAGCTGTGTTTAAAGAAATAGATAATATAATCTGTAGTTAGTAAAATTGGTAACTTCTTAGTTTGGCCTCTGGCAAGTAGCAGAAGCTGATCTGTAGTAAATTTTCTAAATGAAAAATGAGTTGTATAGATGAGCAAAACTTCCAAAACTATTGGAAACGTCTCTTTCTGGAGGCTCACCACCCAGATGATGTGAGCATACAGCTGAAAGAACAGAAATGCTATGGAGAATCAGAGTAGAGTCACCTGCAAATAAGAAAGGGGGAGGTTTCAGGTGTTCTAGTCAATTGTGGACAGACTGTGTGTGTGTGTATGTGTGTGTGCATGGAAAAACACATTTGTTTGATCCTGTTTCTTGCTGCTGATTTTTGAAAACTGAAGGTTCTAATCAGCAGCTTGAATTTTCAGGAATAAAATATCAGCACTGTACTTACTGGAAGGATCATAAATTTTTACCCATACTTTGTGAGTTTCTGTGCTCTAGATTTTTGTTTAAAGCTGGTGGTAAGCTATATTTTTGGAGGAGTTTTTTGTTGTTGTTGTTGCTTTTCAGATTTCTGGAAAGACTGCCTTACTGAAGGATTTTCCAAAAATACTGTGCCATAATTAACAACAAATTTGTATTTTATGGATTATGAAAGTCAGAAATGAGGTGCATTCATGATCTTGTAAGAACTGCAGTGGAAGAAAGTTAGAAGCAGCAATAGATTTGAAAATAACTGCATAGGATACCACCTCTCACGCTATTTCTGCTCACTGCAGCAAATCAACATGGGAACATTTATCCTTGGGGGTATCGCCAGCTTTGCGATTCTCTGCAGAGGGGAGATCACAGTTTAAATGCATTTGGAGTTCTCACCTTATTGTAATTTACTCAATGCGAGGATTAGGGCCAATTTCTCTACCTTGGAGCTGTTCTGAGTGTCAATGCTGACTGCTTTGCAGGCTCTCACATTTGTGAAGAAAATGTTTAAACATATTGAATCAGTGTAACAGATGACGTCTGCAGAAAATACTCCTAAAAGATTATGCTGAACTGGTTGCAAGTATAAGTGAATGTAACACATCTGCCTGTTACCACTGAATATGTTTTCATTTATCCATCCTGGTCAGCCAAAACAATCTGTATCAGGATGCTTCATACAAAGCAATAAAACTATGTCTGCTGTGAAGATGGAGCAGGTAAGATGCATTCTTTAAATACTTCTCTGAAAGATTTCCTATGAAAGCACTCCCTCAGCTGTATCAGGTGTATCACTCCTGATGAGGGTGTCACTCTTAGTTGATACCTGGAGTAACACAGACCAGAAATTTAGGTTCTGTCTTAGCAGTATAAATACCATTATTTCCATTTTAAAAGCAATATTGTACATCTACTTTAACATAGAACACTTATATAACATATGTTAACGAGGGGGAATGTTTAGGGGTCTTCGTGTGATTCTATTTCAGTTCCATGGGGAAATCAACCAGAAAGTCATAAAGTACTGATACAGGGAATGTATACATAGGAAAATATATATATATATATATATATATATATATATATATATTAGTGGAAAATGATCCAAAAAATCCTTATTTTCTGTATAGCCCACTATTGAGCTGCAATTGCTTTTACTTTTTTTCATTGGGGCGTATTACTGACATACTCGAGTATGTTCACAAATGCTGCTAACAGGAATTTTGTTCAAAATCATTGTGTTTATCTTAACAGAATTGATCAATAAAATTAATATGCAGTTGACAGAAATATTTTCTAATTTGAGAATGAAATATCTAAACTGAATTTTGATGATTAGCATGGGCTTGGCTGTATGCTACTATATAACAAAGAAACTGGGAAGATGGGGTGAAAGAGACTAATGGCGGCTGCTACTTGAGACAAGATAAAGTCTTTTCAAGTCTAAAAAGGTGTCAAACACTGCCATGTTGTATCAGTAGATAAAAGGGAAACTGCAGTTAGAATATTATTGGGAGTTGTTGCAAACTTAAGTGCTGCTGGCTGAACTCAGCGCTAGATTTAGCGCTTTTCCCTTCAGGAAAGAAAACAACTGTTAAAAGAAAAACAGAATGATGGCAGGTGACAGAACCACTCTCGCACAGTTCTCTTCCTCCTATCCATCACTGTGGTTACTGCCGGTACTGAACTGAATTTAAGACTAATAAATAAAACCAGAAAACTTTTAAAAGTTCGGTAAACCAAAGCTTTGTCTCCTGCAAGAATTTTCCTTGTAGGGTTTGGGGAGATTTGTTCACTAAGCATAACTGGGAAGGCAGGTATCCTTGGAAAATTTCGCTCAAAGGAAACTGCTGACTACACTCATGTACTAATGGATATTTGAAGCAAATTGGATGCCTGACTGAAATACAACAAGCTAGCTTCATGGGTAATTATAATGCAAAGTAAACTGGTGTTGAAGTAGCTGTGTGTGAGCATTTGTTTTATTTTAAAATGCTATTTGCTCAGCCAAATTGCATGTGCTGCTACAAACATTCTTTTTGAAAGGGCTTTTTGTCAGGCTATTGGTATTCTCAGGTACAGGAAGGGGGAACTTCAATCACGGTCTGTTCTGAATAAATTGGTGTGCAAATTTACTAGATGAATCATAGAATCACTAAGGGTGGAAAATACCTCTAGAATCCCAGAATTGTAGGGGTTGGAAGGGACCTCTAGAGGCCATTGAGACCAACCCCCTGCCATCATTTCATATCATCCAGCCATTAACCTATCCCCATTCAACCTTGTCACATTTCCTAGTTTCTTGAATGCCTCTAGAGACAGCAACTGAATTACCACTCTTTCTGAGAAGAAATTTTTCTTAAACTCCAACCTGATCCTCCTCTGGCAAAACTCAAGGCCATTACCTCTTGTCCTATTGCATTTACTTGGGAGAAGAGGCCAGCACTTCCTTCACCACAACCTCCTTTCAACTAGTTGTACAGAGCACTAAGGTCTCCCCCAAGCCTATTCTGTCTCAGCAATTCCCTCAGCTGCTCCCCGTAAGACGTGCTCCAGGCCCCTCATGGTGTCATGGCCTTTCTCCGGGGCCTCCGTGTCTTTCTTGTAATGAGGGGTGCAAAACTGAATGTAGTGCTTGAGGTGCAGCCTCACCTGCACCAAGGGCCATGATCATCTCCTTGGTCTGCTGACTGCACTGTTTCTGATACAAGCCAGGATGGCATTGGCCTTCTTGAGTGTACTGCATGGCTCATGGCTGTTAATACCCCTTAGAGCCTTTCCCTCTGCAGTTTTCCAGCCACTTTGCTCTGAGCCTGTAGTGATGCATGAGGTTGTTGTGTAGGAACATGGTCTTACTGAACCTTTAGAGCTGGCCTCAGTCCATCAACTCAGAGGAATCCAGATTCCTCTGTGGAGTGTTTCCTACCCTCAGGTAGATCAACGCCTCCTCCCAACTTTGTCATCTGCAAACTTACTGAGGGTGCACTCAGTCCCCTCATCCAGATCACCAATAAGCAGGATCTGACCCCTGATGAATACCATTGATGATCAGTTGCCAGCAGAATTAAACTCCGTTCATTTTTTGTCTGTGGTTTGTAAAGACATACTATTTTCAGTTGTTAGCATATTAAAAAAAAAAAAAGCATAGAGCATGTGTTCCTCGGTTGTCCTGATTTAAGATGTTCCTTTTTTGGCAGTACCACAAGAAAACACTATGACAAATCACATGCTGATTTTTTTACGATGTAAAAGTCAGGTTTTTCTTTTCTTACCCCCCCCCCCCCAAAATGCCTTTTCCAGCATCACTCTGCCAGCACCTTCCATGTTGCTATCTCTGGTGTTAGTGCTATGAAAGGTAGGCTTTAGAGCATCCTATAAATAACTGATTGATTTCCATATATAGCAGCCTAACAAATTGCATGAACAAATAAAAATCACCCTTTGTATGTTCTGCACTAAAGTCTTACAGGCAGGATATTCTCCCCATGTTGACAATCTGAAGAATGTAACTATAGAATGAGCTTGTAAGTCTTGCCTGAAGGGATTTTATTGTATGGAAAAATTCCTTCAAGAAAATTATATTCCTTAGAACAACTGTGATGTGTATCTGTGTATCTTACTACAACTTGTTCATGACTGGGTGTTCATCCTGTAAAACATCAGTAAGTGAAGGTTTTTGTCATTTTTTTTTTTTAACCAGCGTGTTAAAAACAAGCAAACAAAGAAACAAAAACAAACAAACAAACCAAAAAAAAAAAAAAAAAAACAAAACAACCACCTTTTGTACTGGGAGGTCATTAAACACAAATTCAACATAAATTACTCTCAACGGTCACAAATATCCTCCAACTGCCAGGCCCAATTTACTGCAAGCCCAAGACTTTGTGATAGACTTAGTGACAGTGAACAGGGAAAAGCTTCAGAGCAGCTGAGTCCTCCTGTTGCGGCATGCATGTAAGTATCTGTATCACCTTACAAAGCCTTCTTGTATGAACACATATAACCTTGTTACTTTCCTTTGGGGAAAAGACATGTTTTGTAAATTGTATTTAACTGATCATTCAGAGTGTGACTCATGTGGGTCACTGTGGGGATGGGGATGTATCAGTTGGGGAATATATCCAAACTATGACCAACAGAAGAACCAGCGAGGTGCAAGATATCTGTGCAGAAATTACCACCCCAGATGCTCTGGTCAGCCTCGCCTGATCCTCATGGAGGTGCTTGCTGAGTGGTCTCCATTCAGCACCCCTCAGGCCTTTCTCTACCCTGACCAAGATTTTCCTGATCAGGGTGCATCTTCTTCCAAGGATCCCAATAATGCTCTCTTAAGAAAACCTCGCTGCAGTTGTTAATTTAACAAAGCAAAGTGCTAGAATTTCCCCTTGTGAATCAGCATTAAATGTTGTGCAGTACTTCTTAAACTCTTCCTCTTCAAGTCAGTTAATCAAATACTTAATGTGCCTTATGTGCCTTAGTCTATTTTTTAAACTACAGCTCCCCAGAGGAAGGTTGTTGCGAGGTGTGGGTGGGCCTCTTCTCCAGGTAACAGTGACAGCATGACGTGTAATGGCCTCAAGTTGCACAGGGGAGGTTCAAGTCGGTTATTGGGGAAAATTTCTTCTCACAAAGAGTGGTGATGCATTGGAACAGGCTGCCCAGGGAGGTGGTGGAATCACCAGGGAGGTGTTCAAGAACCATGGAGAGGTGGTACTGAGGGTCATGGGCTAGAGCAGTCACAGGCATGGGTTGATGGTTGGACTATATGATCTTAGTGGTCTTTCCAACCTTAATGATTCTATGATTCTATTTTAAAAAGTAGGAAGGAAAGAAATGTATTTTTTTCACTAAGAAATTAGTTAGGTTTTCAAAATAATGGCAGTCTAAAATAAGAATGGATATGGTATGTGTCCAGAGAACATGCTTAGGAAATGCACATTAGCGGAATCCCCTAATTTTAGTTCAGCCCCATAGCAAAGAAGCCAGAGGATAATTGTTAGTGTGTAAATCTCAGCAGCTCATAGATTGTCAATTAAAAAGAATAACATGTTGTGAAGACTCTTTTTGACACTGTAATAACCCATTGCCACAGGTCTCGCTTTAACTTTAATAACAACCTCATGTGATCAAAAATTGTATTTTTGGATCATTTGAAGTATTTGTTATGCAGATATTCTGATCAGTGAGTTATTGGACCATTAGCCAAATAAATCCGAAGGTAATAAAGCTCACAGGAAGATAAATGGCTTTCTTTTTCTTGTTCTTGCCAGCCAATTCAGGCTAATTTAAGCCTTTCACAGAATGGTGATAATGAAGGATTTGTTCTCAGCAGAGTTATGGCAGGTGATTTGCATTTGAAAGTTTGACACATTTATAGGGCTTTGATCTTTTCCCTCCAGTGCTGTCTCTCCTGGCAGACACCTACACCCACGTTGTGCCAGGTGGAGCATCCAGGGGCTCCCACGGCTCTGAGAGTCACTGGGAAGAAATACACCAGAAAAAAATAGCCAAAAATTAGCCAAAAGTCACCCAAAATTGCAATTCTGTTGCTGAATTTGAGTGGCCCTAATACCACGCAAGAAAAAAAGTATGTTTAACTTATTTTATTAGATTTCGTTTCAAGCTAGAGCAAGTCCTCATGGAAAATTTTGAACAATTAGAGATTCTGATATAATGTCCATCCAGACAGAAGGATTGGCTGCTTCTGTCTGGGTGAAATTACTCTTAACAGGGCACATCTCAGTGTATGACACTGAGAATTTTGTCACCTAGCAAACCTGAGAAAAGATGGCCATGGAGTTGTCTCTTAAATAATATTTTTTGCTTGCTTGTTAGACCAGAAAGGGAAGGTGATCATCTGGGTATGAAAGCAATCTCCAGCTGGAAGAGGAAGCCTGGAAATAAAATCAGAAATTTATTGAGATCATGAGTGCATGTGAGCAAAATCAAGAGTAAACCATAGGAAATTTAAAGGATGTTCATAGTAGTGTTTACTGTCTTACCCTGAAGTAAGAAGGGACTCATAGGATTCAGCAGGAACTCATCTGAACATCTGAAATGAGATCACTCTATCCTTCATGATTGTAAAATTGAATATAACAGTTGTTTCCTCTGCTGTATTGCTGTATTGTAATGGTGAATTCCAGATCCACATGCTAGGAATTCATTTTCTTCTCATCTCAGAACTGATTCCTAAGGGAGGAACTAACTAAAAAGTTCTGGGATGAAATTTCTTCCTGTCCAAATAATACATGTTATTTCTCCAAGCTGAGCTCTCCTTCTGAAAGAAGAGAACGCTTAGAATCAGAGAATCAGAGAATTCTTAGAATTGGAAAGGACTTTTAAAGGTCATCTAACTCAACTCCCCTGCAATGAACAGGGACACAACAGTTAGGTCAGGTTGCCCAGGGTTTGAGCCTTGAAAGTCTCCATCAACCACTTCTCTGGGCAACCTGTTCCAGTACCTCACCACCCTCACTGTAAAAGACATTTTCTTTATAACTAATCTTAATCTCCCTCTTTAAGCTTGAGGCCATTTCCACTTGTTCTATCACCACAGGCCCTGCTAAAGAGTCTGTGCCCCTCTTTCCTGTAGCTCCCCTTAAGATACTGAAAGGCCACTATCAGGTCAACTCACAGCCTTCTCTCTTCCAGGCTGAACAGCCCCAGCTTTCTCAGCCTGTCCTCATAGGGACACATGGAGGTTCTTGGAGGAAGAAAGCCTGATGGAGCTTGGGGATGCTTGGAGCTGGCTTTGCGCTGCATGTTGTGTTTGGGAGTTTCTGGCTGCCCTAAGGAACGCTTAGAAGTCTTTTTAAAGCTGTGTAATGAGTGTTGATAAGCTAGTGTCTGAAGTATATAGAAAGAAGCAGGGACTATGTAAATGTTAGCTTACATTATATGCATTATAATAGGGAGTCCCTACTAAGTCTGCAGAGTCTTTTTGTTCCCTTTCAACTAGAAGATGCTCCTACAATCTAAGAGTTAACTTCATGTTGAACGTACTTGAAAATTCAGTTACTGATGCATTTTGCTCTTCAAAAGAGAGCACTATCCATCTGTGTTACTTTGCTTTCAGCACATCACAGAATGTCAGCTATCAGATCAGAGCAGGAGACTGATGAGCGTGCACCGAAGCCTGACAGGTCGGGTCAATGTCAGGGGGAAATTACAATTCCCTTTTTTCTCTCCCTCTTTTTTTTTTTTTTTTTTTTTTTTTGAATACAACCCATTTGCTAGTATTTACTTTAGAGGACTACTTCCCTGAAGGGGGTGGGGGGTGGAGGGGTCAAAAGCTTTAAAGTGATATTGCCTGGAAAATTTAGACTTAGTTGCTTTCTGATCATGTCCCCATTTTATGCAGTGTTTTGCAATAGGAAAGTGCCAGCAGCTTAATTCAACCCTTGTGGTAGGCACCATGAAGATCTTATCAAAGAGGGATCCCTACCCTGGCACAATCACTGTCTGAGGAAGCAGGAGATGGGGGCTCTGGGGTTCTGCAGGCAGCAGTGATTTACTGTTCTCCTTGGTTTGCCCCCAGAATAACAGACTCTCAGTAAAGACAATCTACCCTCGAGATGTGCATATCTGCTGGTGTAAGAGCTACCTGCTCATCCATGCATGCACACATCAATTGCCATTAACTATGCAGGAACTTAGGGCACACACCAGAAACCTATGTCTCATCAGAGTGATGGGGCAGCCAGCAGCATGCAGTGAAATGGGGTGCCAGTGTGAAGGAAGTTATCTCCTTGCTTTTTGACCTAATAGATAAGAATAAGCTTAACTTACTGGCCCATAGATAAATTTTCCTAGTCAGAATTTAGGGTTTTTTGCTCTCCCTTGTCTTTAAAAAATTAGAAAATAACAAGAGTTTGCTCAAGTAAAAGTTGGCCTCAAGTAATGGCTTCTTGCATCTTTGCAACCTTAATGATTACTATAGATATTTATTTTATTTATTCTATAACCTATGCTTTGGACAATTCCAAATGGACAATGAAGTGTTTTCTACTTCTAACATTAGGTTTATCCACATAGCTGAGCAGGTAAGCAAAGATGTATGATTTGCACAGGCAGGAGATTTTAAGAAGGCATCTTGTTCTGCCAAGAAAAACAGAAGGAGAATAGGAAAGAGTCTGAAAATTAAATATACAACCAGATCAAATCTTAAGAAATAAGGAAGGAAGAAAGGGAAGGAGGGAGAAAAGAAGGAGGGAGGGAGCAGGAAGAAAGGAAAGGAGGGAGGGAGAAAGAAAATAAGGAGGGGAGGGAGAAGGAAAAAAGGAAAGGAGGGAGGGAGGGAGAAAAGAAGGAGGGAGGGAGCAGGACAAAAGGAATGGAGAAAAGGAGGAAGGAAAGGAAAAAATAAAAAGATATACTATCTAGTCATAGAGAGGAAGATGGAATTAGAGACATTTAGACGAGACAGACAGTAAAACCTGATTATAAGGCAAAGAAAGGGAACGAGGTCTACAGTTGTTGCGAATATTCCTGTGTGCTCATACACTTGTCACTCAGCTGTCTCAAATCAGTCCAACTGCCTAAAAATGTAATCAGAAAGGAAATGTATTGGTGTCCTGTATAACCAAAAGTATAGCAAGAAGTCTGTAAGAAATCACTGAGAGACTGAAAGCCCATAAAACTCAGCACTTGAGGTGCTCATTGTGTTTTTTTTTTTCCACTGGGAGCCTCTGCAGAGAGTTTGAATGTTCTTCTTTTCCCTCTGCCATCACGTGGATGCAGCCACCAGGTTTACCTGGAGCCTTCTCAATCCCAGGGTGGACAGACCCACCTCTCCAGGCCTCTCCCTGCACACCACATGCTCCAACTCAGGGTCACTTTGCTGGACCCACTCCAGCCTGTCAGCCCATCTGCTTCCATCGGTCTTCTGTTCAGGGGAAGCAGTCAAGCTGCTTCCTGGCTTGTTATCCTGCTCCTGTGCTGCGTGAAGCTCTCCCAGCCCCTGGAAAACTGTAAGAGTGGTGAGGCATTGGCACAGGCTGCCCATGGAGGTGGTGTGGTTACTACCCCTGAAGGTGCTCAAGAACCATGGAGATGTGGCACTGAGGGCCATGGTTAGTGGGGGGCATGGTAGGGATGGGTTGATGGTTGGACTAGATAATCTCAGAGTTCTTTTCCAACCATGATGATTCCATGACTCTTTGCTTTTGCTGTCCCTGTACCTCCTGAGGGTCTTCTCAAACAGTTTTCTCTGCCCAGATCCCTCTGAGCGGCACCTCTGCCCTCCAATACATTAATCACTCTCTCCCAGTTTGGTATCATTTGGAAACCTGACATGTGTTCAAAGTTTAGCTATTAAAAATAGCAGCAGCTTTGCTCAAATACTTTTGTGGAACCATTATAACACTGAGTTTAATTTGTCAGGCAAATTGCAAAGGCAACTGGAGCAAAAAAAGAAAAAAAAAAGCGAAGTACTTAGTACAATTCGCATTCATCAGTGGACCAAAAGACTGATTTGCTTTTTGTGGAACTGAATGTGATTAAAATTGAGATTTGGCAACTTGTGATTTAAAGTCCCCACCCACAGGTTAACAAGTGTTTGGGGAAGGAAGCCTGCAACATGCACACAGCACTCTATTTCAGAACAGGGGAAATATGTAAGTGCTAAATAATATTTATAATCTAACACCTGTTTGTTGCCTCTTACCTTAGACTATTGATCCATTTTATAATTATTAAACTGAGCTGCAGGCTCTGTTCATAGCATAACTTCATTTGGATGAAATATGGTTTCTATTAACAGCGAGCAGCAATTCTGCACATCAGTGCTCAGACACGAGGGAGGGAGAAATGAGCAGGTCCTGATGGGGTTCACTGGATGGAAAGGAACAGCCTGAGATGAACTCAGAGCAATTGAAAAATAGTCTCCTTTACAAACACTCAGCTTCAGCTCTGCAACTGGAATTGAAATAAGCACAACTGAGATTTTAATTCAAATTTAGAAACACAGAATCATAGAATTGCGCTGGTTGGAAAAGACCTTAAAGGTCATGAAGTCCAACTGCAATCTAATCATACTCCCCTAACTCCACTAAGTCATGTCCCTGAGCACCATATCCAAATGGTTTTTAAACACATTCAGGGAAAATTTCCTGGCCATTGGAATTTCTCAGAAGAATTAGTGAGGTTTAGAATATCTGTCACACTGCAAAATGAAGCATTTGGAGCACAGGGCACAAAGTATCAGTGCAATGGCAGGAAAACGGGAGTACCAACCTTGAACTTTGTCTGGGACAATTCTGTGCTGCCCCAGACATGACAAAATGAAACATCTGGGTGTTTACAAAAAGATTACAAGAAAAACTTGGAAATAAACTATATTGTACTTTATGAAACTTGATCCTATGCTTTTGAGTAGAAAAGGAGGCACTGCTTAGGATATTAAAATGTTTACAGCAGGTATTCTTCCACCTCTCCCACGAAAAGCTTTGAAATAAATCAACTCAATTTCAGTAGTCATTTTGTTCTAAAAACATGTGAAAGTTAATACAGTGAATATGCACTGAGAGATAACGGAGTTCTCCCACCTAAATGACTTCTATTATTCTGATAATATCTAAAACTTCTCATTTTCTGAGCAAAATGAGCCTCGTTAGGGCCCCCTCCCCCTCAGCTTTGCCCTTTCCTTCTGGCTGAAGTAGCCAGTAGACATTAAAGACCAACCACATAGCCTAATCTCCTTTCAACTTCTGTTAACAGAGGTATTAAAAAGACATTCCTGAAAAATCAGCTGAAAGCCACTAGGTAATAAACTCCCTACTTAAAAGGTGGATAGGTGTAAATTCCACACGTAGGCCTTTTCATCTAGGAAGCCAGTTGCTTGGAGATCAGATGTTTTAAATGAACTGCGGAGCTGATGTCACTTTTCAGTCAACAGAGACTGCCACTATTTGGAGGATCAAATAGATGTGAGGATGTAAAGCAAGTAGACAGGTCCTGCTCCTGCCAGGGCAACTGCAGAGAGGTGCCTGCCACCATCCAAAGCGCTGGTGAAATCTATGATACTTAGCATGACATCCACAATACTTGTCCTTCATCAGCAGGCACTTGGTGTGGTATTTTGGAGTAGAGAGAGCTGAAGAGTTTAAATGTCTAAGGCAGGATTTTTAGCAGCTCTGCAACTCACCAGTTTCTGGTCCTACTACAAATGAATAGCAGTATTTTCTCTCATCCTAGCCACCAAAGGTGGTGATAACAATTAGGGATCCAATTTGCACATGGTTTTCACTGATTGTAGTAAGGAGTTGCAGTTACTTTTCAGGGGAACTCAGGATCAGCTCCAGTTCTTACTGCCTTGCTTCCCCCTAGGAGTTGTAGATAGTTGTTCATCCATATTCTTTGGAATAATGACCTCAGAAAAAAAGATGTGGATATTTGCTGGTACAGTGCAGCTTACTTATCTACAAATCCTACTGATTTCAGCTGAGATTGAATTCAAGTTAGACCCTCTTCCAGAAGTATTAAAAAAACCTCAAATAAATTCATTAAAAAAAAAAAAAAAAAAAAAAAAACCAAAACACTTCTACTCCAAATTAAGGGAAAGCATTAAAAAAGAGAGAAGCATCGCCCAGTGGCTAATGGGACTCTGGATAACAAATGGGCTAGATCCTTTTCTTCCTTTATTGCCAGCTTAGGCGTAAACAGAGGTGTCCAGTGTTACTTTTCGGAAGTGTTGAACACCTGCTGCGTCTACTGAAACCAGGGAGACCTGCAGCTGCTTGCACCACGTTTTACATCTGTGCAGCTGGGTCTGTGCAAAGCAGGATCATCAACAGCCAGCTGCACGGAGAGTGGGAGGCAAAGCAGAGAGTGCTTGGAAAACCATGTTAAGTGAGAGATGAAGTGACTTTTAAGAGCTTTGCAGATGTAGAATAAAGTTGAAAACATATCATCTTAGAGCTCTGTTTGTATAATGTACTGCTTGTCAGTGCAGTAAGACCAGACTTCTGTCCCAACTCTCAAGGAGGTGGACTGCTAAGTGCTACTGAAATATATTCAGCCATTTCATATGACTTTTTCCTCACTATTTCAAGTCTGTTTACTCTCCAAACCTCACAGATTGATGGAAATATGATCTGGAATTTTTACAGACTGAAAATGTATGTCAATCCTTAAATATCTACATAATTACCTACCGTATCTGTGAGTGACATACTACCTGGACATCTCATTTTAAATGTAAACCCTGAATCAGACACACAGAGAAGCTAAAAAAAATTCAATTTTATGCTTTTCTTTTAGATATAAAAAGTTTTGCTCCATCCATGCTTCTCCTTCCTTCTGTTATAAATACAGAAATCTGATTAGGGAACCTTTCATTTTAAAAGAGATGAAGATGGAGATGTTAGCCTTTATATTGCTGAATAAATTACTGGAATGGAAATCAAAACTGTCAGTCAAGCAGAAAATCCCTCATCACTTTGTAAGTGTGAGTATGTCATTGGCGTTAGCCTCATTTCTTACTGCCTTGCAATCTTTTGGCATTACTGGGAGAACAAAAGGGACTTCTCCAAATCTGCTCAAGGTCGAATAAAATAAAGATTGCAATGCTTCTTTAAATTTCTTCTTCTTCTTCCTCTTCTTTTTTTTTTTCCTCCATGTATTTAAACTTTAGGAAGGTGACATTTGAAACACTAGACTTTCTTAGTTCTTTAATGGATGAGCATCAAACAGTCCTAGAATATATGAGAATATACCTGGTATCCACCACATAGCCATACCCTCCTCTGTATCACATTTTCAACCCTGCTATAGTGGAACACCATGAACACTTCTATCATTTCCAGTATTTTTTTTTTTCCTATTGTAACTGTCCCTAATTTGTGAGATCATTTCCCAACCGATGATTCTCACATTGCAGGTAGAGATGTAGTTGCAGACAAAAATTAATTACAGAATGACAGAATCACAGAATGAATACATGAAAAACTAAAAACCATGATCCTCTGTTGAATTAAATAGTCTGTAGAACATACAGGAATCATGGACCTTACATTGCTTCTTGACTTTTTGACATTTACCATTATTATGCATTGGTTAGAGATAGCAAACAAGTGATTTGTTGAAATTTTTGCTTCCAAATTTGACTGCCTTCAATGGCAGTAAATTTTTGATTCCAAAATCAAAATTAATGAGAAGAAAGGGTCATATATATATATAAATATGCATTTATATATGCACTGTGAAGGTACTATAAATACAAATATGAGGAAAACACAAAAAGAGAATTGGAGATTTTAACTGGGACAAAAGTTACTCATTTTTATGCTAAATCAGTTTTTGAGTCTGACTTGTGACTTGGTGACCTCTGAAATGGTGCTCACTCAGCTCTCTAGTCACAAAAATACCTGCTGTAAATCTTCTCTTAATTTTAATTTATAGCAGGAATTTGTTGTTCTTTGGACTATTGCAACTCATTTTCCTTAAAGAAAAAAGAAATGATCAGAACAACACAGGATAACTGGAAAACCCAAAGCAATCCTGACTGAGGTAAGGTGTGCCCTGAGTTTCCCTGAGCATGAGATATATTTCATCACAGCCAAATCATCTCAGACTGGTTTGAAATGCTAAAACCCTTCACATTCACTTTGTGATTCTTTCTTACTCACCTCATGATAAAATCAGTAATTCTCCTGCAAGCAGCTTCCAAATGTTTTGATTCCAAACTCAACAAAAATCCATAAGAGACTTCAGTGAATATTGGATCAGCCCCTATTTTCAGTGCACATAGGATTTTCCTCTTAGTGGTTGTAGTGAGGATGTTGTAGTCACAAAGAAATGGTATCTTCCAGCTTGCTTTGACTATGTGCCATCTAAAAGCCTTTCTCCTTTTTCTTTTCAGAGTGGATTACTAAGCACACAGAGGTCATTACACTGAAGCTCTAAATTAAATCCTACCCTACTTTTCTTGGTCCTTCAGGTTAGCACTTGCTCTCTCTTTCTTTTCATTGTATATTATATCTTGCTTTATTATGGATTAATATGAAGCCATGGCTGGCAGCCGAGCTGCTCAGTGGCTACAGAGCTCAGTAGTTTTCCCTCCTAATGATTTGCTGTGTGGTCTTGAGCAAGTTCCTCCTTGACTCCGCTTATCCGTTTCCTTGGGGAATAAAGATCATTAATCATCACTGTAAACTCTTCTGAGGCCTACAGATGAAAAGTGCTCATTATTAATGCTATTCATTTTTAGGATATATATTTTCATTTGAAATGCCTAACATCTAACGTCACTGTTGTATTCAGTAAGGGATGGAAAAGTTTTTTTAGCAGAAAAACAGATTCATAAAGGTAGAAATTCTTATATAAATATCTTCTAGTCTTCTCTTACACATTTCTAACCTCTATACAGCTTTGAATTAAATTCCTATCTAAGACAACTGCTCAGGCCCAAAGTTTGTGTTGATTTAATTTCCTATACGTTTATTTTTTTTAATTACATCTTCCCAAATCTTTTGTTAAATAGGACTCTGACTTTCTTTACAACTACAAATTTCCTTTTTGCCTTTTGACTCAAGATTTGAAATGATAAACTAAGTTGCAGTTCCCTGTAGGGAATATCTAGATTTTCCTCTTTCTCTTGTTGAAAAGCTAATTATTCAAAGAGAGATTACAACCCAACGAGACGAGAAATCCACAGAGCCACACACATCAAAGTCCAAGACAACCATTTTTGGGTTTCACAATTAAGATGCATTTAGTGAGAGAATCTCAGTCACAGTCAGCATGGATCAGCTGATCACTGCTGCGGTGCAGTTCCTTCCGAACAGTCACACAGAAAACAGGGCTCAATAGTTTAAATTCTGGCCCTATGTCAGTGCTCGCTATCTTTAAACTCTCTGTTAACTGCTTTGTAAAATGGTTAATTTTCTTTTTCCTCTCCCATCACTTATCCCCCCAGTGCAGCGTTAAATGTTGATGCGCAGCCTTAATTGGTTTAGTCACAAGAAGATAATCTTTTTTTCCTCCTTCCTCACTGTTGCCTGTTAGCTTAAAGGCTTTTTAGCTGAAGGTTGATAATTATCACTGAGAAGAAACTAGCACATCAGGAGTTCATTTTCCATCTTAGCACTTGTGGTGCTCCTTTGAACTCCCCTGGCCAAACCCACGTTCCCACTTTGTCACTTTCCTCCCTCCATCATAAAAAGGTCTCAGCAGCAGGCAGCTCCAGCCTTTGCTGGCGGGCAGCGGGAATTGCTTCTCCCACACGCTCCTCCAGAATGGACAAATTGCACGAGACATTGATAAATATGGAAGACACTTTGGGTTCGGAGCACTCTGTCTGCTTATCCTCCTGGGACTGGAAGAACTCCACTGGGGCTTTCGAGCTGCACTCTGTCTCCTCTCCACACAGCTTGTCCCCAACGCCGTCCTTTGAGTCTTACTCCTCGTCCCCGTGCCCGGCAGCAGCCGAGACCCCATACAGCGGTGGTGGCCTGGTGGGCTACGGCCTGGTGGACTTCCCCCCAGCCTACCTGCCCAGCCCCGGTCAGGCCCGGCTGCCCAAGGGCACCAAGGTGCGGATGTCAGCTCAGCGCCGGAGGAAAGCCAGCGAGAGGGAGAAGCTGCGGATGAGGACCCTGGCCGATGCGCTGCACACACTGCGCAACTACCTGCCGCCCGCCTACAGCCAGCGGGGACAGCCCCTCACCAAAATACAGACCCTCAAGTACACCATCAAGTACATCAGCGAACTGACGGAGCTCCTCAACAGCGTCAAGCGGGTGTAGGGCCCGGTTGGAACACCTGCCCTGGCACCCCCAGGCTCTGCTGTGGAAGAGCCCTTTGAAAAAGACAACAAAACCAGCTCGATTTCTCCTTTCTTGGAGCATGGCTGCATGGGGTGACAGAGGAACGTGAGGGAGGGAGAGCGAGGGTCTCTGCGTATGTAGGACGCGATGCTGGAAGGTGATGTGGGGCTGCCTAAAGCCTGAGCTGCAAGTTGCTGCAACGGAAGTCTTGCTTTTCATTTTTCTTATGCTCCTGTTTTGTCATTTTTTGTTTGTTTATTTTAACGATAAGCTTCTGACAAATTTTAAAGCTGATCTGATATGAACCAAAAAGCCATGTGAACCTTCTAGGATTTACATATCTGTGTTCTGACTGATTTTCTGTTTAATGCAGACAACAGTAAATCCATAGGTTTTAAAGTGAATTTGTAAAAAGTAACAACAACCACATAGGATTTATAAGTGTATTGATTTGTAGGCACTTTAATATCAGGATGAGGGGGAACATGTTTAGCTAGTTCAAATATTACTTCTTTGTCTACATTTCCTCTGTACTTAAAAATCAAGAAAGGAACTAATAGCAGGAACTTCTTTGCTCATAACAAATAAATATCAATGTTATAGTCTGTACTTTGTGTTACATACCTGGTAGATAAGTAAAGTCTAAAACTGATGATTAAACACTGGAAATGAAATATAAACCAACTGATCTTGTATAGATAAATTGCTGCTAAAGTCTATCTTCTGTTTTAATATATATAGAAACAAATCGTATTTCTGTTTTTAATCCAAAAAAACTTTGCTTCAGAGTCTGATAAAGTGTGGAATACATTTTTATACCAAACTACTGGAGTAAGGTTAGGCTGAGATCTGTCCCCCCTCTTCCTTCTCTCTGGTGTGAAATAAATTGATTCACGTATCAGAAAGATGCAAAATTTTATCCTCAAGATGTATTGAAACCTAAGAGGATGCTAGTAACTGTAACGTCCTTACTAAAAGCTGTCACATCAGCTGTTTCTTACAACTAGTAACAGTCCTATAAAACACACACATGAAACCTTCCAAAAGCCAAAGAAATGAGAACATAGTACAAATCTTTATTTTCTTTTACCTTACGTGTGACCAAGATCACATAGGTCTAACCAAACTGGAGGAAAAAAAAGAAAACAAAAGCTCCATAAATCTCATTGCAGATTGATTTCAAATACTTGGCTACACCGAGCCCAGCAACGCACAGAGAGGAGCAAAATCTGACACAGAGTTGCTGTATTGCGAGGCTGAACAGCATGGAATTCATTAAGGCAGAGTAACCTTTTCTTTGTGGGGAAATGTAAGACACCAGGAGAGCAGCAGGCAGAGAAAACAGGCTTGTCTCACTGGGATGAATAGATCAACATGTCTGTGTGGGGCAGGTGGCTTTGGTTGTGAATGCATCCTGCAGCAGAGCTCTGCAAATCTAAAACATTGCTGCATTTCCCTCTTTTTTTTTTTTTCCTCTTTCTGGTTGTTCGTAATGAAATAGGTAAAATAGGTATATGTAATATATAATAGTAAAATAGGTTTTGTACTTTTTTCCCTAAGACCTTTTCCCTTTTGCTTCACCCTAAGTTCACTCAATACTCTTCTCAGATGGTATATGCATACTGGAGCAACCTGTGTGAAATCCATCACTGTCTTCACAAGCAGTGAAGTTCAAATTTATGCAGGTAGAAGTGTCACTCAAATGTATTCACGATTAAGCATATCCTCTATGCTCCTGTTCAGTTTTAACCCACATTACATTTCTCACAAACTTTTGGGCATTAGTAAGACTGTAAGTAGTATCATTTTTTAAAGCCCTATAAAGTTGTCCAAATAGATAATTGCCTGTGCATGTGAAATGGCAGCACTAATTTCACCATAGCATTCCTCACTATGAGCCTGTGTACTGGATCCAGATTTGAGCAGATGAAGAGCCTCACAGGCAAGATCAGTCAGATCACATCTCGAACAGGTTGCCCAGTAAGGTTATGGATGCCCCTACCTAGAAGCATTTAAGGCCAGGCTAGATGGGGCTTTGAGCAACCTGGTCTAGAGGAGGTGTCCTCGCCTATAGCAGGGAGTTGGAACTACATGATCTTAAAGGTCCTTTCCAACCCAAACCATTCTATGATCTCTTAATGATTAAGGAGATGAAATTATGCATTGGCCACAGGATCTCACACTGAAACAGAACTGAGAACTTGATCCTGAGTCTTTTAACAAAGATTCTCACTGTAGCCAACAGTTGTAAAGGAGTACATGCTCACTAGTGCTGGCAAAGCACCAGCAGATACACAGAAGCTAGTTCCATCATTGTCATTTTTATTATAGACCATGATCTTGTACTACCATACTGTTTTGATAGATTATCTATGCTTGGTAAATCATCTAACCCTGCTCTTTAAATCTTTCACTACTAGAACTGCATGTAATTAGCATGCTTTTCAGCTAAGGAAGCCCATAGGGTTGTGCTTAAAGCAAAGGGATCAGGAATGTGAGAGCATTCACTTTTATTGCTAATTTATCTATGGCCTCAACAGGTCCTCCAGCATCACTGTTTCAGTTTACTCAACTGTAAAGGAAGACATTGATAGCTAACTGTTTCAGAAGGCTGCTGCTAATAAAGCTAAGTAACACTGCGTGCAAAAAGATTGCCGTAGTAGGAGGTAGCCTGTAGACATGCATCAGGGCTGATTTTCCCAGCTGCCCCAAGGAAAGTAGCAGCCAAAAGCCCTGAAAGTAATGGGCCATAGCTTGCTAATTTTCTCCAGTGTCCTTCTCTCCCTGGAAGTCCAATGTAGAGCAACTCTAAATAACCTCAGAAGCAAGGCTTTGAGTTTCAGACCGCTTCACTGTTCCTGTGCTAGTCAACCAGACCATGCCTTTACTCAACCTGTAGTCTTATAAGTCCAGCAACTGCTAAAATGTTTTCAAATACTTTGAGCTTTAGCATAGGATGAGTAACCATCCCTGAATGTGATTAAAAACCATTTGAATGTGATGCTCAGGGACATGATTTAGTGGAGGGTTGTTAGAGTTCAGGTAGTATGATTAGGTTGCAGTAGGACTTCATGACCTTTAAGGTCTTTTCCAACCTGAGCAACTTTATGATTCTATGATAAGATGGCTGTACCTAAGAAAGCCTTAGGAAATAGGCCTTGGTCTGTCCTAAATTGCACCCTGCATCACAATAGGACCAAGGTCCCCATCAAAGATAAGGTTAATTTACTAGCATACTCTTAAAGTGTTTGATTTTTTGGTACTATCAGATATTCCCATTTTAGAGAATCTCTCCTTTCACCTACAGGTGATGTGGAAAAAGTGATCAAGACACAGGAACAAGAAGTACAGGTGGATTCTGTTCCTCTTTGCTGGGGTATAGTTCACATTATACTTCCCTTCTATTGTGGTTTTGTGAGATCCCATCTGCAGTGCCACATTCAGCTCTGAGGCACCCAGTACAGGAAAGATGTGGAGCTGTTGGAGCAGGTGTGGGGAAGGGCCAGGAGGATGAGCAGAGGGCTGGAGCACCTCTCTTACAAAGAAAGGCTGAGGGCATTGGGCTTGTTTAGCATGGAGAAGGGAAGGCTTCAGGGAAACCTCATTATGGCCTTCCAATACCTAAAAAGTGGTCCTACAGGAAAATTGAGGGGGAAGTCCTTACCCAGACAGGAATAACTGCTTTAAACTAAACAGAGATAGAATTAGATTAAATATTTGGTAGAAATTCTACACTCTGAGGGTGGTGAGGGAGTGGAACATGTTGCCCAGATAAAGTGTAGACGACTCATCTGTGGAAGCGTGCAAAGCTAGGTTGGATGGAGCTCTGGGCAAGGGGGTTGGAACTAGATGATCTTTAAGGTCACTTCCAATCTAAGCCATTCCATGATTCTGCAGCCTGGACTTTCTAGGATCTGCCAACTTTGCTTTCAAGGACATTGAACATTTCTCTCCTTTTGTAGTTCTTTCCTTGGTGTACAAATTTCACTGTAAGAGAAGAGATTGTTGTATTCATGATGATACAAGTACTGCTGTTAATAAATACTTATTTCTATTAATTTTTAAGTAAAGCGAAACACAGTTGAGATTGTTTTCCATTTCTTTACCCCCAAGGATGTAGGATATTTATTTGGTGTGAAAGAGAGCAAGAATTAAGTCCCCTATGTGAGAATAGAAGATCTAACAACTTCCAGGACTATATGTAAAATTCATGAGGCAGTATTGAAGTCCAATAGCAAAACTGATAGCCTATAGCACAGAGGCAAAAAAAAAAAAAAAAAAAAAAAAAAAAAAATTCTACAGTCTTAAGAAATTGTAAAAGACACAGAACTAAAGAAAATCTTTCACATACAAACATTTTAACATACATTAAGAGTTCAGGTGGAAGTAAAACTACAGTAGGAGTAGCACAGCGATCGCTGGAAGTCTGTGGCTGAGGAATTATATTACATTTTGCCTAAGGGACTGAGTTGTCCATCATGCTGAAGAAAAAGAGATACAGGAAAATAAAAGAGGATCCAGTCAATGAACTGAACTCTTCCAGTCCTAAAATCCCTCCCAAGTCAGGTTTTTGCCTTTTCCGGGACAGCATCATTGAAATTCCTCCATTAACACAGGTACTGAAGAAGGCTAGAAAGAAGAGTTAAAAAGAGAAAAACAACACCAAAAGCCTCCACCACAAAGACATTGTTCTATTGCATTAATGATTTTCCAATGCAAGAAACTAGTAGACTGAGTCAGAACTTGATTCATTCACCATCAGGGCAAGGGCTAATACCAAAGATGACAAATGGAGAATATTCTAAAATGTTTCAGTTAATTCATTTTTGTTTAATTTATTTCTGTAGATGTTACAATTTTGGAAGAAGCCTTGAGATAAAGAAACTCGATACATGTTTGGAATACTTGTCCCTGAAATGTTAGTTTACAAATGAAACCAACACACCATCTTGCTGTCAGATGCTGCACACCACAAGCGGCTATTTTGTCTTTTAAGTGCTCTCAGACCTTCAGAGAAAGGCAAGAGACATGAGGAAGGCCAGACGTTACCCTCTGCTTTCCTGAGCTGCAATTTGTGCTCAGAGTTATGGGTACACGCTGAAGATGACAGGGAAGGCAAGTTCCCTCTTGGTAAGAAGACCAGGTTCCCTCAGAGAGAGAGAGTATTCCTCAGTGACTGAAACTTTGCTTGGAAGAAGATCTCCAGGAAAGCTCTGGCTCTGTGAGCAGCAAAACAGGGGAGCTTGTGGCTGCCTGCCCCCACACAGCACTTTGAAATTCTAAACTGAGGAGCACCACATAGGTGCCAAGAACTTTTATAGTTACACATTTGGGCTACACATAGGTGCGTTTGATGGGAAGAAAACCTCTTGTTAAGGCACTTCAGTCTGTTCCTAAGGGGAACTGCCAGCATAGCAGAAATTTTTTTATACAAAAGATTCATTCAAACGCATCTGTACATATTTATATATAAAGAAACGTGCACCTCAATTTCTGAGGATAAGGTATCTGACTTCCATTTGCCCCTAACTTAATGGTTATACAGTCACAAATGTTATTTGTTTTCTCCTCATTTAACAGATAGAAAAACATGACTGCATGGAGAAAGTTCAGCAGTGAGCAAGACCCATTTTCCTCCATCTATCTGGAAGATCTCTTTGGTCTTTACACAGCACGAACCTAGACTTACTCTTATCACTATGCTAAGTACTGTAAGGAAACTAGTTCAATTTAATTATGCTTTAAAGCATTTAATTTGAAGTAAGTACCTGCCTTGTTAGTGTGGCACTCAGATGTTTTTGAACTGGCATGCTCAAATAGAAGGAGAGTTTCTATGGAGATTACTAGCTGCAGACTATCGATAGGTTTGTGGTAGAAACCAGAGTTTCCCAAATCATTAACTCATTGTCAGAGCATTTTCCTCCAGACAGAAGCATGGTCTTTAAGCTTCCACTTAAGCCATTAATGATTAATAACAAAGAACAAAACAAGTGTACTAAAATTAATTGAGCTGTGAACAAACATCAGTTTTC
Organism: Lagopus leucura; assembly: GCF_019238085.1. Classification (NCBI taxonomy): domain Eukaryota; kingdom Metazoa; phylum Chordata; class Aves; order Galliformes; family Phasianidae; genus Lagopus; species Lagopus leucura. The sequence goes on along the minus strand of NW_024962252.1, from coordinate 4,201,806 downwards.
TTACCTTTCAAAATTTGGTTAAGAGTAAGGTGTTGTTGCTTTAAGAAACAAAAGCAGCAGTTTCAAGAAGAGTAGTCATGCAATTGATAATAAAGTACAGTAAAAGTGAAAAAACTGTTTCTATCAAGAGCCAGATAGAGCTAGCTATAGCACTGACTTACTGTCATTTATTTCAAGTGGAAATATCTGTCTGCAGTAGGCTTCCAGTATTGTTTTATTTTCTTATAAAAACAAATTACACCAGACTTCTCTTTTCCCCTAGACTTTTATCATTCACCTGTTGAAATTGCAGGAGACATAAAGCATAAACAAATAAGATTGATCTCCTTTCAACTTGTGTTAACAAGGATATAAAAATAACATTCCAAATACCGGGGGGAAAGCATGTGGTCATAAAAAAATCCACTTGAAAGGCAAAGAGGTGTTGAATCAACACTTGAAGAGGATATATATTTTTTTTAGATATATAAAACCAGGAAGGCAGTTATATAGTTTTAGTATAAACAGGCACCTCTGAGGCACAGAGAGTATTGTCATGTCTTCTTCAAATTTAATATTTTGCTGATATTGAAATAGATTGTGTCTCACACAGTGTTGAAAAATCTGACAAAGTTCATTCAAAACCTTTCCAAGGTTGAAATAGGAATCTCATGAATTTTCAGTAAAGACCACAAATCTATTAGAACTCTCATTGTGCAGGACAGTGCTAAACAGAGTTTAAGAAAGACTAAAGAGTAGAAACAAAATTTAGACTGGGCATCATCTAGCTTCTCAACATCTCTTAAGTCCCTAATAGTAGAAAAGAACAAGATATTGACTATCCTGGGGAACGAACAATCTATAGATGAAAGACTGTAAATACTGTGTTTTCTATTAAGTGATTTTCTCTTTGTGTCTTGGTTTGAAGAAAAAGATCATAAAACCCAGGAAGCCACAGCAGAGACAAAGTTAGCAATGTTAAAATAGACTGCCCTACCTTATGCTTAATACTCACATTAGTTCCTAGTTATTACACGCTTCCTCCCAGCTCCTGCACTCCCAGAGATGAATGTGGTTCAGGATGCTCATGGCAGCCTACAGTGCACTGTTAAAACACCATCATAGCAGATGAAAATTGCAGCTCCATCTGGAAAAAAAACTGCATACTACTCTTATTTCTTGGGAGAAACTCAGCATGATATAGAGATATACAGGGACATCACTATACCACCTGTATAGAAACAAAACTGGAACCTATTAGACACAAAACCCTAGCAAGTATATCATGGATGTGCCTTGTGAATTCACTGGATTGTACCCACAGACTCAGAGATAGATGACACTTAACCTCTGGGTTAACATAGGGGAAATAATCACTAAACACAGAGTAAATGGTCTGTTAAGCTTGTGCTTTGCCTTTCCTTTTATTCCCTTATTGAAGAACAAGATGCACATTTCAGTGTAATTCATTGAGCACAGCAGTAAGCTGTAAGTAAGCAGTGGTAAAGTAAGACTCCTTCAGCATTTTAGCTGTCTCCATAGGAAAACAGTCTTGAGGCACTTCATATGTTGTTCATCAGGAAGTCTACACATCTTTTATTGTCCTTTCTAGCTAAAAATCTATTAGCTACATATCAACTTAACAGGAAATTGTAAGATTGACAAGATTTGCAAACATGAGCTCTAAGTTACAGCACAAACTGGTTTAACAAGGCCACTGCACAGGTATTACAACAGAGCTACAAATCAATTATTCATTGTTTTTCTTCACAAGGTACAAACAGATTCATGAAATAGTATCTTGCTCAAGGTGGCTTTCACAGAAATCCCCTGTAGTAGAATTCTATTTAATAAAGTTAAAAAGAAAACTGCATTTTATACCCATTGTTGTAGATTTAGCCCTAAGCAATAATGATTCATGCCAAGCAACAGCTTTCCTTACAACAGGAAAATACAGTACTGAATCTGAGCAGTTTTCATGGCTCTGTTCAGATGCAGAGGGAAAAAAAAGAAAAAGGATATCTTTGCTTCTACTTAAAAAAAAAAAAAAAAAACAAGGTAATCTAACAGGAACTCCTAATATAAGGAAGAACCCTCAATACTTTGTAGATAGAGTTTAGTAATAGTTGTCATGATATTACATCAAGTCTCCACTAAAAGCTTATTTTCCTCTAGTGTGGCTGTTTACTCTGCACAGCAGAGTTACTGGTGCAATCTGTGACCAATTCTTCCCCACTCCAAGGAAAGCAACAACTTGACATTGCAGAGCCACAGCCCTCCACAGCTCACAGATTTTCTGTCAGTTCCTCTACAGGATCAAATATGGTCATGCCCACCTTGCTTCAGAAAGGCTTACTGATATTAAGCTCCCTGCTTAATTCATCTTAAGTCTTTAAAAAGAGCAACCATCACCCCAAATGACTGACTTGATGCCTGCTGCTACCGTCATCCCTCTGCTCTGAAACAGATTTTTACAACTGCAGTATGACTAGAAAAGTTTCAGAAATGTTTGCTGGTAAGACTAGGTAAGATGCAAGTCACACACAAAAAACACAACTTCAAAGCTCTAGAGAAACACAAGAGAGGAACACACTGAAGTTTACTAAGAGATTACATCAATGTTTATTTAGCTGACCCTTTTCCTCACAGGCACTGAGAATGTGTTTTCCTGGCAGATATTTTTAAGATGCCCTTCCTTGCAAGTCCAAGCAGACTACTGGCCTAAAGGCCCTGGTTAGGGGCCATTTAACTGCAATTTTGTGGAACTAAGCAGTCCTTGGATATTTCCTCAGAAATCTGTGTGTTCACCTACAGGGAAGAGAGAAATGCCTCACGTTAAAACCGCAGTACACTTGGTATATCAGTAATGTGATCTGGGAGCAGTACCAACCTTTTCTGACCATTTTTTCCTCTCTAATAAGCACTGCTCCAGATGACACTTGCCCCTGTCGATGTGGTTCTGCACTGCGGTCTAGTGAGACATTTCAGGTGTTAATATTCTGTATAGCACACACCAGGAAGAGTCTGTCAATTGACAGAACTCCAACCAGCATGCAGTGAGCTGCTGAGCAATCTCCAGGAACGACTTGAGGAATACCAGTTTTCTTACCAAGGCGATGTGTTCCAGGATTGCATCTCCTCTGACAAATCACATCTGAAGGCAGCGGTGTAGTGCTGCAGATCACAACACTGCAGTGGAAATATAACTACACGAAAAAAAATATTGCAGCATGTACAGGGGAGTCTAGTAAAAATTGGATACGCAGAACTCTAAATGAAATTAAATGAATGCTATTGTATGGCAAGGCTAGTCTTTATGTACTACTCCTAAGGTTATGCCTTGAATGCAGATAACAGCCCCCATAAGTACCTGGCTAACTGAGCTCTTACCTCCTCTACAGCATTTGTTGCATGATCTGCTCTACACATTGGGATTGCCAACATGACAAAAGAGAGATTCCTCACCTGCATTTGTAATAGAGTTGTGCCTTGTACAAAGGTGAACACTGTCACTTCAAATCTCTTGAAGTGCTGAGGAAATTTTACTCTATGGCTGATATTAACTTCATGAGAGACTGTTTTGTAAGAGTCCTCACTATTTTCACACCTTTTGGAAAAAAATAAAAATAAAAGAAAGCAAACATAATCCAAGCCTTCATTTCAGTAAGTTCCTTCCACAAGCTATGGATGTGAAATGACAGAGAACTTGTTTTCCTCAGAGCATAGCAGTATGGACAGAGCCCCTCCCATTCAGGGTTCCTGCCTTTGGCCATGGTAATAGTTGCTTCTTAGATGTTCATTAGTGATAGCTAGAAGCACCGGGTGCTTTTGACACCAAAAGCCATAGCTATTGTGCAGGCACCTTCATGTACTTCAACAGATACAGAGTTAGGACAGAGCAAACCTTCTTAGGCAACTTCTAACCTGTTCCCCATTCCTTCTAGCTAAGGGTAGGGGCCTTGGGCTGAACAGTCATCAGCCGTGAGAGGGGTGCTCTTTTTACCCATTTATGAGGATTGGCCATTGTGGAAGACTGTCTTGGCTTCGAGAATTGGTAGCCCAACAGTCTTCCAAGTTCAGTTCCAGTCTTGGGTCTGCAGGCTGGAGCAGTTCAACTTCAAAGTACAGTGCCTCCCTCAGATATTTTACCACAGGATATTCCAGCTCCTGATAGGGCTCAGAATAGGATTTCTCTAGAAGAAATGTTAGAGTTTCCTTTTTACAGGGTAAATATTCACCAATTTCGAGTCACTCAGTTTTTTCATCATCATTCATTCTGATAGAGTACCAGAACTGGGAGAGTATTTAAGTGTCAGCAAATAGGGCTGTGATGGCAGAAAATAAGAACTAAGTGAAGAAAGAGATCTGAGGATCCAGAGGAGGAAGTGACAATTCCTTCCATGAAATCCACTGCAATGAGATGTTTGTTCAAAACAACTTCTAGAAAAGCACTGAAAAATCAGAGCAGAGCCATTCCAAACAGGGTGATAGTTTTGTTCAGGCTTCAGTTGCCTCCTCTGCCAGGAGGTTACCATGTTGCAGCAGCATTATCAATGAATCACAGAATGCCCTGGGTTGAAAGAGACCCACAGTGGTCATTTAACTTCAACCCTCCTGCTATGTGCAGGGTCGCCAACCAGCAGCCCAGGCTGCCCAGAGCCACATCCAGCCTGGCCTTGAATGCCTCCAGGGATGGGGCATCCACAGCCTCCTGGGGCAACCTGCTCCAGTGTGTCACCACCCACTGTGTGAAAAACTTCCTCCTAGAAACTGCATCAATGCAGCTTCTTTCTTTGGCACACACTGGTCACAATAATCATAAACTAATTCCTCTGCTCAGCCACACTTTAAGGGCTGATACAGAGAGATACCAACCACTACACAAGATAACATGACTACCCCAGCAGAAAACCCACATCTTGGTTGCACATGATATGATCCACTGTAGATTCCTGGCCATTTGTTACATCCTGGAGGCAAAACCTATGAAGCCTTCAAAAAGTCTTTCACTTTGCCCTAGGAGTTATTCAAAAGCCTGGACATGGTCTTGAGCAACTGGCTCTGAGTCACCCCGTTCCCCATTGGAGGCAGAGTTGAACAAGAAGACAATCAGCAGCTTTTCCAACCCTATCCTTGATAAAAAAGCCTGATCAGAAAAAGTTACCTTTAAAAAGCTTCAATGAGAGATCTAAAGAGCCAAAACCTGGCTTAATATTTGATGGAAGGTTCTTCTTATTTTCGTACTTGACATCAGCTGAGTGCTTGATTGTGTAAACACATACAAACTTTAATCTGAAGGAAAACATTCTGGATTAGATTTTAGAAATGAAAACCACCTTTGACATTCTCCTTCTAGGGAACAGTACTTACTGGTATACTGGTATATCATTTCCAGGTCTGAGATAGAGTACATCATTTTCATACGTTATAGATGTGCTGTTGAACTGAAACATACATACAGTTGATTCTGTCAGCAGAATTCGTACTTAGCATTCACAAAATTAAGTTGCATTAACAACTTTATTTTAACATTAATTTTTACCATTAGATTTTTTTTAACATTTTAATTTTAACATTAGATCTTTTGTTCTTTTCCCTTTATTTTCTACTTATGTAAATTAAGTCAGTCTAAGCATTCATTAGTGACTACTAATCAGCTTCTACAAGGAAGCTGAGTATATATTGACAACATAAGCTCACATTCAAGTCTGTTACAGTCAACATTGTCAAACTAAGTTCTGTTTCAGAGAGCATTTCTGGCTCTAAAAGTTGTTTTAACTAAAAAAATTCTACTTAACTGAATTTTGCATTCTCAGAACTGGAGTGTAGGTATACTGCTTTTCAGAAGTGACCACTTGTCAGCTGCAACCTTCTCACAGCTTCTGAATCTCTGCCATTTCTAGTGCTGAACCTACCCCAACAGGAAGTAAATATTACTAAGCCCTTACCTTTCTACTTGTTCCACATGTATTCACATTGAATTTAAAGGTTGCAGACTTCTTTGTCACTAGACTGGGTTTACACTGTTTGTCTCTTAAGACAAGCAGGCTGGTGTCCAGATCTGCAAGTCTTACTAATTTTATTGCAGTAATTACCACAGTGCCATTGGGAAGGCACTCTGAAAAAGAAAAATACATTTTTCAGTACAAATGAGGTTACAAAATGAAGGAGCTGGAAGGCTACAATGAAGTTCTTTATGGACTGCTAGCAAGGCTTTTGGCAGCTCATGAGAGCAAACATCTGAGCAAGACTTTTTAAATTGTCTTTAATTTTAATTTTTTTTTTAGCATCTTTACTGTGTGCAATACATGGAATAGTGGTGACTTCACACATTTATTCTTAGAAAGCCTCCTTTCACCAAAAGATTTTTCTAACCAATATATTTCAGCACAGTCAATCCAGATGAGTATGTTTCTCAATGAAGAGTTTATAAACTGACCCCCTCCCCCAAGGCCCATCTTCATAATTACAACAACAACAACAAAAAAAAAGGCCCCAAACAAGCCCAAACCCTTCTGACAAATGGTTTTGCTTTGGAAGTGAGAGAGCGAGAACATTTTGACTCCTTTACAAAATCCAGACCCAACAGGATAGTCTCTTCACACTGTAATTTCACTTGTCTTGCAGCAAATTACTTGGAATAAGATTTGACAAGCAGATAAGGTGTCACAGAAGCATAAATACTGTAAGCCTTTAAAACTGTGTAGGTTTGTGATTATTTATGCAACTCAATGAATAGCATACAGGAGCTAAACCCAGTGCATTAGAGGTAATGCTCTTACGAATTAGCTCCGAAGGTGGAAACCTGCAGGAAATCAAGAAGTCCTTCTTATTAGCCAAGGTGATGCCATCCTTCAAGGTTAAGTGAAGTGAAGCCATTACTCCAGAAATATGGATATCCTAGGGATGATACAGATTAAACAAGAGAATGAAGATCCACTACTTTTCCAGAAATACTCAGACAGCAGATTATCACAAGCCAAAGGTAATAATCCTTGACCAAAACCACATCCACAAGATTTTTTATTTTAATCCAGAGACAGACACAAAGAGCTTTTTCAGTAGTTTTACAATGCAACTTAAATATCATCGCCTGTACAATTTCCATTAAAATGTTGTTCAGCCTTTAAGTGGTTGTAAAGTGCTTTTCTTAACTGTAAAGCATTCTTCCAGAGTAGAAAATGCCCTCCATTAATTATTCGAAGCCTATCCCAAATGGATGCTTTATTTTTACCTACAGGGACATTATGTATCATATAAATATCTCATAGATGATAGAGTGTGTATTTTAATTGATGCAGACTAGTACCCTTACCTTATAGTCCACAAGGGAGGAAAGAAAAGGGACAGAGACAAACAAGTGAGTGCCATTGTCATTCAGGCTATAGTAGTCTTTCTGAGCAACCTCTGGCATCAGGTGCTGATCTGAGATGAAGGGCAGCCAGTTTTGGTCCACATTCCCACGGGTGATAATGAGATGGAAGTCATCCTCATCACAGTATCCCCTTGCACTGGGTACTACTGTAATACAGTTAAGAGTCAGCCAACATGCTTGCTACTATCAGAGTTTAAAAGTGCTATTTAGCACTGACAGCATCACTGGATGAATGTAGCACAGTTAACAGCTGAGTTCATCAGGCTAGTTGCAGCCAGATAAAGAAGTTTTGCTCAGATTCCACTAGCTTACCAGCATCTTTAACAGCAGACACTGTTATGACAGGGACAGCAAATGTGTCATTTGTTGGAAGGATGATGAACTTCAGGGTGACATTCAGTGTGTATTCTCTTGTGTCATCAGTTACATACTAGGAAAATCATATTTAGAAGAAACAGTGAGTGATACAATTTCTACACCATGGTAAACTGCAGTTTACCATGCATACTTTTGTACACACCTCTTTCTTAATGCCTGGTGCATCAAATGACACTTGTATTACATAAATTTTGCTTCCATTAGCATATTGAATTTCATATGTTAAATATCCGTGCTGAATAGCTTCAGGTACAGTTACAGTTGTCCCCTCAATGGTCAAGTTCACGAGCTCCACATCCAGGAGAAACATTCCCACTGTAACATTCATTAGCCTTGCACTCAGATTGGAGTCTGAAAATGCATAAGCCAACATTATTTTCTCATCAGTACCAAAACCTTTAGTAAACAATGTTAAGCTACTTACTGTTAGTTACAGCAAGTTCCGCTTGTTCAAATGGTGTTTCTATTTCCTTGATGATGGTATACTTGGTTAGTCCCCATTTGTTATCCTCCCACTGGTGTTCCAAGAACAGGTTGATGGAGTATTTTGCCCCATGCTTTCCACTGCTTACGGAAGTCTGCAATTTCATAATGAACACCCTTCAGTAGAATATGACTCCACATTACAATCAAAGTCATACCATAGCATTACAGAATCTGCTAGAATTATAGCTCCAAATAGTTGTCCTCCTCTGCTCTGTGAGGCCACTTCTATGCTTGGAAGTTTGGGAAAAAAACAAACAAACAAACAATCAACATCTGTGGGGAGCTGCCCTCTTATGTGGTGCTTCCTATATCACTATTATGGGCAGTAGTTCTCTAAAGTCTGGATTCACAGGATACTCAAGAGACTACCTTCTGAAGTCATCCCCCACATGTTGCTTCCAAAGAAGCAGGGGACTGTTTAATCAGGGAAATGGCTCCTCCTTCAACTTCTCTAAAGCTCAGTTCTTACAGCATTTGCCCAGGACTCAGTTCACTTCAAGAACTACTAGATTTAGAGCTACATTCTCAAGGCATCCCAATACCACATGATCTTGTAAACAAATCACGTGCTCTCATTTTCTTCAGTGCATTTTTTTTTTTTTTTTTTGTTAAAATATGATAAGAGCTACATGTTTTATAGCTTTGGAATGTAACATCAGAGAAGCCAAAGCTCTATGTTAACATGAGGTAGGAGACAGATCAATATTCCTTTATAGATTTGTGTCCATCTTTGCTTGTTAGTAAGAGTCTTCACAATGCAGTGCACACAAGAGCTATTTGTATACATTTGATTTCCCCTTTTTTTCCTCTCCTTTCCTTACTTCTTCCCCTCCCTTATCACTTGGAAGGAACAGAATGAACAATTATTCCTGCCCAGGAATACAGGATGCATCACTATTCTATCACCATTCGAATACTATATATCACCATCCTGCGATCACCACAAAAAATAAAAACCCTAAAAAAAGACCAAACTACAAAAAAAAAAAAAAAACCCAAAAAAAAAAAAACCAAGAAAAAAAACACAAAAATGACTCGACAGAAAATCTACTTTGCCTGCCATCCAACATGACTAACCTTGTAAAAGCCACCTTCTGCACCTATAGGTATCTTCACTGTAATTGTATTTAAGTCATTAGATAACACATATTTCCTGGAGGCCATTTCTTCAGCAGAGAGTTTGTGTAGATTTACACCAGCTTCAACAAGCACATCCTTAAAGCCAGTTGCTCCAGCACAGAGTGCTTGAAAATATTTTGGAACAGTCCAGATGATTGTTTTGTTAATGTAATTCACACCATCTTAGGGACAAGATAAGAAAGCTGTCAGCTCATTACTGTAGTTGCAAGCCAGACTCCGTATATTTAAGCAGTGGGGTAAGGTACCACATTTCTCACCTACAGGACATGCCATAGCAGTATCCACCATCAGGATCATCCACTGCTGTTTGTAAAATGTACTTGATCTCACTGCAGAAAAGGTAATTCCCTGAGCCTGCAGAAAGAGATCTCATTAGACCTGTACAGTCTGACAACTTCCTAGGTTGGAGGCAGTGTACCAACCTTGACCAGTTGAATTTGTGCAGTGCTATATGGCACTCGCAGCAGAATTCTGGTTTCTGTGGTGTTGAGTCCATAGCCAGCCCTCCAAGCATCACTTACAAGCAGAGCTCTTTTTTCTTCTGGTTGATGAAATACTATCTGCCATACTGAGGCTTCCCCTGCTTTTGCCTACCCAGAGAAATTCATTAACAGTTTGAACAAGCTCTTTAAAGTGAGTTATTTACTACAGTGGATGATTTATTGTATTCAGCTGCCCAGCAGTTCTGTTGCCTTATTCTAAGTGCTGGCCATGTGATAGCCCTTAAGCTTTGCCTTGCTCATCCTCTTACATGAAGAAAGCTTTCTGTATCAGGAGTAACAAACAAACAAACAAACAAACAAACAAAAAAACCAGGCATCCCTTCTGGTTTGAAGATGATGTGGCAGAATATTGGCAGCACTGCTGTGCTAAAATCATAGGGTCTAAGAAAGAAAAAAGCCTATCTGCAGCTCATTCCTGGGCCACGAAGTCTTAGAGATTTTGTTGCACAACCTCTTGTCAGGGAAAATGACTGTTAAGCTGAGAACCTTGCCTCCATTTCTTCCTTGGAGATTAGGCCTGCAGCTTTCTATATTTCTAATATGGAATACTTCTTTCCTAAAAACCAGTTGGTAAAGGAGCTCTTCCTACTGAAGTGTTTCTTTGAAAAGGACAATTTATACTGTGTGGACACTGAACGATGATAGTGTTAGAAGTAGCACTAGCTTTTACTAGCAAGAAAAAACCTGCTTTTTACCTCCTGATTAGAAAGAATCCAATCCTCAGGTTCATTCAAAACAATATCCTTCTCAGTTTGGGGAACATCTCTCCAGACAGAAACCTGAATAGAAAAAGGTGCTCTAAGTATTGGTGGCCCTTTTTCCTTGTCTCTTGATTTCAGCTTATCTATTATCTAGTTTTAGTGTTTTCACTACTATTTAAAGCCAGAAAATTATTTTGGAGAGGACAATAGGAGTCAAGAGAGTTCTTCCCTCAAGAGTTCTCCGCAGCAAGCTTAGTAGGTATACGCTTTGTTTCTGATACTCATTCCTATCATTTGATCTGCTTCCAAATGCAGTATCTTCTAATATTCACCCCCTCACCTCAAGGTATTTTACCATAAGAAACTTCTAATGCTTACCTCCATGTAGTTGGTTTCACATACTAACTCTCTTGGACTCCATGGGCCATAAGGACAACTTGCACTTTTCAGATGAGTTGTAGCATTTTTCAAATCAGAAGTATGGGACACTTTGATCTGTATAGTTACTGTGAACACATCTTTCTGCATGGACACAGGAAACACACGTTAAACTGATTTTCCCAAGCAGGACATTAGCTCTTCTTGGGACCTAACTCAGGAAATCCACCCATCAACCTTTCCACAGAAGTGCAACTCCATTGCTGAGATTGTTTACTACTTGGTTAACTATATACCTTGTACACATGGAGGCGTATAACTACATAGCCGCACAAATACAATGGGGAGGAGCTTCATGAAGCTTTCATACAGCTTCAGAGCTTGAGAGGAGAAAACACATCCCGAGATGTACCTGATCTTGTGTTTTACAGCATAGCAGCAGTGGGCATGGAACACATGCAGAGAAAGATTTGAGATTAACCATTATGCCATCTCAGACACAAAACACTACAGCAGAGCAGAACAACAGCCAGATGGATTCCCTGTTTTTATCCAGGAAAAGGCAGTTGTCCTTCAAGGACATGTGATGTGCTTCTTCCTATGCTCATCTGTGCTACTACATAGTACATTTGGACGTCAATACCAAGGATTATTTTCAAACCTCTGGACAGATTTGAGGGGAATTAAATAATTTTCTGCTAGTCGATGTTCAACACATAACAACCCCTCAATAAACACCTACTAATAATTTCTTCATCTTCCACCCAGAGGTTATACACAACAGCACTGCATCTTGGTTTGACTTACCTCCAAGTGAGAATGACAACTTAGCGCTGAAGCACGAAATACAATGCTATTCCTGCTGCTGTAAGTTATTGTGTAGCCACACTGAGATGCCAGGGCCTCGTCTAGCTCCCAGGTTATACCAGATCGATCTATGAGCAATTAGTTGGGATCAGCATTAATTAGTACAACCCCTTCCGTGTAGGCTCTTAGAAACCTACCCTTGCCCCTAGGGTTCAGCCGTCTTAGATCATCTATGGCTTGACTACATACCACGTGCTAAGAGGTAAGAGAGAACTGCAGATAAAATTCTGCAAGGAGTTATATGAAAAGGGAAGTAAGACAAGATTACAAACAGACTAGGACAGGAAACACTAGTAGCTGAAGGGCCAAAGATAATAAATGACCAATATGGCAGGATGTGAAATCCTAATCAGAGAGAAAGCCTGGGTAAATACAGAACAGACAGATCAGTGTCACAGTTGTCATGGTTGATTGACGATGATAGTCTGCAGTATCAGGGTGCTGCTCCAGGGTTGGCACAGCTCCATGTTTCTCTCTAATGCCTGCTTAGCCAATGGAGACTCTTCGGGAATCTTAACTAGGACAACAAAACCTAATGCTTAGATCAAATCTCTCAGCCTTCAGAACTATCAAGTAATTATTTTTGGCTAAAAATATGATATTTTCAAGCTGTACATACCTCAATGCAGAGTCTGTTTACATATGGGTGAAGATGCTTAAGCACAGAAACACACAGTAAGAAGGATTTGACATAAATGTAATGTTCTTGAAAAACAGATGCTGTGTAATTGACTGCACCTAGTCAGAAAACTAACTAGCATTGAAAGCTAATTCATCAGATGGAGATTACACAAACTTAGCCTTAATGTCTATTGTTCTCAAGTTATCTCACTCTGACCTTCTAGTACAATCTGTGGCATTTCTCACTTGAAAGTATCACTTGTTGATTACTAAGCCAGAGAAGGCCCAGCTAGTTTCCCTGCTTCATTAAGAATTTATACCCATCTACAAGGTCTGTGAGTTGTAAGCAAGAAAGTGGATGACTGTCAGTGCAAAACCAGTAACACAGCACCAGCTAAGGCTACTGCATTTTGAGAATAGGATATGTGGTAACTAAAGAAAGTCTGTGTACCAGAAACAATATCCATCGGCATCAACATGCCAACAGCTACCATATTTTCCCTACAGGGTGCATTTCAATTTCGGTTCAGAGGCAGTCCTGATTAGCCTTGATACTAAGTAATAACTTAACAAGGCTATAATTTACACAAAAATAAAGGTAGCTTTAAAAACAACAAGAAATAACCTACTTCCACAACTCTATTAGCTTAATACAATCCTGCAAATTCTAGTAGGAAGAACTCAAATGATTTTGAAGACTTCACCATTTACAATTCCCCCCTCTAATTTCTTTTGTGTCAACTTACCAACAGCAGAAAAAGATAAATACTTATCCTTAAAGTGTTCCATACTCAGGGTTAAATGCAAAAAGTTCTTCAAGCACTCTGAAGTCATAAGTCCTATATTGAAGGCATTGAAAGACAGAAATACAGAATTAAAGATAAAAAATAGAAACCCTCTACTTCCCACACAGTTTTATACCAGGAATTATCTCTGTATCTTCTAACAAGAGATATTAAATTTAAAAACAAAGCACAAAAACAAGAACAAACAAACAAAAAAAATGAAGAAATCACCAGCCAGTATTTCCAACACAGCCATGAGCATGTATTCCAATAGTAATTGTGACTGGTGAGCTGACACTGCTACTTTGAGCAGCCAGTGATGGAAACAGGATTCTACAATAGGGTCAAGAGAGCAAAGTTTGCTGCTCTAAACTGAACTTTTAAACTGGAATAGAATAAAACAAGAGAGACAAGAAATTCTCCAATCTATTAATGATTAAAAAAAAAAAAATGAAAATTAATGATGAAAAAAAATCTATTACTCTATTAATTATTTCTATAAATGAAAAAATGATCATAGAAATCTTTAGGTAAATGCTGCTCACAGCAGTGTTACCTGATGCCACTTGGGTCCATGTTGTAGAGATGAGTATTCCTATCAATAATATCCTGCACAAAAAAAAACAAACAACATCAACAACAACAAAGAAAAACAAGGATTAGCAGAATCTACAAGTTTTCATGCACAGAAACTTAAGCCTGGGTGTTGGAATTACAAGCCTAGATACTACAAAATAAGATTGCCTTGGTTACCATTGGAAAGTTAGGTGTAACAAAGAAGAAGCTCACAGCACCAACGCCTTGAGAAAAACAGTTAACATTTAACTACCATGAAATTCTCACCTCAGCACCAAACCCAATTTCATTGTGCCCTTGCTTTGCTTCAGTATCTTTAATTCTAATAGTCACAAGAAAATACAAATTTCTACCATCAGTTTTCCATAAAATTAAAAGATTCTTGTCTATACCATCTTAAGAGGAAAGGCTGCCCTCTTTATAGTGGTGAAAACAATTTTCAGCTGTTTGTCCTCCTAATTATAAACCTATATCCCATGTCACCTGCTCTTTTGTTTTGTTGATTAAATCCATTTTTATCCAGGCTCCTTTGGCTACAGAATAGCTGCAGGTTTCTGCGTGGTGGTAGAGGAGGCATTTGGGTAAGAAGTGCTGTTCTGGTAGGATATGGTAATTTATTGTTTCTGAGTTGCTTCATTTTCACTTTGTCTTTCCTGTGGAGAAGCTTTGATGGCCTTTCCTGGAGAACTGGGGTTACTTCTGAACAAAAGTGTAGCTTTAAGGCAGTAGATGTAATAAAGAAAGAAGGGGCTCTTGACTGTTAAAGTAATTGGTTGCAACTAGTGTTGTAGGTACTACATAGTAAAATCTGATGGATATCTCAAACCAAAACACAGAATGGTTTAGACCTGAAGATAATCTATTTTCAACTGTTCTGCAGTGGGCAAGGGATACCTCCTGTTGGATCTTGTTAGTCAAAGCCCTACCTAACCTGGCCTTCAACATCTCCAGGGATGGGCATCCACAGCTTTTCTGGGCAGCCTGTGCCAGGGCTGAGTGCCCTCTGAGTAAAGAATTTCTTCTGAACTATCAGACTTGGTGGCCTGTAGTACTCTTAAATCAAAAGTAATTCCTATAAGTGGTGGTCAGCCAGTTTTGGGAAAAATTTCACCAAAACTGTGTAAGAGTGGATCTGACTGCAAGCAGATCAGAAATGAGGACCCTGCAACTGCTGCTTGCTGAAGGCAGAGAAATTAAGCCTATGGTTTTGGGTCCAGATGGTTCTGTGGGTGCACCATCACCACTTTGGGTGCGTTCAGATCACTGTGGGTGATGCATGGATTTGTGACACCTCTGGGACTGATGAGCTGAGATGCTGGTGGCCAGAATGTAGCCAGCTTGTGCGTTACTACAGCAATATTAATAGCATAAAGGTTAATAAATCCATCACTGCTTGATTACTGCACGTAATTGAGAGCAGGAATTCAGCACTCCTTGTCTTCAAGGACAGCCATCATTTAGTCCAGCAGTCAGTCACTCTGTGCAAATAGATTCCTAACTGTTAGAGTCAGAGTTCCTCTGTGGCGCTTCTCATTTCTCCCCTTTTGTGGCCGAATTTGATTTCCCTATTATTTTGGGAACAATTTCCCTATTTTCTTTCTGTAGTTTCAAATAACTTTACTGGGAATAAAGAATACTGACTTTGTAACACTTTTTGAGAGGTGAGATGTGCAAAAAAACCCTCTCTCTATTATGTATTTTATACTGGGGATCCGTTTGTCTTAGGTTTATGCTGTGACAGTCCGGTTTTGTTCCTCCCTCCGCACACGTGAAGGCAGAGGGCAGAGCTGCAGGGTTTGTAATTAACAACAGCATCCTGGAGAGGGAGCCTGAGACCCTCCTATGGGGGATGCTGTGCTCTGCTCCCTTGGGCGGCTGCATCTTCTTCAACGTTTATTCACTGTTTGTTCTTAAAATGAATAACTATTGATCATGATCGTTTTAGACAAATGGATGCACTTATTCTGGAGCTAAATGTTGCAGCTATCCTTACTGCACCACTTCAAAAGTATTAAAAAGACAATAAAATCAAATGTAAAAACAAAGTTTAGCTTGCTCTGAGATCTCGATTTTACCTCAGGAAAAAAAAGTTTATTCCCACCTGGCTTGTTTTCCTGTTATTTCCCTTTGAAATTACCTAATCTGATGAATTTTTAACTTTAGAAGGAGTTTTTCTGAGAGCCCTCACTATTTATATAGAATCCACTAATTATTGTATTAAAAGACAAAACCATGATTGTGCAGTCAGGACTTAAGCACTGCATTGCAAACTGTGTTTATTATTGCTTGATTAATTAATGTTATAATTAAGCCTATTTTCTCAATGCAGTCAATATTTAAAATATTGAAAAAATGTTAATACATTTTTCCAAAACTTGATTTAAGTACCACTGGGGATGTGCCTGAGATTTCCTCCAGCTTGCCTGAAATCTATCTGACATTTAAGCAGATCTGCACTGTTGGCATACCTATTACATCAGTTTTATACTAGATGTCCAAGCTGTTTCTGCTTTTCTACCCTAAACTCCAGCCGGGTTTCCATGAATCCTTCCACTTGCTAATACACACACAAGGCAGGATCCTGGTGGCACCTCATTCAGTTTTTGCAGTTTTAATAGATTCATAGAATAATACAATCATCACAGTTGGAAAAGACCCCTGAGATCACCTAGTCCGACCATCTCCACCATGCCCACTAAACACGTCCTTCAGTGCCACAACCACACGGTTCTTGAACCCCTCCAGGGATGATGACTCCACCACCTCCCTTGGCAGCCTGTGCCAATGCCTCACCACGCTTTCTGAGAATGTTTTTTTTTTTTTTTTCCTAAAAAAGTTTATGGAATTTAGGGTCATGGTGACTCATAACCACATACTGGAGTGGAAGGAGAATTACAGCGGTCCTGCTACACCTCAGGTTTATCACAGAAATACTGAAAGCATTACACATCTAGATTATTTGCACAGTTTCTGTCTGATTGTTCTATTCTTTTTTTTCCCTCTGTTTTTTACCATTCAACTGTAGATTAATTCCCAGTGATATTTACTTCTCTGTTTATTTATTTTAAATTTATTTTGCTAATGTACACTCCTGTCTTAATTTGTAATTGTGACTCTGGGCTGTAAAGCAGCACGTATCAATCTAAGACTATTTATACCCAGTCAAACATAAATTGTCAGCTGACTTAATTAAAAAGGAAGACATTTTGTCTGTCACAATTTTTATTTCTAACAATTTGAAATTAAGAAGACTTCACTCAAACTCTATGGCCAAAATCTTTAAGAATGACAAAGCTTACCTTCTGGCACTTTCATTAGTGTCAGGGTAAGAACAGGAAGAAGTTACTTCCTGGGATAACTACTGTGTGCAGGTAAGTGCATTTAATTGTCCAGTATCAGCGTGGCTTAGCATTGCCAGCATCCTGCCTGGTAACTGATAGTTCTCCCACAGCAAGCAGTAACTGGGCTGTAGGATGAGTTCATATAGTGTCAAGACACTTGTGTTAAGAAGATCTTAATGACTGTCTGTCTGTTCAGTTTAGTAGGGCTATATGCTAGCTGTTCTTCGAAAGCTGTTTTGACTTCTCATTTTGAAGGCAAAAATACATGATAAATAAAATACAACTAACAGTACTTCTCATATTTGATAATAGATAATTCATTGTTGATAGGAATAATAAAACCAAGATTCTGCAGTCTCACCCACGTAAAACATCCACCAGAAAATTTATTGCTCATTTTCTTTACAGGGTTACAATGTAAAATAATATTTATTCAATGTAGTACCCTATCTGTCTCACCCTATATCCTTGTCCCACCATGAATCTGTTCCCAGACTGTGTTTAAGTGCTAGGCTAATTCAAATATTTTCCATGTAAAAATAGCTAAATAAATTAGTGTATGGGGAGATAGAAAGTACACGTTTCATCTGTTAGCACTAACTGCAAGAACAGACACATTAGATAGAATGAGGCCATTAACCAGAACTTAGCAACTTAGCCTGGGCTGTCTCTGCTGCAAGATATTCCTCCTCTGGGAATATGAATGATTTCCTAAATCATCACTGACTTGATTTTCTGCTAGGCACGGTCCTGCTCTGGGAGTACAGTACAGTTCAGATCCCCAGAGAGCTGGAAGCCACCTGTCTCAGAGCTATGGGCAGCTTTCTTGGGTCTCCCCCCTGTATAGGGCAGTACTTATGGCTGTCAGATTAATTCACAGATTAAACAAGGGACTGGCAGGTTTAAAAGAAGAAATGCTCCTATATTAAATTTTTGTAAGTCATGCTATGGTAGTCCTTTATTCTCTGAATAGGGTACAGGAAGGAGACTTGAAACAAGCTTCCCACCAGGAGTGTCAACTGTGACCTTGAGAAGAACAGTGTTTTGCACAGACAGCACTTACAGTATTAGGAGCTAGGCATGAAAGAGCTCAGATCTGGGACCGATGTCCTGGGGAATCCAGTGAAAGGAGGTCTTCAGTGAGCAAAGGTTCTTAGAAAAAAGATTAGACTACTACTTCAATTATAGCTTATCATAGAATCATAGAATGGTTTGGGTTGGAAGGAACATTTAAGCTCCTCCAGTTCCAACCCCCTGCTATAGGCAGGGACACCTCCCTCTAGACCAGGTTGCTCACAGCCCCATCCAGCCTTGCCTTGAATGGTTCCAGGGACGGGGCATCCGTAACCTCACTGGTCAGCCTATTGCAGTGTCTCAACCTACCCTCAGTGGGGTACTACTTAGCAGTAGTCTAAACCTACCTTTTTCCTGTTTAAAGCCATGCTTCCACCTCATCTTCTTCCTGCTGTGCTTTCTGAGTGTCATGTCCTTCATTGTGGTGGCTCAAGGGCAGTGCACATCTTCCTCTGAACCAGGGCCATAACCCATGTAGTTAGGGATGAGATTTCCTATAACTGGGAATATCATTTCAACTGTTTGGCTGCATCAAATTGGCTCAATAGAAACGAAGTGAATTAAGACAAAGAGATACACCAGGAAGTAATCTGGTCCTTAAAGTCCAGTAAAAATTTGAGGATAGGAATTTATGTGCAGTGGAGAACAGTCTGTGGAAGTATCTGGAACCAAATGCAAAGCAATTTAGATTACTGTGATAGTACAAAAGCGCTTTGAGTAGACAATTTAAGACATCTGTCCGTAGTCCAGACATCTGTGTGCAGTGAATACTGCTTTCAAGCAAGCTCTTTATTTATCATTTTGTGATGTCCATTAATAATTGCTGCCCCTGTACAACCCTCTCTTTGTCTATACACAGTTATATATGGTCGCTTGACATCACTAATAAACAAGGAGAGAATTACTTTTTCTTAAATTGAAAATGCAATCTGTGACTTAGTTCTATTTCAAATACAGACAACAGATTTTATTCTTCCCTCCCATTCTCCCCCTTTGTTCACATTTGAAGATGTTATTGCACTTTTATATTCCTCAAAGTAAGGGACAGATATAATAGCTCCTGTCACACAGATGGGTCACACAAATAAAATCCTCTTGTATTTTTAGCTCATTTTCGTGGTGATGAAGAGCCTGAAATGCTCAGATCTATGGTCACAAGCCAGGCTTCTCTTCAGACAGACATACAGATTTCTCTTCTGTGGTCACTTCAGATATTCTCTGGATTAATAGTCACTATTTTACTCCTTTGTAGTCCAATCTTTCCTCATTTTTAAGTAAAGTTTTTTAGATCTTACAATATCCTTTATTTAGCAGAAAGTAAGTCTTAGTGTTACAAGAATGACATCAATTTTCTTTAATGAAAGACTATGGGCTAGTCAGAATTAGAATCTGTAGCAACAGAAGTATCAAGCAAAAATAGTGTTAACTTCAGCAAATAAACAGATTTGTTCTGTTTAAATAATCCCACATGATGTCTTATTAGCAGTCCAACTAAGGCACTACAGAACCAAGAGAAATCTTTTTAGAGTATCTTTATAAAATCTGATTTGTAAGTCTAATTGTGATTTATTTAAATACAATTTTATGCTTGTTTATTGAAGTATCTAAGGTTTTGTGCTGCAGTCTTGAATGGATAATAACCTGATCCTATTTTATTTCAGTGGCCTTTGGATTAGACTCCCAGAACCTGGGGAATGAGGTTCTCTTGATGCTCAGTATAAAGCAAACTGAAATTTATTTAAGATTGGTATGTTTATAAATTTGGGAGCATGTTCAATTGCATCAATGTTTGACTACATTGCTCTGCTCGTAGAACTCCATATTGCCTTTTGGGAAAGAATGTAAATTCAATTCAGGTTGCACATCTAATCTCCCCAGAGCTGGTAGTCATCCAACACTAAGTTAAAGGTCTCACAACACTTCCTATAACAGCTGGGGTGCAACTTTGTCTTTTTGAGAAATATTTTTTTTTTTCTGTGGAAACAGATTGTAATTGTAAAGATCATGAAAGATATGGAGAAGGTAACTTGGAATATCACCGTTTTGCATGATGAATTGTATAAGGAAATACAAGTCAATCTATGGAGAATGCTTTGTGGATAAGGTGAATGAAGCAAAACAGAAAGGACACAACCTCCATTTCATCTCCACAGCAGTTTGTGGAAAAAGCAATGCCAATGAAAAGCCATGCCAGCTCTTCCAAACCCTCCTTCACTGAACTGTTAAGCAAGATATAAGAAAAGTTTATAAAGTACTCATATACTACAGAATATGTGTGCCAAAGGGCCATGTAAACATGGAAGATTGAGTGTTACTATAGATACACCATTTTAGATACAATAAATCTGGATTTACATAGTTCAGTGACTGCAGGGAAAGCTGGCCCTAGACAAAGTATTTTACAGAGAAGGGAGAAGTTTGTGGCATAAGAAGATACTGCTCATATCTTTTTGGTGCTTCTTATACTCCAACTGACTCTGCAGTAAAGGCTATGGGCACTTGGTAGTTTGGCAGTTAGTACTGGCAAGTTTTAATACAGGTGCTGTTGTCATCTTGCTGAAAGGATTTACTCTACAGTAATGAACAACAGGTGAAAGTGTCAGGGAGATGATGTGCTCCCAGGAAGGATTATGGCTATGGTTTAGTGGGGAAATATTGATGGTGGATGAACGGTTGGACTGGATGATCTTGGAGGATTTTTCTAACCTTGGTTATTTGGTGATTCTAAATCATCTTTACGTAACACTAATTGGGACAACTATAAGCCATTCAGGCGTAACAACTTATCCTCTCTGACGACTGTTTTGATTTGATTTGTTCGATTTATATGCTGTTTTGCTTCTTAATTTCATTTTGCTGACAAAAAAGAATTATTTTCTAGGATATCAGACTTTGAGTCTAGTAAAAAATTCAGAAATCGATCCTTATGATTTCATGTGAAAGCTTGATATTTTCTACAGAAGATGCTAAGAGTTCTTTTTGCCTCCGTTTTTAAAGGCTGTACAGAAACAGATTCTTTTTGAAAACACAGCAATTTATCCAATTGTTGACTGCAAGATTATGATCTTACTCTCATCACAGAAAATTAGAAATTGTTCTTTTGAAATCATTAAAAACATAAATTCAAGGGAACCTCAATCAGTATTTTTTTTTTTTTTTTCATATTTTGTTTTTTAAGGAGCAGCACTGTGCTATCATTAGAGAAGTAGTGATGAAGCTTTTAAAACGGCTTGTCAGCCTAATAATACTACATCCACAGGATGTCCCAGGACTACTTTTAGTGATCCTGTGCATAGCAAGTGTCTGCAAAGCAGTTTGTTTCAAAATCCTTTGCAATCTCTTTATAGCACAAGACTAGGAGGCAACACCGGTGTTGATTTTCTATGAGGGAAGCAATATGTGCTTTGGGTGTCTTCTGCTCCTCAAAGCAATGAGTGTTGTCCTTCCCTCTTGCACTGTAAAGAGCAGGGAGTGGTATAAAATAAAAATTAATAAATATCAATTTATAAAAATTAATATTAATAAAAACAGATTCTTCTGCATCTACTTCAACACAGACATCTAGGAAAATACAAGTACTAGAGGGATCATCCAGCAAATGTTCATCTACCTGCAGGGGTCAAAAATCTCAGGTCTTTGCACTGTGTTAAAACCTTCATAATTAATCTAGATAAATATTTTACCAAGTCCTGTACCATTTATTACATTTTTGCAAGGAGGTGCTGCAGTGCCATTAAGCCTAAGATCACTATGGGATTTATATATCTTTCTACTGAGCAATCAGGTTACTCCATAGCTGCTTTATAATCAGCCCATCTGTTCCTATTTGATTTACTTGCAGCTGTATCCTGAAAATCTCAGGACTGGGAAAAAGTTTAGGAGTCTATAAATCCATATACTTGTCTCCCATATTACAGGCAATCCTCTATACAATCATTTTCATGGGCTGATTAAAATCCTCTCCAAAACATTCATTTGCTTACCTCCCCAGACTCCCCAGTGAAAGAATGTTCCAGGTCTTTACTTCTTTGATGTTTGGAAATACTTTAAATTTTATCCAGAGTTCTTGAGCAGTTTATATTGATTTGTTATGTACAACTTGAGCTTAAATTATTTTTATTTCTCATTTTTAAAGGGAGAAATCATACTCACTATTACTCTTCATTTTACAGACCGAAGCGTCTGTTTCTTTCTCCTTCCGTCTCTTAGGCTTGGCTTTCCACTCATCTGAACACTTCAGTAGCATCTATTCCATTTTGACGTATCTTTCTGTATTATGGGTGATTAGAACTGAATGCAGATGAGGCTTCACTGGCACACACATGCTGATGCAAATGCTTCTCTATCTGTACTGAAAATATTTTAGTTAGTTTTTACCGCTAGTTTATGGCTCATCATCATGCTGTGACCACTTATTGTGATGACATCTTTCTCTGTTCTCACTATTGATAATGATGAGTAAAAAGCACATTTCCTTGGTGAGTCTGAACTGCTGGCTGTGAAATGGTTCCCAACTCTACACAGTGCAAAACTTCTTATCACATTATACCTTGTTAATACAGCTGTATGGTATGGAACTTGCTTACACTCAACAAACTTCAAGAAAGAGCAGAGAAGCATCACAAGAAAGGTACATGCAGTACGTATGTAAATGTAAGCCAGTTTATATGTGTTTTTAACAACCAACACTGGCTGTGCTGCTTAATCATTTTTGCTGGGCATTGGACTTGAGATGAGTTCTAAGCTGGGGTTTCAAAGATATTTATGTTCTGGGTTCAGACAGATTTTTGGGTAGAAACCATAGCGCTTGCCTAGCATAATGCAACACACTGCTGTTAGACAGAAAATTAGGTAATAGCCCAAAAAGGCTTTGGCAAAGCTGTGCTTTGGAGCTTATAGCAACAGAGGGTAAAATACCCCATTTCATGTTTAAGATACATGGAAAAAACACCCATTGCTGACAAAAAAAGTGCCTTACCTTATTATTTTAGACTGAAGACCTAATCTTGGGAGGGATACAAACGGGTGAGCTTCATACCACTACACAAAACAAACTACCTCTAGAGCTGAAAGATGTCTGTATGGATATTCTTTGGCATTTATATAATAATTGCACCAATGGTTTGCATCCATAGGTTCTTTAGATTATGAGTATTCCAAAATGTGAAAAAAGTTCTGAGCTTTAAGTGCTCTATTTTTCCCAAACACATTAAATAAACACAGGACAGTAATGAAGAAGCTCCTTCATACTCTCCAAAGATTTTATTTGGCTAACCCAGACCAACAAGAATTATATAGCTGCTTTCATTATTCATCAGAAGAGCACAGTGGAATGCTTTCAGATGTAAATACCCTTACATCTCAATAATCAGAGCTATATGCTTATATAGCTGTATTGATTCCTGGCTCGTTTTTCTCTGAAGTCTTGAAGGAAATCCTTGCAATTCTATCTTTCGCCCACACAGCTGGTGACTGATGGCAAGTCAGAGCAATGGACATGTCAAGGACTTCAGAGCTAAGCAGAAATGCAAAGTAAGGACAAATCCTAAAAAGGTAAGAAAATTAAGTTGAACTAGAAGTATTATAGATTTGAAAAAGAGAAATAAATTGAGACATCCTATAAGTTTCATATTGTTCCATTCATTTTAATATTCACTTTTCAAACTCTATTTTTCAATTTATTCTCTCTATAGCCTTGTCTGTATTATTCAATCTTCAGGGTTTCTTCCTTTGTGCTTGATTGTGTGATAACAACCAAAACAAAATTATGTGCCTGCTCTGGGACAGTCTCAGTAATACTGAATAGTAGTAGAGGTGAAAACCAAGAAGAAAGACAGCGAAGGAGAAATAAGAAGCAAAGGGAAGAGAAACAAGACTGAAGAGAAGAAACAACACAACAAAATAACAAAAAATAACAAAAAAAAAAGAACCCCAAACAATGCTTTTATAACTTCTCCTTCATCTTCTTAAGGAAAAAAAAAACAACCAAAAAAACAACCAACCATGAAACACCACCAACAACCACCAAAACTAACCAACCAAACCCCCTTCCCAAAGACAGACAAACAGAAAAACTCCAACAGAAACAACCCAAAGCTCTTTATAAAAATGTAGAAGAAATGAAAAGATTATATATGGTCTTCACCATTCTTTACAGACACGCTTCTCTCACTGGTAGAGCCTATTTTCTTTCACTTGAAATAGCTACACTTTTTCTCATTAGTTTTTTAGAAAGGAATAGCATTGTAAAGCTCAGTGAATTTCTTGTAAGCAAGAATTCATCTGTGACAGACAAGCCAGATGTGTGTGTATCCAGTGTGTAATTTCTATATTAATAGGTTGTGTAATGATAGCTGCCAGAGTCAAAACTTCATGTGAGTCATCATTTATATCTATGGCCCTACTTTTGACCTATTCTACCAGAGGTCGCATTGTAATTTCAGATTAAGTTAGGAAGAATACCAGGAATTTCATGTCTATCTCAGTGAACAGTGATTCAACGAACTTGCAGTCCATCACTTTATGTCAAACAAGTTTCTGCATTAATATGTTTTCAAAACATACAGAAAAATGCACTTTCCAGAAACGGAAGATGCTTCAAGCACACGTACGTCTGACTTCTCTTCCTAAGACGTGTGTCTTACAATAGCACAGTAACTCGTGAGAAGCTTGCAGATAAATTTCTTCCTTCTGCTAGACTGAAGGCCTGGGATGGTTCACATACTCCTAGAAACAATTATGGATACTTTTAAATTGAAATGTTAGCAGTGTTCCCCTCTGACCATTACCGAAATCAGCACTCAAAACACAGCAAAACCTCTGGAGCTCCAAGTTCTGGTTCTGCAGCAGATTTACCATTTCCTCAAGTCACAGCCTCACAAATTCTTAAAATTTTATTTTTTGGTGGTACTTTGTTATCACTGGAAATATGCAATTAATGAATTGAAGGAGCTGCATTGCACCATATGATGCTGCTTTCTCAAAGAGTTTGTCTGCTCAAACTAAATAGCAGAAGTTATAAATAGACACTGATTTTCTTAAATCACAGGATTGTAGGCAGCCCCCAGACTGGGGACACAAGCACAGAAATGCTCTGTTCCCAATCTACCTCTCCACAAAGATGATGTAAAAACATCTTACAACAGTAGTTCCTCTGATTGGTATGAGCAGGAGGACCAAATCTCTGTGGGCGTAAATGCAAACCACACACAGAACTCAGTGGAAGGAAACAATCTGCATCCAACTGGGGTGGCTAATGAAATCTGAAGTCCTGCCCTCAAAAACATGACAGCCAATAGGAGAGTGATAAGCTGTGATCTGTAGGGGTTCTTGCGCAGCAAGTGGGAATCCCCTGTGCTGGCTAGTGGTGGCCATGGAGCAGCAGCCATGCTGCAGTGCCTGTCCCACGTGTCTCCTTGCAGGCTGGAGCAGAGTGGGTGGGATTGTGTGGAGCAGGGCAGATCAAATTTGACTCTTGCTGACAGAGGGATTGACATTGTAATTGCTTCCTCTTTTCTTTTCTTTTTTTTCTCCAAGAGACAACCTAGGGCAATGTGACTCCCACTTCATCCCACAGCTGGGCAGTTTGAATGATGAGCATTTGTGGAGGAAGAACACGCAGTCCATTTGCCTTTAATAGGGTCCCCTTGGTTTAAGTGCTGACAGAATTTAGTTGAATTAAGGCAATTCAGGGAAGGAAACAAATAGGGGAATAAATGGCCAGCCCCCCTGGGATGGCAGAGTTACACAAACAACAAACTCCTGCACAACAATGCTCAGGGCTTTGCTGTTTCCAGTTCAGTTTAGCCACTGGCAGCCTGATAGGATGAGCTCACTACGTGGTTCAGAGAGCCATAAAGAGGAAATAGGTCATTTTATGGGGCTCGCAATCTCTTGCAATGTAGCCATATGTTCTCTAGTGCAAATTTTCACTCAATTTCCTCCACTCGTGAAAATCTTTTCATCTTAAGAGGGATTCAAAACAATGTTTTAGTCTTCATTTATTACCAGCAGCTTTGAAGGAGTTAATATTTGTAAAAATGAGTCCAGACAATTGATAATGATTTCCTTCAGAATACAAGCCCTTCTGGTTGGCCTTTGGCTAGATTACAGGATACTGTGGGCCAGCCTTATATATGTCACTCATCCCCAGCAGTCTTCATCTCATTGTTCTTTTAATCCAATAAACAACAGTAACTACTACTTACACTATTACAAACCTCTGCAGTGCTACGACGATGATAGCACTGCAGCCTGGATTTCCCTCCATCTCTTTTCCCATTGCTGCCAGCTAAGCTCATGCCCACCACCAACAGCTGCCAATAAATTTTCCTCCATTGGGAAACTAAAAATGACCTCTCTCCTTTTCCAGAGGAGCGAGTCAAGCAAATTCCAGAGAATGTTTTCAAATGAAGATAAAGAAACCTGCCAAAGCCCTCAAGTCAGCCCTCTGCGTAAAAACATGAGCACAGCTCAGGGGTGTTTGTGGTGCTGTAGTGGAAGCATGTGAAAAAACTGCTTTGTAAGGGAAGATGCTCCTTCAGAAAGATCAGTGCCTGAGTACTGCTTATGTGGAAATGAGCCATGATGCATCAAATACAAAAATAAACGCAGTTCCTAAGTCTTGTGTTATTTCCTGATGTGAATGAGAAAGAGAAGATCTCTGGATCTGCAGAATACTGGGAGGAGAGAACTGACATTTCTAAATGTGCTGCCCCTAAGGGACTAGGCTTGTTGTCCAGAAAAGAACAGTACAAGATGATGCTGATGCAAGGAGCTGTGAGTTATGATAATGCAGGTTGCATCTTGGCAGAATGGGTGAGATGCCAAGAGAGAACACGGAAGGCACAACCATGGGATGTACCAGCAAGTCACAGCGATGTCTGAGGACAAGAATCAGTGGACCTGAGCAATGAGCCCACCATATCCCCCTTTGCCACACAGACCTCAGCAGGCATTAGGGAAATGAATATCTCTACAACTCCCTGAAAGAAGGTTGTAGCAAGGTGGGGGCTGGTCTATTCTCCCAGGTAACAGTGATAGGATGAGAGGGAATGGCCTTTAGTTGCTTCAGGGGAGGTTCAGGTTGAATATTAGGTAAAAATTTCTTCTCAGAAAGTGTGGGGTGGGGCACTGACACAGGCTGCACAGGGAGATGGTGGAGTTGCCATCCCTGGAGGTGTTGAAGAACTGTGGAGATGTGGCACTGAGGGATGTGGTTTAAGGGCAAGGTGGTTGACAGTTGGACAAGATGATCTTAGAGGTCTTTTCCAACCACAGTGATTCCATGATTCTGTGTTTCTATAAAGGCCAGTACTCATGCTGTCTGGGAAGCTGCTCCCCTCCCTGAGCAGTTTCCAGCCTCTTACATCCTCACCTGTAATGATTTGGGTTGTGTATCCTTCTGACAGACTGCTATGCCACCGCATCATTTCCAAAGGCAGTGACACTATTTCTGCAGGCTCTTTCAGATTTTATTCTGAGATCCCTAAGTGACCCACTGAGATGGCCTCATTCATCTTCAAGAATTCTATTCACATTTGCTTGTGTTTGGATAGTTCCAAGAAAGTCACTCTGTATTCAGTGCCTTAATTTCTTATAAACTTTGTGTAACTAAATGTCAGTCTGTGCAGCTCGTTGCCTTTGATTTAATATACTGCTGGAGAATCTGGTTTTTCAGAAAAAAAAAAAAAAAAAAAAAGTAAGACAAATGCAAATTGCTGTGCACAGCATTGAAGGGTTCACGTCGTTTTTGGAAATCCATATTCTGTAGTGATTTTTAGAAGTTGTTTAGAAACTTTTCTGATTAATGGATCAAGAAGATGATAAACATTCTTTTATTAATGCAATTTTATACCATGACATGGAAGAAAAAGAACCCTTTCTGCATAGCAACTTAAGAGAACACTGGAAAACACAAGCAGAGAAAACTATGCACATTGTCTTAAGATCCCCACCCTCCTCAATCTTAGGGGTTGGACCCTAAGAGGTCCCTTTCAAACTCGACCATTCTGTGATTCTGTGATTTACAACTGAGAACACTTGTAAGGCTTCAGAATTATCACTGGGAGCACAACAGCACGAGAGCTTGGTGAGCAGTTAGGTTGACTCAACAGCAAGAGGACATGCTTGTTAAATAACCTTGATAAATGGAATTATCTGGATTAAAGTGGGAAGGGAAAGGAAGGGAAGGGAAAGGAAAGGAAGGGAA
>NW_024962252.1:4094412-4173379 GCF_019238085.1 Lagopus leucura | reverse complement strand
AGGGAAGGGAAGGGAAGGGAAGGGAAGGGAAGGGAAGGGAAGGGAAGGAAGGAGGGAGGGAGAAAGGGAGGGAGAAAGAAAGAAAAAAGATTCACTGCAACATTTTTTATGTTTTTATGGTTTTGTTTTTTTTTTTCCTTATTAATTAGGAAAAAAAATGGAGGAAATAGTTACTTTTTTTGTTGTTTTCCAAATGAGTTATGATAACACAGACTTAGGGGGCTTCCTTAAGGAAAAGTTCGGAAAAGTTTATGAAAAGTACAGAAAATCGTCTTTTTTTCTTTTTTCTTCCCATCTCCTTTTTTTTCCATTTCCATCAACATTTGTGAGGCATAAACCTCCACAGCATTTGTCAAACCAACACTGGAATTGACAGGAGATGGAACCAGAGAACCACAGAACACCCCGGGTTGGAAGGGGGCCATAAGGATCGCTGGGTCCAATTCCTTCATGCCGCAGTTTACCCCACTCTTCGAGGTCCGGTGCTGTGCTCCGCTGTTACACAGGGAGCTGCCCTCACTTCTCGCTGCCGCTGGGCTTCGGGTGAGGTAGAAATAAAACAACTTTGGTGGCACAGCACCGAGAGGAACCACTTCCCCCCGCAGCACGCGGGGACCCATCACACCTCACAGCACAGCCGTCTATTCGCCACTCCAGCAAATGAGCGGCGGCGAATCGATAGCGGATCAATCCCGTTCGCGGTGTCACCCAGCGCGCGTTGCCCCCGCACAAAAGCGGGGAGGTGAGAGCCGAGCGCTCACTTCGCAGCGACCCACGGCGGAGCGCGCAACCTGCGCCTCTCGCCCGGCAGCACCCCCGACCCGCGGAGCGTGAGAGCGCGGGGACTGCCGGTAGGTGGGCTGCGACTAGGAGAGGCGGAACGCGCTTTTTGGGGACGGGACCCACCGGGACGCGGTGCGGGACCCGCACGGACGGCGGCAGCGCGGCTCCGCCCGCCCCGCCGGGAAGGTGCCGGGGATGCCCGAGGCCGGGGTGGGGACTCGCCGGAGCCCGCCCGCCGCCTTCCCGCCCCCCCCGGCAGCTCCCGCGGAGCGCGGCGGAGGCGGGCGGAGCGCGGCGGAGCCCCGCGGCCCCAGGTAGGCAGAGCCCCGAACGGTTCGGATGGCTTCTCTGTGCGCTTTGCGGGACGAACGGCCGGCGTGGAGAAGGAGGAGGAGGAGGAGGAAGAGGAGGAAGAGGGAGGCTGCAGCTCGGTGTCGGGGAGCCCCGCTTCCAGCCGAGCGACGCCCGCAGCTCCCCGTCTCCCTCACGAAAGAGGCAGCCCCGGCGGTGAGCACCGCTTCGGCTCCTCGGAGGGGACGAGGTGATGCCGGGCGGCCGCTTCTAATGGGTTGTGCGGGAGCGGATCGATAGGGAACGTCTCCGAGTCTCTTTCGCATTGCAGAGCTCTGCCTTGCCTTTTAAAAATGCATTTAGATAGAAAAATGAAGTCGGTTTGAGGAGCCGTGAATCACTAAATAGCCGCTATGGGTGCAGAAATGGGAGAGAAGTCTCTTTGCATGGCCAATGTGAGGCAGAGTTACCGAGTTGGAGATAGTTTCCCTGATTTTAGATCTAAGTGGATCTTATCATAATAAGGACTTTTCCTAAGTGCTTCTGTAAGAGTGCAAATCCTCGCTGCTCCGTCTCTGGATTCCCAAGCAGTGTGAGCTAGCCTTGTGCCAATACTCTTTTTTACCTAACTGGTTATTCTGGGAGCTGCACTCTGAAGCACATTCAGCCAGGAGAGGTGAACCTCAGGATCAGAGTAGTGGCAAGGTATTGATTCCATTAGCAGAACTTGCAGATCTACCCTCAGATCCCTTGTAACGTAGTTGCTTTTGCAGAATTAAAGTGCTCCTCGGAGCATCTGTCTCTGGTTGAGGCCAATAGATGGCATAAGTTATTCAGACTAACATCCCAAGAAGATCGAGGTAGGAATACACTTTGTACAAGAGCCTGAGTATTTGGTGCAGTGGTGACTTTGTAACTTTGTAAGTTGCATTTGCTGTCTCCTGCTGAGAAGAAGCTGCCCATCGCAGTGATGTAGAGAGCAGTAATCATTTGTGATGAGAATTGACTTTGTTTTAACACAGAACTGCATCAAAACCTTCACTGTCCCTGGAGGTTTTCAAGGAAAGGGTAGACACTGTGTTTAGTGGTGTTGTTTAGTGGTATGGTGGTTCTATTAGATGATCTTAGTGGTCTTTCCAGCCTTTATGATTTTATGATCTTCTCTTTGTTAACTTATACTTGTCCAGTTTTCACTGTTCGGAAAGGTTGCACTTGGGGCAATGGAAGACAATTGGCAAACTGGGGAAAAACATCATGGATTATGTATCTGAGCTTCTGCTGAGACAGCACTGTGGATAGGTAAAGAGAATTTTATGTTCTGAAACTGGGTAAATGATTTATATGTGTGTTGGCAGCTAAATGATGATAAAAGAGCTTTCACTGGCAGTATCTATACCTTGCTTTTGGGCGGTTCATGCTTTTGAAAGCATTTATTTTTATAGAGGTACAGAATCATTAGTTTTGTGATTTTTTGTTGTTGTTGCTGGTGGTTTTTTTTTCTTCTCAATTGCAGGATTTGAAGATTGGGAAGGCTCCAGAAATAATATCATAGTATCATAGAATGGCTTGGGTTGGAAGGGTCCTCAAAGACCATCCAATTCCAATATCCAAGTTGCCTGGTTGTTTGCCTATACCGGATGAAAAGATTTGCTGAAATTGATCTTAAAATAAGTGAAATCTGTATGTATTGACAACAGAGGATGTTACAGCTCTTTTTGAAGAGACTTTCCTCCTTGAACACTGTATCTGGTGCTGAGACAACCAACAAAAATAGTAGGAACCTTTCAACTTCACATTTGCGTTTGTGGACAAAGAAGCAGATATCAATAAAGGTGGAACTGATGCAGACTTCACTGTGATCCCTAGGGAAATGCAGTCTGGATGTTTTCTTAAAATGTTCTTTATACAAGCAGAGTATTCCTAAGTAAAGCATTTATTTGCTCACTCTCTCTAGGATCACAGGACAGGTTCAGCCTCGGAGCAAAACAAAGTTCAGCAGTGTCTGAGTTCAGCTGCAGGGAAACTCACAGGGAGACGGCTGGGCTTTCCCTGTCCTGAGCATCTGGCAAGCCCCCAGCACAGCCTGTGCTGGGCACGGTGCTGCCCTGCACTAGGACAGCCGCCAGTGCTGCTGCCACTGCATGCTGTGTGCTGGGAGCCGGGTGCAGCCCTTCCTCTGCCAGCTGAGCGCACTGAGCCCCACATGCTCCCAGGTGTAGCAAATGCCAGCTAGCAAGGAGTGCATGTGAAAGACAGATGCTCCGTGTAAGCTGACCTGAGCTGGAGTTGGAACGAGCAGCAGAGTTGGGCAGCATCTTTCCTAGCAGCCTGTCCATCCTCCTGGTTACTTGCAAGTGGGTTGTGGCTAGGTTTGCTTATTCTCCTGGAATCCCTCTCTGGCTCTGCCTAAGCTCATTTGTTTGCAGCATGCGTCCTAAAGGCTCTTGGTTTAAAGAACTTGTTTACTTGCTACTGGGGCACATATATTAAAAAGCCCTGCCCAAGGCTAATGACTAGAAACAAGACTCAAGTCTCCAAACTCGCATCATTCTCTGCTTTGCAAATTTTCAGTTACGGGATCCCTGCCAAGGACACATAATAAAACAGACCTCATGAATAAATGAAATGTATTCCACTAACCTGTGGATATTTTCTTCTAATCTTGCCATTGCCCTCTCTATATATTCTTCTTTCTTGTTCTCCTTCCATACTTTTCTGGTTAGCTTCTTTCTTCTTTTCTGGAATTTGCATTCCCCTTTGTTATTGATACCATCTTATTCCCTTGCTATGTTGCCTCTTTATTTTCTGAGTGGAGAACACCTGGGCAGTCTGGTGTCTGATTACCCTTCTGTGGTTCTGTGCAGAGGGACAAATCCTCAGCTGAGATCCACCGTCACTGACCTGTTGCAGGCTCTGCACTCAATGGCTCTGCACCAAGTCATCAGCTGCACCAAGACACGACCCTCGTTTGCTTCTCCATTCTCCATCATTCATTCTTTGCTATACCTCATTCATTTCCTTCTGTGCCTGTTTCGTTTTCTATATTTTACTAATACTTCTTCTCTTTGCACTCTACTTTCCATTATATTTGACTCTGTTCTGTTTTGTTGTGTCTTCTTATCATTCATAGCATATCTGAAATCTGAACAGTAGTGTGCCAAACTGCTGTCATCTTTTATTTATGGATAACTAATTCATTTTTTTTCTTAAAAAGAAGATTCTGTATATGACAGTTGTGTGTAATGGTTTTGCTTTCTTTTTCATTCTGCTCTACATTAGATGACTGTTAAAATATTTATCTTGCTTGTCGAGGGAGAGGGTGTTGATTGTGGCCTTAATTTGTGCCAGAAGAGGTGCAGGTTGGATATTAAGAAAAATTTCTTTGCAGATTGAGTGGTGAAGATTGGAACAGACTGTCCAAGGTAGTGATGGAGTCAGTGTTCAAGAAATGTGGAGATGTGGTATTGAGAGAAGTGGTTTGGTGGTATGGTGGTGATGAGCTGATGGTTGGACTTGATGTTCTTGGTGTTCTTTCCAACCTTAATAATTTTATGATTCTATGATTTTCTCTTCTCCATCTTTTTATCCACAAGCTCTCCGGCTCATTTTC
This sequence comes from Lagopus leucura, assembly GCF_019238085.1. Taxonomy (NCBI): domain Eukaryota; kingdom Metazoa; phylum Chordata; class Aves; order Galliformes; family Phasianidae; genus Lagopus; species Lagopus leucura. Next base: position 4,168,695 of record NW_024962252.1, on the reverse strand, counting down.
TCATCCTTCATAGTGAAATGTCTCACCCATTTTGCCTTCACATTTCTGGGAGGTCTGAGCTGAGAGCTCCGAAGTTACCTTCTTACAGATGTGAGGAGTTGGGAGATGGCCCATGGGGAGGCCCTGATGGCTCAGCTCTTGCAGTGCTTCCACCTTCCACCGCCCTTAGGATTTCCTGCTGTTCTGAGCAGCCAGCACTGGGAGCTCTGGATAAGACTCTTGGAATAAAGGCTAATCAACGAACTTTTCTTTTTTTTCCCCCTTATTTTCGGAAATGTTTTGGTCTTGCCAGTCTCTTAATAAAAACAACAAAAAAGGCACATGGGCAAAACAGAGTGGGCTGCTTTAAGGAGGACTGGTTGTTTATCATGGGTTGTTTATCATTTAAAATAGAGTTTTGCTTCCCCTTTCTTTTCTCCAGTGTTGTGCATTCTTGTCCTTTGTTCATCAGTTCAGACAAGAAATTTAGATGCCAGCTGATATCTTAGGAGCTGGTTAACTATGCTATGTGTTTAATTATTCCAGTGCAGTGCACACAAGACTCGGAGCTCAACCTGTGCAGTGTGTGGCTGGCCTCCCTCCTACAATTGTAACTAAAAGCAAAGCAAAGACAGAGGCTTTGTAGCTTTGGGAATGCTGAAGTAGAACACACTGACCTGCTGTGTGACACTGAACAGGTCACCCCTCAAGTCTGATGTTCTGCTTCCAAAGAGTGGAGCTGAAGGCATCTGCCTCCCAGCACTTCTAAGTTAATAAAGTTCTACAAGATTTATGGACAGAAAGTGTCTTGTATGTAAGTAGTCTTGTAAAACTTCATATTAGCAATTTTGATGTCCCATAGAGGGAACATTTTATGTTTCTCTGTGCTTTATTTTCGTTTGAGCCTAACAAATTGATTGCTGCTGTTGATATAACCATAGGTAGGTTACCTGTGGGAGGCAGAGAACCAAGAAAAAATCTATGAACAGTTTCGGTTTGCACGGAGGAGTTAAGACACAGTCTGGGTAGTTTGATGATAACTGGGGACACTTCTGATAACTCTGTGCTTCTCTTCTAACTCCTTCCCTTGAATTGATGCTGTTTCCAGCAATGCTAACTGTACAGGTTGCTGCTTGGAAACTCTGATGCTGGGGGAGGAGGTACTGCAGAAGTGACTCTCACTCCTGGCTTCAGTGGGAGAAGGATTGACCTCATAGTCTGTCAGATGCAGTGATTATTGTACAATGTTACTTTAGTGTACAGTTGCTATCAGTTGGTGTGTTTGTGGCCAGCAGGGAGAGGGATGTGATTGTTCCCTTCTTCTCTGCCTTTCGTGGGGCCCCATCTGGAGTACTGCGTCCAGGTCTGGGGCCTCCAGTACAGGAAGGAGTTGCTGGAGTGGGTGCAGAGAAGGGCGATGAAGAACAAGGGCTGGAACACCTCTCCTGTGAAGAAAGGTTGAGGGAGTTGGGCTTGTTTAGCTTGGTGAAGAGTAGGCTCTGGGGAGATCTCATTGCAACCTTCCAGTACCTGTGAAGGGAGATAACAAGTAGGAGAGGAACCAACATTTTACATGGTCTGATAGTGATAGGACAAAGGGAAATGTCTTTAAACTGAAAGAGGAGAGATTTAGGTTAGGTATTTGGAAGAAATTTTTTACTTAGAGAGTGGTAAGGTGCTGGCACAGGCTGCCCAGAGAAGTTGTGGATGTCCCGTCGCTGGAGGCATTCAAGGCCAGGTCAGATGGGATTCTGGGCAGCCTGGTCTAGAGGATAGCAACCCTGCCCATGGCATGTCTCCTCAAATTAGGTTGGCCAAAAGGCCAATTTTCTATGAATTCTATAATTTAAGTTGTGGTGCAGAGGATCAGATATGTCCCGAGGAAGATTTATTTTATAGGAGGTTTTATTATATATTTTCTCTCTGCAGATATCTGAATCACTGCAACTGCTGTTTTAACTGGATCACAGTTCCGAAGCTGCTTTGTAATTTTATGAACTCTGTTTATTTCCAGTTGAAAGAACAAATAGAGCCATAAGTTTGGCTTTGATTTTAAAGATAGCCAGCCACTACTGCAACCCAAATTTAGATCAGTCCTTGGTGTTTAGCACTAGCTAATGACAAGCACTGAGTGATGGCTTCAGCATGACATTTTAGTAATACCTTTTTCCTGAATGAGCTGCGGAATGGTTACTGCCTATTGCACTCTTCTTAAGTTAAGAAACTCGATGTACCTCCCTGTCCAGCACAATGTTGACACTGAAAAGGACAGCCAGTGTGGATCAATACTGCTCTTTTAATTCATCTGTGAAACCGGTAAAAGTTTGAGCTGAGCAATAAGGATAGCATGGGTCCTCGGAGATATTTTATGTCTTTGTCTTCAGTCTGGAAATAGTAATAATGTTTATGGTCACATTTTCTTGTAAAATGCTATTTTCATTGAGTTGTGCTTTTTCTCTTTTTCTCTTACCATTTTCTGTTATACCAGGCACAAAACTATTTCCCCCCTCATTCCGATTAATTGGTTAGGATGACAAAAAAGTGCAAAGCGAAGGACAAGCCAGTTCCTTGAGTTTCCAAGTGTATTTGACACAAGTAGTCTGTGGCATACACTGCAACCTGTGAAACTTAAAAGAGCCTAATGTTCTGGCAAGGCTGCCCCGAGAGGTGATAGATGCCTTGTCCCTGGATGTGCTTGAGACCAGGTTGGATGGGCCCCTGAGCAAACTGACAAAACGATAGGACAAAGGGAAGTGGTTTCAGACTAAAAAAGGGGAGATTTAAAGTCTGGATATAAGAAAAAAGTTTTTTACAGTAAGGATGGTGAGGCACTGGCACTGCTTGCCTAGAGATGTTTTGTATGCCCCATTCTTGGAGACAACCAAGATCAGTATGGATAGGACCCTGAGCTCCTGATGGAGCTGCAGATGTCCCTGTTTGGTGCAGGGGAGTTGGATGGGGTGCCTTTAAGGGTCCTTTCCAACTCAAACGATTCTATGATTCTATGATCTGCTCTTGATTTAGTGGTTGGCAACACTGCCATGGCAGGGTATTTGGAACTAGATGATCTTTGAGATCCCTTCCAATCCAAACCATTCTATGGTTCTATGATTTTATAATTCCGTGCAATCACATGAGATTCCTCTGGCATCTCTGATGGTTGCTGGCTCTGGACTCATGACTTGGATCTCAGAGGTATTCAGGCATTTTTCTCTCAGCAATAAATCCTAGTGATTACAGCCTGTAGCAAGTGCTTACGTATTCAGATTCAAAGTCTGAACTTTACAGGTCTTGTTTTCATCTGAGGTATTGTTAATAGAATTAAAACTGTATTGAGTACATGGTGTAGTGCTTCATTCAAATGTAAGCCACAAGAAAGGTAATGTCATTTGCCTTCTTCCTCCTAGTGAATTGTACATTTGTTCTGCTGCTAAGGCCAAAAAAACCAAAGGGTTTTTGCTTAAAGTGGTGCTTGGTGGTGCTTTGCTTTAAGCAGCAGCCTATGAAGGGAAACTATCAACTGAAAACAAATGTGTATTGTTCTTAGTTTCTTCTGATGCATTGAATGTGCTTAATGAAATTTAGTTCTTGCTTTGAAGCTATTCTCTAGTTCAAGACTTCAAGACTTCTACTTCAAGGAAAATCTCTGAAATATGAGTTCTTTCAGCTGAGACTGAAGATGGAAGACACTGATCCCACAAAAGTTTGTGTGTTTACTCGTGGATGTGGGTAGTGAAGCAGGAACATAACACTGCTCAATTTAACACAAAAATTGTGTTAAGCAAAACACTGATGGAAGATTTATCTCCTTGTGGGGGGATAAGTAGCCCGGTTCTCAGATCTCTTTCTGGATCTGTTGGTAAAGAGCTGCCACCCTGGCGTGGCTCCTTTGAAATTCTTGGTGCCCTTTGTGGGAGGCTATGAATTTGTCTAGCTAAAGTGTAACCCAGTCAAAAACCTGAGAAACCCCTTGTCTTTTTACAGTCCTCAGCAAAACCTCTGCTGATTAAGGATTTTGCCCAGCCATTTGTATGGGTTATCCTAAGCATTAAAAAACTGCTTGTAGAAATAGGGCAGGAGTAGGCAGGCAGGGAAGGGATGCTTCAGTCTACTGAAATTCCTTCTGATTTGGTTTGTTGTCTTAATTTGTTCCAAACTTTCTGCCACTGAATGGCAATGCTAAAAATTTCCTGAGTAACTTTAAAGGGCTCAACATTGAGTCGTGGGTTGAGTAGATGGTGATGCTGCTATGAGCTGTGTAAACACATTTGTTAGTGTTGCTAGAATGCAGCCCGTTCACACAGTGCCTCTAGTATTTCACAAGTGGTGCCCATATCAGATATAATTTTTCATATGTAAATCCAGGTGTTAGTAGCTACTCAACACTTCCTTAAAAAAAAAAAAAAAAGATGGATAGTAATGCTGACAGGTACTGAGATGGATTGCACTCATAGGCTAATGCTTATTCAGAGAAAAACTTATTTGCTGGCTATCCCATTTTTTTGCATGCAGGAACAATGTCTCAGCTATTTCTCTGAATAGTCAATTGAACACTTGTGCAGTGATGCAGTTTTATATCTTAGGCTGTCATATACCTGCTTCACACCTTTTCTGGCAAATATTTTCTGTTGTTAAATGCTATTTGAGGACAGCCAAGTTGAAGTAATCAGGACTGAGGTGGATAATACTACACCAATATGCTGAAAGGATGCTGTTAAAAGGATTTCAGCTGCCTGGAGAAATTCCATCCAGGCTTCAATAGTCCCATGCAGCAGTACAGTCTAGGGCACAACCAACATACCCAAATTGGAAAGAAAGAGCTTCTGGTTAGACAATAGGAAAAAAAAAATCATTATAGGAGGAATCATACATCAGCACAATGTATGCCCAGCAAGTTTGAGAATTCTCTGTCCCTGGAGATATTCAAAATGCACTTGGCCTTGTGCAACCTGCTATAACTGGACTTGCTCTGAACATGACAAGATAGCCTCCAAAGTACCACTTCAAAGCAGATTAGTTTGTGATGCTACTTGGAAAGTCTAGGAGAGGGGAACAAAGTGATGTCCAGTGATGTCCAGTAGCAGAGTGGTGGACTAGAATCCACGGTCCCTGTGGGTTGTCTTTATCATATAAGATTAAATAAACATCTGTTAAAAATTGTTTAGGAATATCTGATCCTACCTAGAGGGATGGGAGGATTTGAATTAGGTAACTCTTCAAGGTTCATTCCTGTCTGAATTTCTGTAACTGCTGATATATTACTAACACAACCATTTATTCATAAATAAAAAAAGGGACATACTGATAGAAATATTGTAAGGAGAGACTATTTAAAATACTTTATCCCAAAGCTAGAACTTAGAATAGAATAAAACTAACATGGATTCAAAGGGTACAGGTAGTCAGTTCAGTAGTTTAGTGCAATGCCATCCACAGCTGAACTGTCCTTTTTGGTATTTTGATGCTGTGGCTAAGTACTAGTGAAGGTATGACTGCTAGCTCAGGCAGGACTTACTGCAGATGTCTCATAAGAGGTTTTCTTTTATGATGTCCTGCAACATGGTCTTGGGTTTTATGCTCATTGGTGCCTCTTCCCAGCATAAGGAGGGAAAACCTTGTTTTATGGGGTGCATGCTTTATAGTATATGCATCAGTACAGGTTAGGGGGGATGATCTGCTGGAGTGGAGCTCTGCAGAAAAAAACCTGAGGGTTCTGATGGACAGCAGGTTGGCCACAAGCCAACAGCGTACTCTTGTGGCCAAGAAGGCCAATGGTTTCCTGGGTGCATTAAAAAGAATGTGGCCAGCATGTCGAAGGACATGATCCTCCCCATTTACTCTGCTCTGATAAGGACCCTGACAGAGTGATGGAGCGCTGGAACAGGATGCCCAGAGAGGTTGTGGAGTCCTTTGGAGATATTCGAGGTCCATCTGGATGCTTCCCTGAGCGACCTGCTGTAGGGAACCTGCTTGACCATGGGGTTGGACTCAGTCTCTAGTGTTCCCTTCCAGTCCTCACAGTTCTGTGATTCTGTGCATAGATTTGTCATTGTTTAGAGCAACTGACTGTTGCAATTTGACTTTGTGCACTTTAGAAACATTGTCTTGCTTCTGAAAAATAGAAGATTAGGAAGAGTTAATCTCACAGAGGATAAATGAGCAACAGTCCTGTGGTGTCAGGAGTCATCCACATTAAGAAGCAGAGGACAATTCCTGAGACTTCAAAATGAAGAAGAATATAAGTTTTTCCTTACAATTACAAACTCTAGGATGGACTAATGAGTGGATATTTTGAATATTAAGGTCAGTCTTCCTGGCAGTGAGTTGATTCTTATTTTTAACTCTCTGTTCCCCTTCTAAAAGGGGTAAAAATGATCTGAATTTCATCAAAATCCTACTTCCTTTCTTAACATGGGAGAACTGTAATAGCTGATTGCAGATGTAACTTGCCTTGGTGCAGAGGCTTGTGAGCAACTGATACTCAGACTGGAAACTCAGGAGAGTCTTAAGTGGTGTATAGACCTCTGCATTAGAGAAAGAGAAAATACGCCTAGTTGCTTACCCCTTTATGTCAGGCCTAAGACATTGCAGTGGTTGGATAGATGTGCAGTTTCTCATCTCTGCCAACACACTGCACCACACTATGAATGTACAAGTGATATTTAGATTTTCTACTGTAGCTAAACATGTTTTGTTGTTATTTCTTTGTTTTTGTTAAGTTTATTTATTTATTTCCCCGCTTGGCTATTTGCATCATCTTATTTACTCAGGTAGCTAACCTTTCAAATCTCAGCTATCTTTATAAGTGAAATACAATGAGAATGAAGAATTATTTGTAAGAAATATACCAATGTACCTTTATTCCATGAAATTTCTCCTTTGGGGAAAAGTATCAGGGATCTGGGATCATGTATCCGGAGTTTTTGACCTTTAATGGTAACATAAACTACCGATGTGTTTTTATTGTACTTGTTGGAAAAGTTCTTGAATGGGAATAATGTAGGACTCCATAGAAAATGAGATATGGAATATTGATTTTAAGGAAGGGAAACCTATAGAAATTGTGCTCCTTGCAGAGGTGCTTTTACCTAGAAGTTACAATGTGCTGTTCAAATAGTACTTCTCATTTTGAACCTCTACTTCTGATGGAAGCAGGATGCCAAGAATATGACTTATCGCAGAAGATTACTGTCCAAAAGTTAATCTGGAGAGAGTTTCTTTTACCACCAAACTATAGCAATGTTGACTTGGTTCTAATAATGCCATGTGCATCTTCTCATCTTAAATTTTTCTGTGAACTTCAGCAATTAGGATAATATAGCTCAAGAAAATTAGTATCTTCTGCTCACTGTGAAAACTGACAGGTGTCATAATACAGCATTGTGACTACTTAATTGGTGGGAATTTACAGGTAGATCTTCAAGCAAACACATTTTAATCTGTCAATTTCACTTGGTTAAGGTGGATAATCGTCTTTTAATTTTATCTAAGCAGACTATAAATTGCTAAGCTGTTGGAAACATAGAGAAGTGCCAGTCTTGTTAAATGTCAGAATGCATGTTATCCCCAGGAACTTGTCGGGTTAGGATGAGGATACCTTTTTCTTTTTCTGACTTTTTTTTTTTTTAATATCATCTTACAAGATGACATTCTGATAAATGCAATTTTTTTTATGTAAAACAGTTCAGACCACAAACCATGTTCCCAAAGAAGTTTTTGTCTTGTTGATGTTACAGCTGGCAGCTTTCATTTGCTCCTTTCTTATGCCTGCCCCTTGGCCTATACTCAGTCCTTGCCAGCATTCATTCTCACAGTGATAAACAGCCAAATTTCACTTTTTGGGAGGATTGATTTTACCTAATGCTAGCCATATCCAAGTTAGACATCTTACAAGTCATCTGTGTTGCTTATCTAGTTAATATACAGAAAATTACTTTTCTAATAGGTGATTTACCACACCCGAAAGTATGTGTATAAGATCCGTGGGATGAACCATAGTCTGGAGTGGAATATTCCTCTATTGTTGCATATGTTCTTTCACTTTGAGTTTCTTCCTTGCAATGCAGTCTTGTGAGGAAAGTGACTTTTTTAATGAAAACAATGAAAACTTTGTTTTGAAGACTGTTTTTTTCCACAGGTCCAGATGTTGAAATGATTTTACATTTTATTGCCAGCGGTGCTCTTGGAAGCTGCTGTTTTCTTTCTGTTTTCCATTTCATTCCAACGATGCACAGGCATATGGTGCAAGTTCAATTTCTGAAAATCTGTTGACATAACAAAATCGAACCAGGGATGAATTTGACCAAGTAGGTTTACATGGTGGTGACTTCAGAACAATATTTGGCCCTGGAGACTTCAGCGCAAACTTCATTTACCTGAGGTCTTCTGGGAGGCTGAACTTAATCCATTTCAAGAGAAATGTAGCTGCGTGACTCAATTATTTTTCACTGCATTTTACTGTAATATTCTGGATAAAGGATGTCACCACTAATAGAATATATAAAATAAATTACAACTAAGCAAATAATTTAGCTGATGAATTTATCCTCGTTGCCTCACAGTGCATCCATAACCACAAAATGGTTTCTTTGGATGTTCGTGCTATGTGTGCTGAATGACTTATTTTCTTCTAGATTCACTTCTGCCTTCACAGACTCTGAATGATTTTGCAGTGAACTTCACAGAGTCAAATATTACAAAATGGAGTTGGGTACAGTTAATATCACAATGAGAGAGGTTGTACTAAGTAATATTATATCTTTTCAGACTTAATCATGTGTGTTCAGGCAGTTATGACTATCCAGCTGACAGGCATTAACTTAAGTCATACTAAATGGATTTCAATTCAAACTTTAACTGTGATTGATTAAATAAATGCACTTAGCTGTTCTACTGTGTTCAGTGGGTCAGAAAGCATACATGGCAATTTAAGGTGGTGCATTATGCAAGTATTTGGTCTACTTAGTGTGGTTCTAAATCCCTAAGTGTTTTATGTAGTGAAGTACTGCATAGTCTATCCCACCATGAGTCAGTTCAACTTCCTTTCCTTTGTGCCTGGATAATCACAGACAGATTAGTGCTAACAAAAGCAGAAGTTGTCCCAATTTGGAATTACCAATAGCTGAGGCACTAGCATAGTTAAATGTGCAGTATGTTGTAAAAGCTTCCATGTGGGATCTCACTGACTAGAGACTTTTTGTAAAGAAAACTTAGAAAGAGAAACTTTCCTAATGAATAAATTTGTGATACGGGGTTCACATCCTCACTAAAAACCTTTAGGGGATTTGATCTCAAAGAGGTTGGAAACCACAGCTCTTCACTCCATGTTATACATCCATGGTGTAGCAATCTCAAAGGGACCATGTACATAGAATTTGTCCCTGTGGCTCTTCTTTTGTAAGCTTTAGGGATTTCACAGCATGCTAAAACCCCAGAAATTTGCTATCCCTTTCCAAGCCAGACAATGGGTCTGTGGCCTCACCAACAATGTACTACTGCAGAAGCGCTGGCTAAAGCCCATCTCCATATTCAATTTGGAAGTGCTGAATCCTGTTGCTTTGTTTTTTATTCTAATGTTTATATCCTTTTCACACTGCTTTCCTTATGACTGGTTTTTATTTGGCCCTCGAGCTTAACATTTGGAACTTCTATTGCATGATTTTGTTGGGTTGTTTTTTCTCTTTTTTAGCTTCTCAGAGAATAATGTTGATTGTTGCAATAAGCATCTTTCTTTCGTGTTTCATTTCATTTTCTATTCTATATAAGTTCTTACCCAGTAGCTCATCAAAACGACTGAATCAATTAAAGCAACCAAGTAACTAACATCTGCTATGTGTTTGCTGCCTCTGTAAGGCTCTCCTAGAGCAAGAAATGTGTGCTTTGGAATGGTTAGCGGTTTATTATGTTATATATGAATACTGGTTTACAGAAGGCCAGATCAGAGAGGTTTTGATGATGTTCTTGAAGTGGAGAGCTGCAAAGTTTATTTGCTCTGTATTCTTAGGAGGATCATGATGCAGGCTTTCCTCCAGGAAAGCACTGTTTGGAGCACAGTTTTATCCTTGGGCAAAAAGATGAGTGAGTAAAGGACTCCCTTGAGTAGAGAGCATGTTGTGCTGGGAGAGAAGTTACCACTTGTGGTCTTTGCCCCAGGGCTGGTTGGGGCAAAAACTTGCTTTCTTTTTGTAATAGTTACCACTCACTCCCGATAATTTTAAATCTTGCCTGTTTTTTGTAGCAGTAGCTTACACTCTAGTGCTCTCCTCTGAATGAATTGCTGAAAGTGGAGTTTTACTCTCTGAAATTAATCAGTGAATAGAGCCAGCATGGTGTTGAATCTACTTTGACCTCCAGTTATCCCAGACCCTGAGAAATTTTAGGAGGAATTTATACTGATGTAAAATCACAACTTGGCTCTTGATCCTGATTGGAGCTAATTATCAGCTGATAATATCCTTCTGCCCTTCGTCTCTGAGTGGAAATCAGTGCTTTTATTTTATGTCTTAATCATTTGTAAAAGCTGAGCCTTGGGAAGCACTTGGAGCAACTGTGTTTTACACTCATTCTGTTAGCTAGTAAATACCTGTCTTCAAACTACATTTTAAGTTGTAAAATCACTTTTATGTACCTAGTTTATCGTCCTGTAAAAACTGGCTGCTCTCCGTCTTGCTTAGTTGGAAAGCAGTGTGTCTCATACATTTTTTTTTCAAGAACTTTATTTTAGCATGATAGTCTATGCATACAGTAGAATTTATGATGTTTCCAACTAATCTGGATTTAAGAAAAATGTTTACAGGGGCTTGCAGTGTGGTTAAAAAAAAAAAAAAAAGTGCTGTTTTTCAGTTTTCAAAATGACTTTCACTACAGAAATAAAGATTATTCTGAATACAAAAATGATTTTTCAGAATTAATTGACAGAGTAGATATTTAGCTGCAGCATCTTATGTGCCTGGTTTTTGAAGTCCTATAGGTGTCAGTAGTTGTTACATACAAGAGGAATATCACGAGGTTTGCAGTAGCTTTGGTTTGACTGACACCTGTGAACAAGTATTAGGAAATACAGGCTTGTAGGATTAGACTCCACGCTCCTACTTACATAAGGAAATTGTGGAAAAAAATACAATGAAAGTACTGGAAAGAGAGAACAGTTCTGAACAGATCTCTAACAGTGCTTGTGGCAGTCCTAAAAACAAACCCTTGCATGTGAAGATGCTAAAGGTGAAGGGAATGAGTAGGTCGTAGCTTGGAATATCCTTTGGAACCTTCCTCTAAACACAACCTTGAATCTGTCTTAAATCATTCTTTGAAATGCTGCCATTGTGAGATCCTGGTGATCTATTTTCTCTGCTATTCCTCTGTCTGGAAGGCACTGGAGTGACAAGAAGACAAAAAAAGCCCTTTCCTTCATGGATGTTGCAGGGATCATACAATCACCAAGGTTGGAAAACACCTCCAAGATCATTCAGTGCAACCCTCCACCTATTACTAGTATTTCCCAATAAACCATCTCCCTTACTACCACATCCAAACATTTCTTGAACACCTCCAGGGATGGTGACTCCACCGCCTCCCTGGGCAGCCCATTCCAGCACCTGACCACTATCAGAGAAGAAGAATGGATTTGCTGCTCCCCGAAATAACCAGTGTTCACTGTCCACCACAGAGAAAAAGAAATCATTGCATTTTACAGGTACTGCAAGATAGTCTTTGTTGGAGAGATTCAAATTCTGGTTGATAAGACTCTTCTAGTCACTTTTATTTCTTTCTCTCTCAGAATGATCTAAATCTCAATTTCCTTCTTCTGTTGGCATTTAGTAGAAAGTTTGGATCCAGTTTTGTTGAGTTTTCCCATTTCTCTCTTTTGCTATAATCAAAATATGATAAGGCCCACATTGCACATGAAACTTGACCCTACAATGAGACAAGGTGCTATTACCTTAATATAGGTCCTTCTACTGTAGGCTGGAAAAATTCTGTAGTTCTGTGGAACCTTTCCTCCAAGGCAAGCAGTCTTTTTGGATCCTCTTATGTGGTATGACAGACTTAGGATCACTGGAGAGTGGCTCCATCTCCATAATGCATCCAGTTCAAAGTCTTTTTTTTTTTTTAATGTAAGAGAGAAGTCAGTTTTGCACTAGATGGAAATGCCTATGAAATTGCAAAGCAAATTACTTTGGGTGACTGACAGGGCTGGGCTGGCAGTGGTGTAGATGCAGACTTATCCCTGTTCAGGCTAGTCACAGTTCATTCATACCAAGAGGACAGGTCATCTCAGTCAAGCCTTCACCACAAGACTCCATTATTTCATCTTTTATGTAGAGGTACAGCAATAATCAGTAAAGATATCTGCATGATATCTTTACAGATTGATGCAGTAGGCAAAGGAACTCATCTATTAAGACAAGTACCCAAGGCAGAATGAACGTTAAATTCTTTTGGCTGACTAAATAAAGGTTGTAGATTTTTTTTTTTTCCCCTTCTTGATTCCTACTTGTTCTGGTGGTATGAGGTGGGACTCGTCCTTGAGATCTGGTGTCTGAACCATCCACCTTCACACTTACTAAAGACCAGGAGTGATTTCTATTTGAAGAAAGTGCCCAGGTTTCTTTAACATAGAGAAGCATTGATGTTCCTTTTTAATGTTTATGTACAGTGCGGTTGCAGACTTGGCTCACACACCATGAACAAGGAAATAGGTACAACCTTCCATAGATATAAATTTAATGACCTTCTTAACTGAGTCAGGAGACCTCGAGGAGCAGCAGAAAATATTCAGACTCAAATCAAAACAGATCTCAAATCTGAATAATAATTGAGACTAGTGCAGGAGACACTGAAAAATAGACAGGTATAGAAAATGCCAGTTCACTGAGTAGCTTTTCCAAGTCATTATAGAGCACCCAAACAATATTTTTGCATGATATGAATCCATCAGTTAGCACTGGAGGATTACAATGTTCTCTTGTCATAATTAAAATTAATTGTCTTCCCAATTAGATTGAAATAAATTAGATTATTACACATTAATTAATGTATAAATGTCAGAGTCAAAATTTTTTTATCTCCTGATGATCAGAAGTCATATACAATCCCATGACAAGTGTAAGACCTGCCAGTTGCCTGAAGACTATGGTTTCTTAACAGGAATGCAAGAACTAAACTCTTCTGGAGAATTTAATATGTTTTCTAGTAACTATAACTGCATTTTTAAAATGCTATCTGCAGATATTCATGTATGTGCTGAGGTAAATTTTTTGTAGAAGTTCTATCCATTCTATTATATTCTATATATAATATTCTATTCAGATATTGTTTCCAGAAATGACATTTCAGCACCAGCTTCCCAACATTACCATAGTGGCTGTATCCATACTGTGGCAGAATAGGAAGAGCTTCTGGAGCTGACCAAGGTTGTAAGATTTGGGACACTCCAGGTGGGTGAGAACACAGAGAACAAAATGCAGTGAGGGAGTGCAGACACCCAGATATGGGCAAGGCAAAACTCTGAAGTCAGGGATCAGGAAGCTTCAAATGCACGTTTGGTATGTGTTCACAAATACAGAATGCTCTTCTGTGGATGACTCCAGAAGGAAATGAATTGGTGTTACAACAGAAGTAATTGCAGTTCATGCTCATGTGGATAATGCTGAAAGTAGTGGATTATAAATTGCCAGCTCATTTAAATCAGTACAGCTCTACTGACACCATAATTGAGATGCCTGCTCTTAAGCTTTGCCCTAAGTGTTCTGATGGATTGTCAAGTTTTCTTTCTCTCAACCAAAGATTTCCAGCTGCACTGCAGTAAATCTATGAAGTATTGTCAATGTGATAGTAATGCAGAGACTGATTTACTAATAAATTAGGCATTCTTCTGCCACGCTAGAAAAGTTTGAAGAGTGCTAAACTTGAATCCATGGCTTTCAAATTTTGTAAAGCTGAGCTAAATCATCAAACTAAACCCACTTCTGTGAAATGCTTAATAATGGTATTCATAATTTTTGTTTTGTTCCGTTTTGTTTTGTTACAGAATTTCATAGTAGTTGGAGGTGGAAAAAAAGAATGTGTCACGAGAACAAAACTGAAGTAAATGATCTAATAATATTTTATGTTCTTTTTAGGTTCAATGTAATCTTATTGGGCACCAGCAGTGGAACTGTTCAAAATGGTTTATGGTGAATTTTTCCGCAGACCTGGCAAAGATGCAGAACTTATCAATTTGAATGTGGGTGGCTTTAAGCAATCAGTGGATCAAAGCACTTTGCTCCGATTTCCTCATACCAGACTTGGGAAACTTCTCAAATGCCATTCAGAAGAGGCTATTCTAGAACTATGTGATGATTATAGTGTTGCAGATAAGGAATACTATTTTGACAGGAATCCCTCCTTGTTCCAATATGTTCTGAACTTTTACTACACTGGCAAACTTCATGTCATGGAGGAACTTTGTGTCTTTTCCTTCTGCCAGGAAATAGAGTACTGGGGGATAAATGAGCTGTTTATTGATTCCTGTTGCAGCAATCGGTACCAGGAGAGGAAAGAAGAAGGTCCTGAAAAAGACTGGGATCAGAAAAGCAACGACAGAAGCTTTGACTCCTCCAATGAAGAATCATCCATATTTGATAAGGAGCTGGAAAAGTTTGATAATCTGTGCTTTGGTGAAATAAGAAAGAAGATCTGGGTCAGAATGGAAAATCCTGCATACTGCTTGTCTGCCAAGTTAATTGCCGTGTCCTCCTTGAGTGTTGTCCTGGCATCAATCGTGGCCATGTGCATTCACAGCATGCCCGAATTTCAAAGGCTGGATGCCAATGACAGAGAGATTGAAGACCCTGTGCTGGAAGCTGTGGAGATTGCATGCATCATCTGGTTCACTGCTGAGCTAGTGATCAGGCTCATCACGGCTCCAAGTCAAAAGAAGTTCTGGAAGAAACCATTGAATATCATTGATTTTGTCTCTATTATCCCATTTTATGCCACCTTGGCTGTGGACACAAAGGAAGAAGAAAGTGAAGACATTGAAAACATGGGGAAAGTGGTGCAGATCCTGCGGTTAATGAGGATATTTCGCATCCTGAAACTGGCCAGGCACTCTGTAGGACTGCGGTCTTTAGGTGCTACTTTGAGACATAGCTACCAGGAAGTTGGACTTCTCCTTTTGTTTTTGTCTGTTGGGATTTCTATTTTTTCAGTTCTTGTCTACTCAGTGGAGAAGGATGATGACTCTTCAGAACTGCACAGCATCCCCGTTTGCTGGTGGTGGGCAACCATCAGCATGACTACTGTTGGTTATGGGGACACTTACCCAGTCACACTTGCTGGAAAGCTGCTCGGCACCTTATGCATTATCTGTGGGATACTAGTGGTGGCACTTCCAATCACCATTATTTTCAATAAGTTCTCTAAGTACTACCAAAAGCAAAAAGATATTGACCCAGACCAATGCAACAATGATCGCAAAGAGAAATGTAATGATCTACCTTATTTTAACATTAGAGATATTTATGCAAAAAAGATGCACTCATTCATTTCAAGCCTTTCCTCAGTAGGAATCGTAGTCAGTGACCAAGATTCAACAGATGCCTCCAGCATCCAAGATATGGAGGATGTTTATCACACAGCTACTTTAGATAATGGTGCAGGAAAATGAGTGGAATCACTTTCTCTTTTCCTTATTTTTCTTTTCTGAGTCCTGGTAAACATGGACTTAAAGACTTCAGTGAATTTATTAAGTGCATTTAATTCTCAGGGTACTTAACTCTTAGCCATATTTGGACATTCTTTGCTCTGAGGATGCCATACAAGCTTCGTCGGTTATAGGAGGCTTTAAAATATGCCTCATGTGGTAGTTTGGTTTTTACACAACAAATGATATGTATTTTCTTTGAGGAAAAAAGTCAGGAAAACAGTTTTAAATGTGAGGTCATTGTTTCCTGCAGCAATATGATAGCTTACACAGAATCTTGCTGCTGTTCAAGTAGATGTATATTGCAAACACATAAAACCTATGGCACATCAGTGGAGTTTGTACTGAAAATATATCAGAAGAAAGAAGGAACTATCTACGTGTAAAGCTGTGCTCACTAACACATTCATGTAATCCTGGAATTGGGAACCAACTTGGGACAGAAAATGTATTGGTACATAGTGTTCTTAATCCATGGCAGCATAATATTTATGAATTTCTTTCCAAAAGCACAATGCATTCTTATTTTGTTAAAAAAAATAATCCCATTGTGCCTATATTTTTCCCAGTGTCCCACCTCTAGCATGGACAGGCTCTCAAATCTTGAAGGTTCTAAACCACGTGCACCAGGATGAAACTTGAGGCCTAAGGCCAGCCAGGAGCTTATTGTACCTTTTAGCCACCATCTCTGCCATTGCAAACCTGAGCTGTTTTAGTGCCTGGAGAGGATCCTGCTGTGGTTATGACTTCCTCGGAGGCTTTGTTTTGTGGGCACTGAAGTGAACTGCCATGGTGGACTTCAGAAGTTACTGCTGCGTGCTGTCAGCTCTGCTCCTTTGCTGGAGGAAGCTGCCTCAGTGGGTAACAGCAAACATGAGCAGCATCTTGCTGCACTGGTTCCCAGTCCAGGGCTTTAATGCCAAGCACTGGAGATGTGTGGAAATGCTCTCCTGTACTATGTATTTCCCATCAGCGGTAGGGTATGAACTGCATGTGGGAATGCATATGTTAACCTATCGCAGGTCATTTTCTGAAGCTCATCTGTTGGGGATGGCAGCCGTCCTGGCTTGTACTATGGGCTGGAGCAGTGCTCATGGCCTGGCAGAGCTCTGCAGCACTGTATGTTCCTCTTCTCTCCAGGGATTTCTTATGCAGCCAGCTAATCCTGCTGTGGTTCAGACTGCACTTTCCAGGGGTACGTGAAGGGAAAGCTGGCACTGAAAGCCCCCCAACCAAGGAATGCTTAAGAAACTTCGGAATCTCAGAAGTCAGTAATACTTCTGAACACTCTTTTTTTTTTTTTTTTTTGTAGTAGATGCTGGGCAGTGAAGAATCCAAGCTACTGTGATGTTGATGTTTTGCTTAAAGAAAGGCTTCACTGGTTTTTTGTTGTTATTATTATTTTTTTATATCATTTAATCTCTAATGGGCTGAATCCTGGTAGCCCTTAGTCAGTCTCTATGCAGGCAGATCAAACACAGTAGGAGCTGACTTCAAGACTGAATAAACCCAGGCGGGAGCCCATTTCTAGCCTCTGCAGAGTAGCTCAGAGGGCTGTTTTTTCAGGTGTGTATCAGGATTTCTGTTGTAAAGTACATTGAGTTGCACTGATACTTGCTGAGGCACAGAGCTCCAACCTCTTTGCAGGTCAGTGAAACAAAAGAGAACGGGATGGACTACCTATATCTTGAAAAGAGGTGTTCTTCAGGACGGTTGTGCATCAGTATAGTTGAGACTATATGTGAGACTTGGGACACTTTGAATTTTGGAGAAACTTCAGAATTTGGATTATTATTGGCTGAGTGTCTTAAGGGTATGTGATGCTTCACAGGTAATCAAAATTAATTCTTCCCATTGTAAATGCAGGAAAACCAAAAGGGAAAGTTAGCCTACATGTGTTTTGTTCTTAGCGAACAGTTAGCATTACAAAGATGCAATGATATAAAATAATAAATATGTATGTGCATATGAATGTAATAGGAACCAGCAGAATAACAATATAAAAATTGCTCTGTCCAAAGAAACTCTCTTGGTGTAATCCATATGTAGATCATGTTGTTGAAATTTAAAAGCAATGAAAAAATATTGTAATGCAACAAAAACAGCAAGAAATTTGTATTAAACAGCTGAAAAAACCTAGTATTGAAAAATCTCTTTTTGTATATTAAGCATTACACAGAAATGGTACTAAACAGTTATTTGTCATAAATTGAACTACCCTTGATCAGTCACATAAGGATGTGGCACAAAGTTTCTCTGCCTTTTTCCGGATAAATTGACCTTGCACTGCGGTGAGGCATGTCTTTTAGACTGTGTAATAGGAGGGAACCCTTGTGCCATGCAAAGTGCTATTTTGATATCTGTGTTTTTCAGAAAAGGCTTTGTTGTAATCTTTCTCCTTTCCCATAAATGAGAGCAGAGTGTGAGCTGAAAGGTGCTGCTCTCAAAGCAGAACGTCAAGTCCTATAATGTGCAATGGTACGAGAAAGTGACACAAATCTTGAGTACCATAAAAAGCAGATGAGAGTAAGTACAGAGATGCTGGGTGGTCTTTCTGCTGGTGGAAGTTTTACTAGAAGAATTTTCTATCAAAAACTGAACATAAGTGGGGACTTGTTTCCTATTAATGTCCATTTTTTTGTCTAGAGTTGCGTATTATCAAGAAATAGTATCAATGGAAGGCAGATTATCTTTAATGCTTTTGTTATTCCTGTACCTTTTTCCTGTATGCTTTTCTCTTTAAAAATGCTGCTTAAATTCTCTCCACCCAGCTGCTGTTTCAGATAAAAAAGCACAGAAGAGGTTATGTTCAGATACGTGTCCCATTTTGCATGGGAGGGAATTGCTGGTCTTTATTCAAAACAGCTTCCTGGCACATCATTAGTTTCTTTGTCTTGATGGCAAACACCGCCCTTTTGCTATTCAGTTTTTCCACAGCAGCATCCATTCTTGTGTAGTTCTGTCCCAAAGCAGTGTAGGAAGGTTTATGGCCCAGCATGCTCCAGCTCATGCTGGGAGCAGCTCTGCACTGCCACTGCTCTCTGGTGTGTATTATAGGAGCTGAAAGGCAGATGTGGAGGTGTAAGAAAAGAAAGCTTTCTTCTGAGTCCAGAAGGACATCTCTCATTCATCTGGCTGGCAGCAGGTAAAGCTTAGCTGAGGTGAAATGAGCAAACAGTCTTGCTGTTTATATTGGCACCCTTTTGGGTTGTGCTTTTTTTTTTTTTTTTTTTTGGAGAAAAAGTCACATAAATCAGTGTGGCATAAAACAGTGGCAGAGCCTAAACACCAGCTAAATAAATGATAGCACGTCTGTGCTAAGCAAAGTAACAAAATATATGCTACTTGTTAAGTATAATTAGTTTCAGGCACCATAATGCAAAATATTAACTATTTAAAAAATCAAAGAATGCTGAAAGTGTCAGGCAGGTCTGTCTGGTAAGAGCAACATGCGGTCTCGTCCGGGCTGGGATTTTGTGTATTAATGTATTTATTAATTTCCACACATCCTTAATGAGCAGAGTAAGTGACAGAAACACTAAGCTGCAGAGAGCTTCTCTAATGTTTTTTGATTAGCTGACAGTGTTTGTGAAGCTGCTAATACCTCTTCATCCACAAAAGGACAATTCTCAAACAAAATCAAAACAACCCTGTGCTAGAAGTGCAATTTGTGTTTGATAGCAGTAGCTCAGCTGCAGTCGGTAAATACTGCTGTCTGGTGCTCTATAGCTGCAGTGCTGCTGCTTGTATTGCTGAGATGTTTATGCTCTGTCAATCAGGAGACAGCAGATGCCATTAAGCCATCTCAGCACTTTCCCACTGCACCATAATTGCAGTATCTCTTCTAAGCATTCACGACTTGCTGAGACTTTTTTTTTTTTTTAATTTCTGTAAAGCTGTTGTTAATTTTTCATGATGGGCCTATGGTCCAAATATGATCTAGCAGAAGTCACTGTGTGCCTCTAGATAGAATCACAGAATATCCCAATTTGGAAAGGATCCCTAAGGATCCCTGAGTCCAACTCCCGGCTCCACAAACGACCATCCAAAAATCAGACCCTATGCCTGATAGTATTATCCAAATGCTCCTTAAACTTTGACAGCTCAGCCCTGGGGAGCCTGTTCCACTGCCTGTGCCAAGGTCTGGCAATCAGTGGATATTGCACCTGCACATTCATTCTTACTTTTTTGGTTTTGGGGTGCTAGTTTATTTCAGGCTTCTGAATGTCACACACAGAGACAGTCACAAAACAGGTACAAATGTGCTTTTCAGAGTTCTCCTTTGTATGCACACTAGAAGCACGTGTAGGAATGTCTGTCTCATTGAGTGACTGGAAGTGCTTGGTATAGGTTAAAAGATTTTGCTATTTACTTCCAATCTGGATGTTACCCTCCCACCCAGCTGAAAAAGGACAAACAGCAGTAATTCTTAGTTAAGGAGTAAAAAGCAAAGCTCCTTTGTCTGTTCAGTATAATTAGATTCAATATCAAACATGATTCCTTGAGGAAAAACCTACATGTCATTTCTTTTTAATTAATATATTGGAGAGGGAAATTTTTGCTTGAGATATCGGAAGCAATGCAGATTGAGGGCTCCTTCATCTGTGTACACATCGATTTTCCAAAACCTCATACACCAGTGGGACAGGGAGACTTTACAGGACCCCTGACAGGTCCAAACCTGCAGACCAAAGACCTGGTTGTGGAGGAGGTTGTGGAGCAGGGCTGGTTGTGGAGGAGAACTCATCTCTGGCCCTGGCTTAAACGCTGTGCTAGGAATGAGCTCATTAACTAATTCCGTGTTCTGCTGATTAAAAGCAGTAACACGTGGTGACTTACTGACGTAATCTGCTTTCACTGTTTCTTTAAGACTTTTCACAGAAGGACCAAAGAATGTGAATTGTAATGTAATAGCATTACAATGGTTTCATGTCTAGTTATTCTCTACTATTTAATAGCATATGTACTGAGTTTCCTAGTTATTTTATGACATGCATTGCTGTTTCCACTGCACGGCTTGTTATAACTAGCACACAACTGTGCTGGAAATTGTTATGGCCTGATTTAGTGTCATTGTTCTAGGAGCTCTTTTGAGTCAGCACAGGCAAGGGCACCCTGGGCCGCATTCGCTTCCCCCAACTTCAGCTATTGTGTGGCTGGTCCTTTGGGCTTCCTTTGCCAACAGACAAAAACAGACCTCTTCAGGACACAGCACATCTGGTGTGTTCAAAGGTCCTGACTGAAAATGGGAGAAATGTCTCTGTTGGATATGCAGTAAGAAAGCAAAGCAATGGCCTGAAGTTGTGTCTGAGGAGGTTTGGATTGTATATTAGGAAAAATTTCTTCTTAGAAGGAGTAGTGAGGCACTGGCACAGACTGCCCAGGGAGGTCACCATCCCTGGAGGCACTCAAGGACTGTGGAGACTTGGCACTGAGGGACATGGTTAGTGGGCATGGTGGAGATGGGTTGGGATTGGAGTAGATAATCTTACTGGTCTTTTCCAACCTTGATGATTTTATAACTCTATGATTCTATAAGGATATATGAATTTGTTAGGCTAGATGTCTGTCCTTTAGGTACTGAAAGGTAGATGCGGTGCATTCTAAACCACCGGACTATCTACCAGTGCTAGACCATCACTGATGCTGCTGTCCTCCTCTGAGCATTGTGTGTGTAGGATGGACTGTGCTTCTGATATAGATCTCTGAACCTGGGTGACACAGAGACAGACACAGGAATTTATGCTGAATTCTGAAAGCTGCTCAGTGTTAGCAGCTGGGTAAGCATTAATCCTGTGTAGCACTTCTGAAGCCAGCTTCCTCTGCAAGAATCTTTTCCCCAGAATCTTTGCTAGCTATCTGTTAGTCTGGAATAACCTGCAAGTTGAAGTTCAGCCTCCTGTAGTAATTAAAAAAATACACATAATAAAATACCAGAGGGAGCAAACTTGTGTTGGCAGAGGCAGGCACAATATGCTGACAGTACTTTTGCAACTCAAATTTGCATTATTTCTTGGCTTCCTGTAAGCTACATAAAATATTCTGACTGCACCATGTGTTATAAAGTCTATCCCTGTGCACTAATATAAATATAATAATGGAGCCAAATCCCAGTATTACAGCTGTGAAGCCAGAAAAAAAATTCTGACCTTGAAGAAACTGCTGAAATATTGCTTGGCTACAACTGCTAAGGTTGTAGCTGTCTCAGTGGTAGGGAAAACAAGGGGCTGTGCACAGATGTCGATAGGTGGGCCTCCCTTTCCTCCTTTGCGGATTCAGTTCTGAGCTCCTGGTGGTGCTGAGGGAGCTGTGTGGCACTGGGGACCACTCCTGAGGCTGTTAAGTTTGTGGTTATCTGTCCCTAGGAAGGGGTGGGTATCAGTCAGAGAATTAGGTCTGCATGAAATAAATAGCACTTTGGAAGGTGTAATATTATCACTGAATTCAATGTCTGTCCTCCACACCCTCCTCCCCATACCCCTAAGAAGCAACCTGGGAGAGAAAGCAGAAATGAGGGAGAAGCTCAGGGCACTAGTATTTAGTTGCAGCCATTTGGAGGCTGCTATTTGTTGTCTAATCCAAGTGCTTTTGGGGAGTCACAGGTAAAGGTTTGTACACAGAGTTAAAGACATTCCATTAGCTGCAAGAATATATTTTGTGTTGCAGGGACAGTAATTCTCAAGGGTAGTTTCTGGGTGTGATGCTGTATCTGCTTTTCATGCTGACTGGAGTTTGTATTGTTCTGAAGTGTTAACATGTGGGTTGATGGTTGGATCAGATGATCTTACTGGTCTTTCCAACCTTAATGATTCTGTGATTCTATGATTCTACGTGCTATAAATCATCACTGCAGATTCTACCTCATTTCATAGAAACCTAGAAACTGTGAGCATGAGGGGGTTCCATCAGTTTCTCTCGTCCAGCATTACTTTTGACAGCACAAATAATGTGTATTTCAGTGAATGGTGATAGAACAAGAGGAAATGGTTTCAAGCTAAAAAAGGGGAGATTTAGACAGGATATAAGGAAGAAGTTTTTAAAGTAAGGGTAGTGAGACACTGGCACAGGTTGCCCAGAGGTGTGGTGGATGCCCTATCCCTGGAGACATTCAAGGTCAGGCTGGATGGGGATCTGAGCGCCGATGGAGCTGTAGGTGTCCCTGTTCAGTGCATGGAGGTTGGACTAGATGGTCTTTAAGGGTCCTTTCCAACTCAAATGATTCTATGATTCTGTGACTTCAGGCTGCTTTTTATCAAATATTTGAAGACCAACTTAGGTTGTTCAGCAGGCATATAGATACGTCTGGCAATTCTGGGTGGCATAACCCCAACCATAAAAATAACTGTCCATCTCTTTGTTCTTTGTTTGTTTGTTTGTTGTCATTGCTTTGAAAATGACTTTGCAATCTTGCATATTTGGATTGTGGGAAGAAGTGTGGTGAGTAAATAGCTCACTGTGCAACGAGCCAGCTTAGTGCTTGGAAGTGTGTGCAGGAATTCTGTGTGAAGCAGGAGGGTGCTGGTGTTTGGGGGCAGGGCTCCATGAGCCTCCTGGGTGGAAGGAAAAACTTTTGTTTTGTTTTGTTTTATTCTCTTCCTCTAAATAGATTAGGAGGATATGGAGAAACAGTCTCGCTGTGCTGTGGTAATAGTGTTGAATGAGATGATGGGCACATTGAAGTTAAGACTGTTAAAAACTAACACCAATTTTTTTAAGTAAGCAGCCCCATCCCCTGGGACAATCAGTTTTTATTCACCATCACAACTTTTGTGATAACTGTTCCAAATTTTATTTCAAACACAAAAAGAACATGCCAAAAACGCAGCAATCTTTTTCTTTGCCAGATACTTTAAAGATTAAATTAGCTGTAGTGATAGGTGTGGAAAGGGAAATGGCTGGTGGGCAGGATGTGGGGGGAGGCTGAATTTTTAGAAGTCATTTTGAAATTCTGCACTTTTGCCTTTGGCATCACACACTTTTTCATTCTTATTTCTCTTCCATAGTGACTGAAGAATCAAAATAAATAATTGAAAGTTAATATGTTTTTTTTTTTCTGGAGATTCTTTTTAGGCAGTTGAGCCCAAAGGAGAAAATACAGTGCATGTCATGTATAGTCAGCAGGAAACAGTGTTGCCAGTAGGAGCAGGCATGTGATCCTTCCCCTGTACTCAGCTGTCTGAAGCTGTGCTGCATGTAATGTGTTCAGTTTGGGCCCCTCACTGCAAGAAAGACATAGAGGCCCTGAAGTGTGTTCATAGATGGGCAGCAAAGCTGTGACGGGCCTGGAGCACAGGTCTGATGAGGAGAGGTTGAGAGAGCTGGGATTGTTCAGTCCGGAGAAGAGGAGGATGAGGGGAGACCTTATTGCTCTCTATAAGGACCTGAAGGGAGGTTGTGGAGAGGTGGGGGTCGGCCTCTTCTCATGTGTAACAATGATAGGAGTTGAGGGAATGGCCTTAAGCTGTGCTAGAAGAGGTTTAGGTTGGATATTAGGAGCAGCTTCTTCTCAAAAAGAGTGGTGATGCAGTGTAACGGGCTGCCCAGGGATGTGGTGTGTTCACCATTGCTGGAGGTCTTACTGCAGAGATGCGGCACTAAGGAGCATGGCTGTGATGGGCTGACAGCTGGACTAGATGATCTTGGTGGTCTTTTCCAACCTTGACAATTATATGATTCTGTGGTATATTATTATATGTTTTGAGGATGTGTTACAGTCTCATGAGAAGCATTTCTAGCCAACATATAGATTCATGTAGGTATATATACTTGATATACCTTAAGTCACAACACTTACGTTCTGGCAGTATTCGATGAACAAAAGGTTAATAGAGGGGATGAATCTAGTTCTGTTCTAGCAGCTTTTGGTGAAGTCACGTGCTTTTTGCTTTTAGACTGCCTTTGCAAATGGGAGGCTAGTGATTTGAGTCTTTTGTATATCCAGATGTATACACACTGATTGGACAGCTGTCAAAGCATTATTATGTGAGCTTTTATAAATCTGGCACTGAAGGTAACCTCTGTTCCCCTACCATGCTGGCACTTGCTGAGGAGCTGCTGCATTACAGTGGTGTGTGGTGCATGCAAAGTGATCCCATTACACAACACAGTGTAAAGGCAGAATGCGGGCTCTTGCCAAGGATGCTCTGAGCTGGAAGTCAGTTTTTGTGAGTTTGTTTTCACAGTATTGTCACCTGCTGAAAACTTCTGTGTGCACCTCTTAATAAGTTTTAAGTCATCCCAATACATTTTGGGATATCCAGAAAGGGCATTGAAAATACCAATTTTCATTGAAAACAAACACTCCTACGAGAGGGAAGAGTTTCCTCAAAGACTTTTTTTCCTAGCTTTTTTGCCCCTGGCACAGAAGTAGGAGAACATAATGTTGGTGAAATGTCAGTGTTAGGAGAGTCTGTTTAGGACCACTGTGACTCTGTATGAAAATAAGTGATGGAGGAATCTGGAAGCTAGGATAGGGAATCTGTTTGCAGTACAAATGAGCCATGCAGCATTTATACACACTGTGCTTGGGGTACTGGATGGAAAGATGATTTCTCTGCATCAGAGGTGGTTTTCTGTTGTATAACTGCACCACATCAGCTGCAGCATTTTCTGCCATATCGACAACATCTTTCTCAATCTGATGCCAATTTTTCCAAGGTCTTTGTGTTTGTAGTCTTGAAATCAGGAGAGAGGCAATGAGAGTAGCTGGAGTGAAGTAAAGGAGAAAGAGAAAAAAAGGGATTGGTGGCAAGAGCCATGCTGCAATGATGCTTTGCTGGGAAATATAGTCCCCATGTCTTGAAACTTTTCCTCTCCTCTTCTCCTATAGAAAAACATGTTCCATGGAAGAGGACTGTGCCATAGCATGACTTTTGCTAACTTCAGTCTCCTTTCTGCTGTTCATTTAAAAGTGGGAGAAACACTGTGAATGTAACCTGGAAGAATGGACAGTCCAGCTCACTCCTTGGTCTTTTTCACTCTGTACTTAGTATCATAAAATAATAGAATCATAGAATGGCCTGGGTTGAAAAGGACCGCAGTGATCATCTGTTTCAACCCCCTGCTGTGTGCAGGGTCACCAACCAGCAGCCGAGGCTGCCCAGAGCCACATCCAGCCTGGCCTTGAATGCCTCCAGGGATGGGGCATCCACAACCTCCTCGGGCAACCTGTTCCACTGTGTCACCACCCTCTGGGTGAAAAACTTCCTAATATCTAACATATTCCTTGTCTTAGTTTAAAACCATTCTCCCTTAGTAGTTTGTAGCTCAAGAGTTTTGGTAATACATTCCCCCCGCGCCCCCCCCCTTTGGCACACCATGCATTAAGATATACAGTCCATGCAATGTTTGCAGCTACTCAGCAAACTAAAATAAAGAGTAAAGCCAATGAGGTCAGGAACAAATGCTTTACGTTCTGTTATCCCATATGTATTTTCAGCATGTGGTTCCTTTAAAATGCGGGTGGCTTCACCATCACAAATGTAGTTCAGCAAACAAGGTCACTGCAATAAACCTTGCATGGGATGATGACTTTTTTTTTTAACTTCTGGAGGGAGGAGAAAAAGAGAAGTGCATAGTGTGGTGAGAAAAAAAAAGAAATATTTGAATAATAACTCTCGTGGCAAAATATTTCCAGTTATTGGAGTGTGATCTTTGTTGGACTAAGTAATCAAAAATAAGCTATATATATTGAGCATGAAAAAGAAGAAAGGAAAGAAAAATTGCTGACTTTTCCTCTCTCTCACTCCTTTCACAGAGATTGAGATACTTCTTTGGCTAGTCAGATGATGAATCACTTGTTAATTAAGTGGTCAGAAAAAGTAGCTGAAAAAGGAATTCGGAATGTGAGAGAGCCGTCAATCCTGTAAGGTTTTGACACTTTAATTAAGAGAGATCTTTGTCAGTGTGATGGAAACTCAGGTGCTGGCAGAGTGTTCATGCAGAGAAGATTTTTGTTACCATAATTACTACTGTGTTGGAGGGATTAGAAGCCAATTCTGCTTCCATTGGGAAGCCTAGATTGCACATATTTCCATAGAAGCAGACATAGACTGGGAGGCACAGACTGAGGCTGGCTAGGCACATTGCTTTCATGGTGAAGAGCAGCAGATTTGGGCTGCAAAGGATTGGGATCTTCCCTTGTGGCTCCAGTTGATGTTTCATGTGATCCTATGCCAGCTATTCTGTCATCCAGCACTTCTGGTTTTCATCGTTTCTTTTGCCTCTCTTTTCTGATATTTAAACTATGTAGGACAGCAGTTTCCTCATCCTATACAATTCTTTCCAAAGAGGAGTGTTATGATAAAAAATGGGGTGGTGGTGTTGCATAAGACCTCATGTTACTGTGAAAACGATGACTTCATGACTTCAGCTGTGGAAAAGTGGAAAAAAGTTGAGGTCTTGTTGGAAAAAACTGATTTTTGTTTTGGCCAAACTCTTTAAAACAATCTGTCCTTAATGAAATGTCTTTAATGAAAAAAAATCATCCCCTGTGCTGTCCTGTCATAGTTATATAAAAAGCAGTATATTTTTGTAAAGAGGACAATAGATTTTTGTTTGGTTGCTGAACCAAATTGTTTGAAAGATCCATAATTTAAGACTCCTTGAACTTTTTTTTTCATATTTCATTTGATCGTGAGGGGTTAATTCTTTTTGCATCTAATTAAATTTAGTCTGGTTTAAAATTTTACAGAAAGTTTCACAATGGAGGTTTTTTGTTTTTAAGAATATGTTGAAATGCAACATTTCAGCATCTCTGGAAACAAGATGCTCTTAGAAAATTTCACAATGAAATGTGCACTGTTCCAAAATCCCTCCTGCCTTTCTTATTTTGTTTTTGTTTGGGTGTTTGCTTTGTGGAAAATTCCCACCAGCCATAGGCTGGATTCAGAAATAAAGTTAGTCTCCCCGTCACAGCCTTTTTCAATGAATTCTCTATTCACACACACACACACACACACAAAGTGTTCATCCTGTTTTAGTTGTATTCTTTCGAAAATGCTTATGTTCCTCACAGAATTCAGATAGAGCAAAAAATCCATGTTGCTTCAGTGGTTGCTGTAGATCATCCGTTGCCTTCTGCTGTTGTTCATGATGTTCAGCTGGGGGTTAGTAAAGAAAAATGAATGGTCTGGTTTGGTTGAGATGGGAGGTAAAAAGCTGATACAAGAAAATAATATTTTAAGAAAGGAGCCAATTTTTTTAAACAGATTTATGAGTGAGAGCTTCATTATTAAGCACACTTAAAAATAAACAAACAACAAAACAACAAACCAAAACATGGAAAGCCTGGTGGACCCCATCTATTCACCCGATCCTTTAATGGGAATCTAACTGTGAAGTCTGATCGGAAAGAAAATTGTTTTAAGTAGTAGTTGGGTGTGTATGTTCCTCTGGAATAATTGGTGAATGCATTTCAAAAAGGGCTCTTTCCAGTAAATAAACTAACATCAACCAGTAACTGGCTTAGTGACTGGTAAGCAGAAGTAAAGCTCTGAAGTGGATAGACGGGCTCTGGATAGAGGGGCTCAAGAGAGAAATTGTTCTAATATTATTATTTAATGTTCATGCTTTTTAGTCTACAGAAGAGGAGACTTTGACAGATAAAACTTTCCTTATACACATGAAATTGTGAAAGGTTTTTTTTTTTTTTTTTTTTTTTCCCCTGCATTATTTAGGGAGTTAGGGAGCTGAGCTCAAGCCAGCAGCAGCGAAGATGAAGGGTTGGTGATAAAAGTGGCTTAAGGATTCCTCCTGCTCTCTTGTGGCACCTTGCCCAGCCCCAGATCCAGCTGGTCATTATCTCAGTCACACTGACATAAATCTGTGTCAAGATAAAGGAGATTCCAAAAGTGAGGCAGGTTTAAAAAAAAAAATATAATTCTCTGCTGAGTCACGAAAATCTGAGTAGTTGGAAGGGTGATCTGAGCCTGAGAAGTTGGAAAGCCCTGGATCATCATCTTCTTGGTGAAGACCTAACTCTTTTCAGCGACTCCATAGTTGTGGCAATAAGCCAACACAGTATAATTTGTCAGTTTTCAGGGAATGGGCAAATTTCCTCTACTGAGGGCCTTAATCAGTGGCTTTAATATGAATTTAATGGGCTAGATGCTTGCATCACAAAGGCCTGAGTACTGAGATATGAAGAGAAGACTTATAGGAGATGTGACCCAAATTTGTACGTTTGAATTTCAGTTGTAACTGTGGAGAAGTTGATATCCTCTGTGGTGCCAACTAATACTTCCCATGGAGGGCCTTCAGGGATGAAATTGGGAATACATGTCAAAAGATACTGAAATGTCTTCCTAGGCAGTACATTGATTCTTGAGGACATGAGTGGGGTACTGTGACAGTCTGCCAGGAGCAAAATTACAGGGCTACTCTTGACTTTTTCTTGGTAGGGCTCATTTGACAATGTGAACACTATACAGATCTGATTTATCTTCCCTGAACAACACTTTAAATGAAGTGCTAATATTTCCATTTCATGTCTGAAATTTCATTTCATGTCATTTTAAAAGTTAAAGCATGAAGCAGAAATATTTAATCTTCTCTGTGATCAGTTTGATTTGTTGGAAACACCTTTGCATGTAGCAGTGAAAATGTTTTTCTTGTGTGTTAAGTATAAATGTTATGGCATAGTTATTAATATTTTGATGATATAAATAGAAGTGAACTGAACTATTGAAAAGAAATCCTGATCGTTACCTACATAAAAACATGTCATCTGCAGGAAGTAACATGTTTTAGTGGCTGTAAATTAATGGTCTTCCCTAAAAACTTTCTTCCAAAGGAAATTTCAAAATCTCAGCCTTTCATTGTGATTGGGAGTGGTTTTTGGTTTTGTTTCAATTTCTGTGGCAACCGGAAATTTTGTTTGCTTACAGGCTTTGCTCACATAAATCTGATTTCTCTGGTCTCTTTTGAATACATCAGCTTGCATTTTTATCTCTGCTAGTACTTCAAACCTCTATCCTTAACCCTTTAACTCTGTTCAGTTCGTTGAAACTCTATCTCCTTAAGCAAAACAGGTTTTCCATATTTTATTAATGCTTTCAGATATCATTTTTTTCAGTCTATCAATATCAGAAATATAACCACATTTGGATAGAAATTGTATTCTTTCCTTATAGGAGAATTGCTATATTTCAAATGAGTTCTAGGAAATAAATTTACTCCAGATCTGGCTTCAAGGTTGTGGAATAAAATCTTTGTACTGTATCACTGTAAATTCAGGACCTAGTTTTCTTTACTGTGTTTTGTTTCCATTAATGTATGTTATTGTGTTTGATGTACTGATTAGCCATTCCACACGTGTTCCTGAAGAATGCCTTGTGCATAATACGATTGCTTCACAATCACTGAACTTCGTACCAAAAGTTTCCTGCAGTTTTGAACAAAATATTTCAATTGGTTTCTGAAAAGATGTCAGAATTCTATGTTTCTGAAACTTTGTTGTTCATGGAACGAATGATGAAATCTCATTGTATTTGTAGTGCCAATCTGAGCCTAGCCAGATTCCTTGCTTGGTTCCTCTCTGGCTTGGATGTATGCATTCCCTTCACTAGAGGGGAGAATATTTTCCCCAAAGCACCCCCAATTGTTTGGCCCTTTGTCATATATCAAAATAAGGCAGCACTCACAGCAACTGGACATGCAGATGTGCAGTCCTTAGCTAAGGAGAGAAGAGCCAGCACTCCTGATATGGGAGTCATTGGCAGCATGATAAAGCTCTGAATAAATTAGTGTGGGAGGTCAAACCTTTGAGCTCTGCTTTACCACCACAGTTGTTTGAGAACTTTACAGAGGAATAGATAAAGATTATGTTCTGGGGATTGCAGCTTCTGCAAATGGCATCTTCAGAGGGTTGCTGATAGACTCCACAGGTGGTTCCAGCTGCTTCCTAACTTTATAGGGAATGGTCTGATGATAGGAGTTAACTTCATGTCCTTAAACATTAATAAGCTGTAGCATCCAGCACATTCAGGCAGTTATCTGCAGTCTTTTTCATTTATAGGTTTATTCTATATTTATCCATGTCTTCGGTGCAGTTGCTTCCTATTATGAACATAGATACATTATATATAGGCTTTGTTGATGCTGATATAATTGAGTTTTAAATTGATGTTGAGCTCTCAGTTTAATTATGACTTTGCAAACCTGTTTGCAAGTTCCAGTAAAACTGATCTGCATTTATTTTTGCTGTCAATGAAATATATCTAGCTTGTATTCATTGTTAGCATTGATATTTATGTATCTATATCTGACTCGTTTTTTTTAGCTGTTGGATCTCATTGCTTTACTTGCATGAATTATCTGAGAAAAAACTGTATAGGCTCTGCACTGTGGGAAGATTCTGTCTTCATATACTTGTGCGTGCCGAGCAAACCTGTGATGTTGCTCTGCTGGTCTGACAGTTGTTTTTATTTTAGATAAATATTTTTGAGACTGTATCTATTTACGATTTTAACCTCTTGTGAATGGTCACTGCAGGTCATCTCTTGTCTGGTACCAAAGTAATAGTTAATCATACAGGAAAGAGAGAATGAGGGAAACTTGATGATTTCTTCCTGTGGGAAAGCAAGCAATAATTTTTGTTCATTTTGAGCTCATAAATTAGTTCACTAGAAGCTACATTACAGCCTATGTCTTTGTAAATAGCCTTGTAAATATTTGAAATTGCATTTCTGAATTCGAAGGCTGTAAAACAAGATTTCAGCACTTATTCCCAACTTAGCTCAAAAAAATGTTCTCTTTAATGAACATAAGAAAATCACTTTCAATATAAAATATCAGCAGTGTCCCATATTTAAAGTTTATCCTTAATGAATACTGTGGGCCTTGGAATAATTGAGAATAACTTGTATCACAACATCTTTATTTCTTCTGGACCCTCCCATAAAAGCACTGTTAGGAACAGGGCAAATCCAAGGAGAGCATGCAGTGTAGCCACAGCCATCTCTGCTCTGTGAGTTTTAGCAACCCCTGAAGAACACCTTCCTCTACGCCTCCTGTTTCTTGTTCACATGAATAGGTGGGAGATGTTTATATAAACTCGATTTTGGATAGGTCCCATGTTCAAGGTTATTATTTCTGCAACTTATCTGTGCAGAGAAGTACATTAAAGGTAGCCTATGGGGCAGCCTGGCCTTTCCAGGGATGGGAGCAATAGCTTACCTTCATTCTGTCTGGAAAACAGATCTACTCAGTCTCTGTCTCCCTTTTTTACTGAAATTTTTCTCCAAAGTCCTCCCTTACCATTTATTTTTCCTAAGACAACATGGGATAGCAGGACTCTGTTCAGTGCTAGCAAAAAGCTATTGTCTTTTACTCAGTTACTGTGTGACTGTTGTTTTTGACAAAATCTGGGATTTGTTTTACGTACTCAACTAATAATTTCCATACATCTGTAGCACCAGTAAACTACCTGGATTTTGGAAATGCTTCTTGTCCCAGTTTCAAATTGAACTGGCTCATTTTCTTGGACATGAATGCACGTGGACACTTGGATCATAATTCCACTGCTGTGCATCACAACCCAACAAGAGATCTGTCACCCCCTGCCTCCCAATCCTCTCCCAACCCCAAATCAAATGCTTATACTTCTCTAATGTAGCTGTCTGTCATCAGTTTTCCAGAGGCTATGAACAGTGTGGAAGAACCATGCAAGGATGATTGTTTGCATACATGAGCTTTCTTTGGGAGTACTGAAAATCAATTGCATTACTGATATCAATTAACCTCTCTTTATGCCCATTATCTGAGGGATGTGGTTAATGGGCATGGTGGTGATGATTGACGGTTGAACTAAATGATCCTAGTGGTATTTTCCAACCTTAATGATTCTTTTTGATTCTAGTCTTTGATTCTTTGTGAGGTCCTTTTGGCAGGGTAGATATTACTAGAAGGAAAATTTTAGACAAGAGTTGGATCAAGCAGCCATTTTCATTAGATAACTGTCATACTTGCAAGCTTAGCAGATGTTCCTAGAAATGGTCAAACTAAGCTGTGGAGTAAACACAGATTAGAAAGTACCCATGTTGGACACCTCTCTGAACATGAAGGTAACACAAAACCCAGAAGTTTTTGTATGTTAGACAACATAATTGTAGCCTAATTATTCACTTTTGCCTTCAAAACAGTGTGGAGAGCTCTAGCTGAGATCCACTGGAGGTGAGAGATGAGATGCAGAAAAGCAGCCAGTTGCAGACAGCTGCTAAACAAATAAACCTTGTTCTGTGCTAGTCCCAGTCTGAGTTTGCACAAGGCAGTGGCAGCTAAGGAATTGCTGAACTTCCAGGTCTCTGCATCATGTCCTGGGCTTACCAGCATTTATCAGCCCTTCCAGCCATTTTGTTTCATTACAGCACAAAGAATTTACTTTCACTTTGACAAGTGTTATTGCTGGTATAATGACTGAGAGTCTGATTTTATCATTAACTGATAAATTGGCTTGGGATTGATTTATTTGCATAAATATGAAATACAAGATTCAGCATGGACTAACAGGTAATCCTTTCAACTCCTCTTGATCTGACATATTTCCAGCCTGTGGAAAAGGGGGTAGAATAGAAAAAGGATAAGTTAAGAGATCTGGTGTCTTTGGTGATTATAAATGAATTGGACATTATGGTTTCTGTCTTTTCTTGGGGATAGATGATAGCAATTAGCTTGTCCATAGGCCGTAAGTAAAGCAGTAAAAAATACTTTTGCTTGGGACTTTGAAGCTTAATTAAACTGATGGTTTGATTTGACCATGTTGTTTTCCTTGATAACACATTTGCTCACAAAATAGGTTGGTATAAACAGTTTCTCTTCTCCGGTTCTTTACTTCTGCACTGTAGATTGAAATTCTCACTGGAAGTGGAGATTTGGTATATATTAGCCTTAAACTCAATGAATTAATGTGATTTCTGAAGACATTTTGGGTAGTGTTTTCCTATGAAAGATAACATTATTTTGTGAAAAGATGTTTAAAATAACTGGAGTGTTTGCTTTTCTTCTGAGGCATGCAGGCTTTCTCCTTCTGATCTGTTTAAGTATGGAAGATGTCATAAATTGGGTTATTAATAGCCTCATCCAGAGGGTCAGTGTTCATCAGTAGGCAAAAAATAAATAAAAAGTAATTTGAAGTATTTGAAGATGAGTTAATATATCTCAAACTTGTAATGAAGATTTGGGTATTGAACCTGGACACTTTTTTTAATGTTTTCCTTTGGATTACTGAATAGGAGTAGGACTGTCAGAGATGATAGCTAAAAATACTGAACACTTTCTACAAAAGTGGTGTTTTACAAATTATTTCTTGCTCTGCATGGCCATCAAAAGGATTTTCCTCAGCAGTCCATGTGTTAGTACTCATAACTATAATTATTCAATAACATTTGTTTCTTGGTGCTGAATGAAGCAAGACATCATAAAGTGAAAATTAAAAACTTCTAACTGTAGTATCAGCTATTTGGAATGCAACTTGTGCTTCACTATGCTGGGAAGTATAGTTGGCTGGCTTCAAAACTGAATAGATTCTCCCAGAAGATGGCAGTGCACCCACCTATGAGTAGTGTTCTGCCAGCTTTGCAGGCTGTAACATTTCTAGCTATTTTTTCAATATTTTGTGCAGTAACAAAACCAAGTATTGAAAGTTGGGTGTGGACACAAATGGCAGTTTTGATCCTGAAATTGGAAGTGGACAAGGTTGTTCCACTAAGCCCCTGTGTGCTGCATGGATGAGTAGTGGGCTGGACACTAAGGAGCAGGCTGGCAAATTGCTTAGCATTCTGCTACACCCAGCAGCATGCTGAAGATCCCCTTTCCCCTGGAATGCTTCAAATAATCCCTCTCCAAAGCCCACATTCATAACTTTAAAATGTATGTCAGATCTTAAAATGTCATTGCTCGCAGAAGTGGTACAACAGTAATAGTAAGAAATGCAGGAAACAACAACATTTAAAACTTCGTCTGTGTTACTCTTCTGCTTCCCTGATTCTCAATGAAAAATTTATTTATTCAGATGGGGATCAATAGCATATGTTCAGAAATACCAAGATCAACTACTTCTGAATCAGCTCTAGTCTAAGAGCAATCAGTAAGTGCTGTAAGTGTAGGTATATTTCCAGTTTGAGTAGCATAGCAGTAGCTGAAGTGTAGATTTTCAAAGCAGAACTATTTAATCTTTCGGAAATGTATCTACTCCTTATCATTTTATTCATTTCAGAATGTTCAGTAGGGAATGCTAATAACTTTTTTAAAATAATCCACATTAATCTGTAGCTATAATTTGCAGAAAACAAACAAACAAACAAAAAAATAACCAACAAAACATGCCCAAACATTAGCTCTTCTTTTGTGAACTGTTTATGCAAGTCTTTACACGTATGCACAAGCTCTTTTTGTGGTGTACCTGAATGAGATGTTTGTGAAGAGCAGAGGGAGAACTGAGGGGGCTTTAGAAAAGCAGCAATGCTTACAGGTAAATTTTGGATCTCAACTTCGCCACTCATGAACTGTCACATACAGCTAGAGAACACTGAAATATTTATTCTTGGCAGCTTAGTCTGAAAAAAGTTCTGATGTGTCTTGTTTGCAACCATTTATTTAGTTTTCCAAGCAGCAGAAATGCATTGACAGTGTAGGGAAAAAAAAAAAAGTAAAATAAAAATTTCAGCTGTTTCTGTAATGTAAAGAAGAGATGAAAACCAACTGTGTGTTCTTGTCCTGCAGTCAAATATAATTGCATACTCTTGTATTATTGTTTAGAAACTGTGGGTGCTGATTTTACTAAGCTAACATGAGCTGCACCATTTCCTTTGCCAAAATTAAGCAAGAAATTTTTGTTGTTGTTTTTTTCTCTTTCTTCCTGCAGTAACTCATGTGAGCTGTGAGACACATTAAGTTTTGAATGTCTAGATGTCAGCTCCCTGTTTAAAAGTGTGTTTGTTTTCCTCATTAAATGACCATCCTTAGCCTCCTGCAGGACTCATCTGTGATTGGATCCCTCCTGATTGAGCATAAACTCAATCGGACAAAATCAGCCTTAGCACCTAACGAGGCACAGCAGCATCTTCCTATTGAAGTAGCCAACAGACCTGTCTATCACATCCTTAATGGACAAAATCACAGTCCTTAAATTCAATAAAGGGGAAGGTGAAAGATTTGATCCTGTCACTCATTCACCAGTAGAGACTGTTTTTCCAGTTCGCTCCACCAGTTTTACCGTTGCCAGTTTCACCACCCCTGTATCTATTGGCAGCCATCCCTCCCTTTTGTCAGAAGAGGGCTTACATTAAATCTAACACTGTCTCCTTTTTAATACTCACCTTTTTAACACAATTCCTCTGATGCCTGCACGACTCGCACTACTTGTGTGACTGACTAAGCTTTGGGGTTCTATGCAACTGCTCCGTACTGTGTGTTGGCATTTGCTGCTGCCACTGTGTAACCTGGATATTCTGTGATGTGTAGATGATACTGCTTGCTATTTCCTTGCTCCTTCTGTGTAAAATCTCAATAAAAGTGAGAATTATCACTAGTCAAACTGTGCAAATATCTTGGCTGACTATTCCGCAATAAGACAAGCTACCTCAGCACCAATAAAATGTTGACATTACTTTTTTTTTTTTTCACAGTAGTATTTCTTAGTTAATTCTCCATCTGTAACCACACTGCTTAAGGTAAAAGTGGCCGTATGATTTGGTCCAGCACAATGCAATTCTGGACCAAATTCTGTGACCCTAAAGCTAGAAGATATTTATATTATAGGCAAAAAAACCTGCTAAAAATGAAGGACAGATCAGGATATGTGGTTTATTGTAGGGTCAGTGGCTGTCAGTATTTTTATTTTCCTTTCCAATGTGCATGTGAATTATAAATAAAGCTGCTTTGTTTTCTATAATTAAGGCATTAAATTTAACCTCTGTCAAAGGGTATTGTGATTAAAATTGTGTGATTCAGGTTCTTAAGGTACTGAATTTGACCTACTTCTTTCTTCTACTGGAGTTTCATATATCTTTTGGGAGCTGAAAGGAACTTCATACACAGCCACTGTTGAAGAAGTTCAACAGAGCAGCAAGGCAGAGTTAGAGGCCAAGCAACAGCCACAATTTCATCTGTTTTGTACTTAATATGGATCATTGTCTTTGCTAAAAGCTTGAAGAATTCATTTCACGGGATACACTTAAAATACGTGAAATACATTGGCTTCATTCTGAAAGCTCAGTCACATCTTTGTTGTTAAGATAGAAAAATGGCGAAAGCTGGTTGCAGACATCATGTGATAATTAACTGCAATTAATAGCTTAAAGCTTACAGAGCTCCCCTAGGAAACAGGAGAGCCAAGTCTGAATTACCCTTCAGCCAAAGTGGGTTCAAACACGCCTCTCCCAGGCCAGCTCACACCTGAAACTCATCCCTTTGACTAGTTTGCGTTGACTTGTCCACAGTCTTCCTACAATCCCTGATAGTGCTGTAGTCTCACAGTCTGCTGCTTTTCAGTATCTAAAGGGGGGCTGTAGGAAGGAAGGGGACAGACTTGTTAGCAGGATCTGTTGTGATAGAACAAGGGGAAATGATTTCAAACTAAATGAGGGGAGATTTATACTGGATATGAAGAAAAAGCTTCTTATGATAAGAGTAGTGAAGCTTTGGCACAGAGAAGTGGGGATGCTCCATCCCTGCAGACACTCAAGGTAAGTCTGGACAGGGCTCTGAGAACCTGAGGGAGCTGTAGGTTCATCACAGGGCAGTTGGACTAAATGGATTCAAGGGTCCCTTTCAACTCAAATGATTCTATGATTTCTATCCCAATGCTGAACACCCTTAAGCATCTCACTACTTGGAATGTCTTGCAAATCAATCTTTTTATTACTGGTGAAATTCTAATATCAGTCTGGGTAGCCTGAAGGTCATGGGAAGGAAACCAGATCCTAGCAGAACTGGACTGCCCTTTTTCCCTTTTTAGCCACATACTACAAAAAAAAAAAAAAAAAAAAAAAAAAAATTCCAAAACAAGACTCCTAGGTGCTCCTGAAGGATGTTGTGGGGCTGCACGTATTTCATTTGGAATCTGAAAACAGTTCATTGAAAACAGCTAGTCCATGAACGTGGGTATAGATTTTGCTGATGTCTGAAGCAGAATTACGAAGGCAGACCAGTCATACCACGTTTCTTGACTATAGTCTCAGACTGCAAGTACAACACTATCATTAACAATCAGAGCTCATATTGTCTAGTGTTTACAAAGGACCTGGTTATGTTTGGGAATTGTCACAATTCTTCTCTCATTACCCATTTCATAAGCTCCTCCACCTCTCTTTTTAATTTAAGGTGCAGACATACATCTATTATGTCATTTAGCCTTGGAATGTAGGCAGTTTCACTAGTACTACCTACCCAATAGACAGCACACTTCTAGTAGAGACCTGAATTTGTTCCCAGGCAGGCGGGATAAGCTATTTCCACAAGGTGCTGACATTTCTTGAATGCAGTGTATGCATCACAAAGGTAAGATGTCAATAATTGTTATAGTGAATGAAGTTTAAAGAATACTCAGTTAGGTCTGTTGGAGGCTTTCAATATACTTCAATTTCTCTCATACACAGAAGGAATGCAAATGTTTCCAACAGAAGTAATCACACTGCAATATTTTTAGATCTATGTAGCTCAGTCCTTTGGCTGTTTTAGGTTCTTAAGATCACTTTGAGTTTGGGCCTAAATCTTTAGGTTATAAATAATTCTCAGGTCAAGACGATTTACTTTTTTTCCTAGTGAATCACCTTCAGATTTGAATTAAGTACAGTTACACAGCAGGAGAAGGGAACATTGCATTGTTGGTAGAACATTTTTTGTCTGAATTTCTGTGTCAGGACATGCATTAAATTACTAATAATGCCAATGCCCATCTCTGGAACCAAAAGTGCTGAGTAACATTTGCAATTGAAAAGGAATGCAATTCTAGTTCTTCTCTTCGAGCTAAAAACACAAAGTTTCATCAGGTTATTCCGACTGGAATAGCCACCATAAAGACAATGATAATGTTTACTTACTGTAGTTTACTTTTAATTTGATTATATGTGTGCATGTATACATTGTATAAGCAAAAAATTTTTGTGTTTATGAGTATCTAACTGTTTCAGTACATGCACATAATATAATCAACTCTCACACACTCTTTTGGTTTCCACTTTTCTGCAAATGGTTTGATAAACAGAGAGTTTTCAGAAAATCCTTATCTCAGTATGAAATGTAAAACTCAGAATGTCATATCCATGACAGCCTTCTTTCACAATACCCATTTTTTCATATGTTGTGGCTATAACGATAGAAACCGGACCCAAACACTTTACATTGTATTGACAATTTTCATAGGCTAATAATATGATATTGATAATATTGAAAGGAGTCATTTGGGAAAAGAGGAGTTAAGGGAGAGAGAGAATTTTTTTCATAATCTGAGAGGAGTTCGGCCGCAGAGCCAGTAGCAAATGTGTGTGGGTTGGGTTCCAAAAGAGTTTACAGATCTTTTTTTTGTTTTTT
Organism: Lagopus leucura; assembly: GCF_019238085.1. NCBI lineage: Eukaryota > Metazoa > Chordata > Aves > Galliformes > Phasianidae > Lagopus > Lagopus leucura. The sequence continues at coordinate 4,129,505 of NW_024962252.1, read as the reverse complement.
TTCAAATCCTTTTTTTAATATATATTTTTTTCTCTCATGGCTTTGTATACTTTAAGAAATGGGAGTAGGGCTCTCTTACATTTACAATAGATCTTAATAGTTGCAAAAGATAAGTACCAGATGTCCAGAGCTGGTTTGATTATCAAGGACTGGAGAAAGATACATGACAACCCAAGACAACTCTCTACATATCACTAGGCCATTGATACAGTGTTTGTGAAATAGACATTTTGGCCATGAGGCAAATATTTTATTTTCAAAAGGGATTTGTTTAATATCACTATCTTAAGAAACATTTTATCTCTTCTTCCCAGAATTCGGAGTTCTAGAGTTCAGAGTTCTTCCCAGAGCTGGCTGATGTGGTTGCCAAGTCACTCTCCATCATATATGAAAAGCTGTGGCTGTCAGGCAAAGTCTCCAGGGAGTAGAAAAAGGGAAATGTCACTTTCATTTCCAGGAAAAGGAGAAAGGAGGAGCCAAGGAACTACAGGCCGGTGAACCTCACCTATTTGCCTGGGAATGTCGTGGAACAGATCCTCTTGGAAGAGTCTTGGGTCATATCAACCATTGGCTACTAGCAATGTTCAAAGGGTTTTGTAAGTATCCAAAAGCATTTTTTCTATCCCATTCTTGGAAGGCAGGAAAATGAGACAGAAAAGGTGCCACAGAAACTCTTGCTGTCAGGATGGAATCCTTAGCCCTGGGAGAATCATTTGTTAACTCATAAAATAATTCCCAACTGTGACCTCAGATAGCAGCTGGAACATAAGAACCTGCTATTTAATAAGGTGAATCATATAAGATTTTTTGGCTTTTCCCTAAGAAGTTGCGTGGGAGGAGCTAACACCAGAAGATAAACACATGACTAAGCAGTATTTTCAGGTGCATCAAGAATTGAGAGGCTGTTTTTCCAGTCTCCTTTCCCTGTTTTCCTGCATCACTCAAGGCAGGAGGTAAAAGAGGTTAGGTGGGGGAGGGAAGGTGCTTTTAGTTTGTTTTTAGTTTTCACTGCTCTCATCTATTCACAAAAGCAATAAATTGTATTAACCTCTCCACACTGGCTCCATTTTGCCCATGACGTTAATTGGTGAGTGATCTCCCTTTCTTTATCTCAACTTATCAGCTTTTTCTTCATTAATTTTTCTCCTACTTTCCTTCTGAAGAGGAGAGTGAGAGAGCAGCGTGGTGGAGCTGAGCTGCCCAGCTGTATTAAAATCCTGTACGTTTATAGGCTCATGTGGGAGCAGTGCTTGAAGAGCTACAGCCTATGGGAAGCCCACATGGGATCAGTTCAGAAAAGACAGCATCTGATGGAGGAAGGACCCCATGGTGGAACAGGGACAAAGTGATGATGAAGGAGCAGAAGAGACAAAGCATTAAGGACTGGCTGCAGCCCCCTTTCCCTGTTCCCCTGCACTGCTTTTAGTTCTCACTGCTCTTGTTATTGGTAGGCAATAAATTACAATTTTCTCACTTGTTCTCAGTATGTTTGGCCTGTGACAGAGATTAGCTAATGATACCCTTGTATTTATCTCAACCCATGAGAATTTATTTCATGACATTTTTCCTCTTGCTTACTTCAGGAGGGGAAGTGAGGGAGCAGCTGTGCGGTTCTTAACTGGCCACCAGTGTGAAACTGCCACAGCATCATCCTGCACTGGTTGTATGCTAGGCGCTCCTTTCACCAGAATTTTGAAAACCTTGCATTAGTTTTGAGGCAAATGGTATCTGATACATATAGCCATGTCAGCAAACTTAGTGACTGCACCATATGTGGCTAGCAACAGGAAGACTGTAACCAAATCTGTATTGAGATACAGCCATAGCCTTCTTGGGATAATGCCTTTTCAGTTGCACAAGATATAGTTCCCTTTGTAACACATCCTGCCTCTGATAGCACCACCCTTCTGTTGGCCTTTGGTGTTGATTGCATACTCAAATTACACAGCAACTGAAAGTGTCTGAAATTGATTTCAATTAAGATGCTACAAAACAAGGTGGAGAAGTCTTAAATTGTTAGAAATAGCATTTAATGAAACTTTGTTTTTAGTAGTTTGCTCAAGGATTCAGAGTATTTTATCCTACATCTGTTTTCTTAATGGTCATTGTTTTAAGAACAACTCAAGCACCTAGAAAGTGTTCATCCCTGCTATCCATTCTGCCAGGCTGCTGCATCAATTCTGTATAAGAGGTAAGTGCTGGAACCAGTAGGTAATTTGTAGCATAACTAAAGGGAGGCACTTCTAACTTCCTTCAAAACCTCAGAGGACAATAGCATTTTCCTGTCTGTATCTTACTAGAGTTCCAGGAGATGAAATTAATTGCAATAAAAGATGCTGAGTTCCGCTGATTAAGAGTTCAGTATAGATGAGAGATAATTAATTAGCTTTTATAAAGTGCTTTGAAATCCTAGTGTGATTCAGTGGTGATATTTAGAAGAATGTGTTTGCTTCTTTCTCTAAGTAGTGTTTCCTTCAGTGTATTTTGTCGTATCTACAAATTTTTACACACACGCTTACTGTTAAGCACATAAGGTGTTTCTTTCAATTTAATTGGACTGTGTGCATTTGTGGGAAATAGAATTCCCTTTAGATACTCAGTAATTATCACTGCTTTTTGTATAGTTATGTAATAACATGTATTTATTAAATCAAATTAATAAAATTAACCATTTACTTTATTATTAGAAAGAAACTAAATTTTAAGAATGTTTGCAATTATCTTGAATATCATATCCCACTTTCCTCATACACATATCAATTCTCCACTGAAAGCTTTAGCACAAAAAACCTAGGCTATTTCAAGACATGAGCATTATTTATATTTGTTTACATTACAAAAGATCCTGAAGGTCTGACTCACAGACAAAAAGCTCTTTAAACTAAGCAACTATAATGCCAGAACAAATTGCATTCCCTGCTTGAGTGCTTCATAGGCAAGTTAAAAAATGAACTAAAACTGTTCATTCTTGGACAGAAGGGTGAAAGCAAGGACGGGTAACCTGGGAGGAATTAAGAGACATTGCCTTGATATAATTAATACCGGACAGGGACACCAAGGGCAAAAAGAAAAGCTTCTATGAATGGGAATATAGGAATGTCAGTAATAAAAGGAAAACTATGGAAAATGAGTCCTCTCTGGTAGGAAATGAGGGATCAGGTTACCTGAGATATAGAGAAGGATGAGATACTCAATGACCTTTTGCCTCAGTCTTCACCGACAAGTGCTTTAGTCACACTGCCCAAAGGATGATGAAGAACCACTCACTGTGGGGTAAGATCTGTTTTGAAACCATCTAAGGGACCTCAAGGTGCACAAATCAATGGGAAGTAATAAGGGGTGTCCAAAGCTCCTGATGGAACTGGTGAAAGAATTTGTTAAGCCACTACCCATCATATTTGAAAGTCATGGCAGTCTGGTAAAGTTCCCCCTGACTGAAAAAGGGAAAATATTCTCTCAATTTCTAAAAAGGGAAAAAGGAAGACTTGGGGAACTACAGGGTAGTCAGTCTTATCTCTATGCCAAGAAATATCGTGAGCAGATCCTCCTAGAAACTAACGAGTTTCTAAGCAGTTGTTAAGACATATGTGATGGGTGATGGGCAATATGGCATCACTAAGGGCAAAGTGTGTGTGAGACAAATTTGATGGCCTTCTATGTTGGGGTTACACCACTAGTGGATAAGGTAGAGGCAACTGCTATCATCTCCCTGGACTTGTGTGAAGCATTTGATATCGTCTCTCATGACATCCTTGTCTCTAAACTGAGGAGACATGAATTTGAGGTATGGACCTCTTGATGGATAAGGATTTGGCTGGATAGCACAACTCAGCTGATGTCTTGATGTCTAAGTAGAAACCAATCACAGAATAACCAAAGTTGGAAAAGACCTTGAAGATCATCCAGTCCAACCATCCGCCTATCCCCAGTAGTACTCGCTAAACCACATCCCTCAACACAAAATCCAAACGTTCTTGAACACCAGGGTCAGTGACTCCACTACCTCCCTGGGCAGCCCATTGCAGTGCCTGACCACTCTTTCAGACAAGTAGTATTTCCTAATGTCCAGCCTAAATCTCCCCTGGCACAGCTTGAAGCCGTTCCCTCTAGTCCTATCACCAGTTACATGAGAGAAGAGGCTGACCCCCAGCTCACTACAACCTCCCTTCAGGTAGTTGTAGAGAACAATGAGGTCTCCCCTGAGCCTCCTCTTCTCCAGACTGAACAATCCCAGCTCCTTCAGCCACTCCTCATAAGGCCTGTGCTCCAGACCCCTCACCAGATTTGTCCTTCTTTGAACCTGCTCCAGGGTCTCAATGTCTTTCTTGCAGTGAGGGGCCCAAAACTGGACACTGCACTCAAGGTGCGGCCTCACCAGTGCTGAGTACAGGGGGATGATCACTTCGCTGTTCCTGCTGGCAACACTGCTTCTGATGCAAGCCAGGATGCCATTGGCTTTCTTGGCCACCCGGGCACACTACTGGCTCATTTCAGCTATTTCATTCTATGATTCTGTGATCCCAAACTCATAGTCAACATGTGAAACAAAGGTAAAAGGCAGAAATTCTGCAGGCGAACAGTAAAGAAGATTGAAAGAACAAAGCAATCAGTTTCGATGATGCCTTCACTGATAAGGGAAATTTGCCATTGACACCAGTTCTGTGGGGACTTTATCGTTGAATCTGAAGAGTGTGCTTGGCATATTCACTTATATTTACATACTACTTTCATTTTCATAGCCTGAGATAATTTAGAGACCTCAATATTTTGATTATAGAAGTAGCTGTGGAATTGTGTTAGAAAGATAACACTACAATTATCTGATGCTAGATTCCAACAGCTATAACTCATCTCATCAAAGTATTCTGAAATTTTACATCAAGTGTCAAAAGACTTTTGCTATTTTTTTCTTTCTACAATGGGATGCACATTTTATCACCAGCCCCCACCTAGCCCCCGCCTTTAAAACAGCATTTTAGTTTTAAAATAAGAACCATCCAGCTCATGAACCATTGGCAAATAACATTTCTTCTTGATTGATTCTGCAACATAACTTCAGTTAAGTGTAGCATGACCGGTTAATTGAAAACTGCTTTCCATTTAGAATTCACTCTCTGCTAGTCAATGATAAATAATTATTTCATCTGGCTCATTTCACATAATAAACTTTAAACACTCAAGCCTGTCACTGACTTTAAAAAAGCAAAGGTATTATTCTGTATTCCACAGCTTTCTAATACTCTATTTTATGTTTCATTCTCCTCTTTTATGACACTTCTTTACTTTTAAATTGCACTTATTCAGACAAATGGGTAAGACTGCATATTTTATCTATGCTTCCTTATTTCCCTGAAGATTGTTCCTTATTTGAAATATATTAAAAAAACTGAGTGAACTCTTTGTCTCAGCTATTGTGGTGCAGGTGCTATAAACCTGCGAGGGTACATTTTGTTTTCAGAACTGAAATGATCACGTTAGTATCTGGGAATGAATAGAAATGAACTATGCAAAACAATCAAGTTGAGAAACAGATGTTGAAAAAATGTGTATTTTGCATTATCGCCTTCAATGCTTCATGCCGGCCTAGAGCAATTTTCAAGTCATCTGAGACGAAATTATAGCCATATAAAATACCCTGTTAACATATGAAATGAGAAGATGCAGTTCTTTAGATTGTATTTCACTTTGAGACTTCAGATTTTCTTCAGTACTCAGTGACAAGGTACAGGGTGACATCCACTTTCTGAACTTATCAGAGTTATCAAGTCTTCATTCTGGAAATGCTCCTCCTGTTTGTATTTTATGATTAATGACTATGCTATAGGTGACATTTAAATATTTAAATGCATGACTGCAAAATTTTTATGTCTTATTTCTTTGCTTTTTGCTCTTTTTTCTTAAGTTTGCAGTTCAAGCATTTTAGAGACTTACCTTCAATTGACTTTCACTCTCCAAGTAGCTTTATGGCATTACTGAAATTATTTACAATAAGATGCAATCACATACTGAGGTACTAGTTTTGTTTTACATTCACCTTGTTGCTGACAATTGGCAGACTAGCATGCAGAACAGGAATCTCAGCTCAACTACTTGATTTAAGCTGAGTTGAATTTATGCGTCAAGAAAGAAAATAAAATATAAATTCTGATTCCTTAAGCCGTCTCAGACGATTTATTGTAACATATAAAAAAAGAGACTTTAAACTGTAATATGGTTAGTGATTTGCATTTGATGGGAAGAGATAATAGCTGAAGAGCTCAATGGAATGATATTCACATCATCCATTACATCCCTTTCTCATCCAATGTAATCAAAGCCCTATGTTCATTACTGGGAATGTTATGACATTAAAGGTTGAAGAGAAAGAATGCTAAGCCCCTTTTCTCAGACATGGCATACTTCTGTTTTGAGCAAAATGTTTAACTTTCTTTTTTATTTAGGTACATCATCAAGTTTGCCTTCCATACAGAAAGAGGACCTTCTGACATTCAGGTGGAATAGATTAAAAAAAAAAATAATGTCACAGTAACAACAAATTTAAACTACCAAGCTACCAGATACGATAAAATATTTTGGTAAGTAGATCTCATATAGTTCTATATGGAACATTTAAAGTCTACACTAGGTGTAAAATTCTCCATACCGTTGTACCTGTCATAAACTAAAGGAAATTTCCGTAAGTGGTCTTGAGCTATCACAGTCAGGAGCCATTCATACTGCTAGAAATATTTCTCTTCCTCATAACAGTAATCATTTTATTAGAGGAAAAGAAGTATGATAATTTTCTTTTTATAATCTTGAAACACTTTCCATTGCAACTTTTAATGAAATCCCTGGCTACAAAGCAAGAATTTTGGGACAGATGCCGTTATGATAAAAATCATGATCCTGAAAATTTTTTAACTGGAACCCTGCAAATAGAGTAAAAGTGTGCATCAGTATATAAAAGGCATAAAAATACCTAAAATAATTTTAAAATATTCAGGAGAGATACATTTCTTGTTAATTCTACCGAGTGCTAGAACCAGTGAAGAGTAACATCTAGCAGTGACTCTTATTTTCTGTTAATCTTACTATTCCTACAGTGAGAAAAGAGTGCTTTCCTAGCAGATCAGAGCAGGGTTCAGATTGCTTCCTTCCACAAACTTTTTATTACTGAAGAAAACTAGCTATTCTGTTTTCCTTTCTGTATGATGTAATCTGCCCAAGGATTTTGAAAGCCAGTATTTGTGACAGAAATCTCGTATCTAACTGACTGCATATAAGGATTGTGTTCTGGGTTAAACAGATTTAAATAGAAAGAAATATAAAAAAATGTGTATTCATATTTCAATAATGCATAGATGCCCTTATGCTTGACCAGGCTTGCTCTGTATTAAGTGCTTACAAACCTACAGACCACAGCTACAAAAGGACAAAAGATAAACGATTATACAGTTATTAATGAACAACTGCTGTTGGAATGGATATCCAGTGCCATAAAATTTTTTTTGGATAATGAAGAAAAAAAGCAGCCCTCTGCACTATAAGATGGATATCCCAGATGGGGTGAAAAAAACTGATGTGGGGTGTGTGATCTCTGAGTTTGATTTCGTCACCGACTTTCTTTGGGGAAGTCACCTCGCATCTGCTTCTCCTCTGTTCTTTCCTTATTTATCTACTTCTCTAGATAGGAAGCAGTTTGTCACAAGGCTGTCATCAGCTTATCTCAAGCAGTGCTATCTTATACCTCTGTTTTACTCTTTACTCTGCCACATACTGTGTGGCACGCTGGATCTCATTATTTGTCATCAGGATTCCTCCTCTACAGGTGACCTAAGACTGGTAATTAGCATATTTAACTATTAGTGTAGAAGAAGTATACTTGTTTTATACTTGTTTAGATAAGCTGTATTCTTGATGTGTTCTAGCCAGCCATTCATCTTTTGCATCTATTAGCTCACCTCCTATAAAAATTACTCCAGAAATCATAGTCTAATGGATAAGTCCAATGTCACAAGTGCTTGGAGGGAGCTCAAAAGGAAACCTAACACCAATTTCTCATCCAGTATAGTAAATGTTTTAGACATCCCATACTTTCCACTCAGCTCATCCCAGGAGACTGTGGTTAAATAGCAGCAGAATAAGTGTTCCTAGATTAACTGTCTCCATTTTCAGACTGCATTCACATTTACAGGATTCACAAATTCAACCATTAGTCAAGAAAACATTGAAAGATCAGGGTTTTAAAAAGAAATCACTTCAATGTCGACATGAGAGCCTGGAATTCCTATAGAAATAGATAAGTTAAAACACATAAATAATGCCAAACAGGAGCAGAAATTCAGAGTATCTTAACAAAGACATTTGGGCAGTAGGTTTATAAAACAGACTTCAACCCTCTTTGTATATTAGTGACAGAATATGAACACAAGATATTCAAATGTTGCTATAACATTATTAAAATTGCAATAAGTGAAGTAAAGCAGTTCTATTTTCTTCTTCATCTCAAGTCACTAATGTGAATGTGATTCTTCACAGTACTTTCAGCAGAGTTTTACGTCCTGGCAATGAAGAATCATAAATCATCTTGTGCATTAGAGCTCAGGTACATGTCACAGATGTTTTTGATATTCTAGATATTTCTAATATTCTAAATATTTTGGTCACATATAGAAAAAGTCATATAAAAAATCCTTTACCCATTAAAATATCTATCTATCTATCTATCTATCTATCTATCTAGATTATCTAGATTATCTAGATATTATGATATCTAGAGAGATAGATATTATGATATCTATCTATCTAGATATTATAATATCTAGACTTATCTAGATATTATTTAGATATTTAGACTTATCTAGATTTATTTAGATATTATGATATCTATCTATCTAGATATTATAATATCTAGATAGATAGATATCATAATATCTAAATAAATAGATATCATAATATCTGTCTCTCTAGATATCATAATATCTAGATAATCTAGATAGACAGATATTATAATGGGTAAAGGATTTTCTCTGGATAGATGGACAAATCTGGATGATGTAACTTCAAATCAAAGCCCAGTTAGGATAGGTATTTATTCAGCAATCAGTACATCCGTTTTAATTTATTTGTATCTGTAGAGATCATTAAAAGATTGGCATTCTAACGGCTTCAAGTTGTTTTCACTGTGCAAGCTTGTCTATTTTTTTATACTTATAGTCATGAAGTTTCAGATAAGTAGTATTCATAATCAAATATTCTCTGCAGACAATCTTATGCCTATCATTATTTTATAATAAATATTACTTGCACATAAATACTAGATAAAGCACATCTTCCCACTTCAGAACACTGAATAAGAATGGTTAAGAATGGAAAAGAATATTTTATTTTAGCTCTGGAATTTCAATCATAAACATATGATTGCCCTTATGTTAATCGTTGGTGACTTTAATACAGTTTTTTAAATTTTTTTTTAGAATGTTGGGGAGTCAGTGGGAAATGAAGAAACCCCAAATCTAGTTCTTGTCCAGAATTTTTGTTACATGATATTGCACTTGGCATGTATGCAAGCTAGAAATACTGTAGAAACAAGCACTGGTCTTTGACTTTTCAACTTTGCTTGCGTACTTGACTGTTTATTCTGCTATTTATATCTCAAAGTATGGCAGAAATACACAGTAAAATAACTTAAATCAGATACACTGTCTTTCAGCCTTTCTTACTTAAAAAGGGGAAAGAATCCCAGAAGTAATATAAATTGGAGAAGCACACATCTTTATTTTGCCCAACCCAAAATGCTTCAGTCCAGCTTTAGCCTCTCTGATGCCCTCAACAGGCCATGAAATTTTGGGAATCTATTTTACATTGCTCCCAGAATACAATTAAAATTTTGCAATAGAATTGCTTATGAAACTAAAAACTTTTTTTACCAAGCAAAATTTCTAAAGGTGTGGAAGAAACAAAATATTAGTCTAATGAACTCACTAGGACTATCCAAAAGATGGCTTAGATGAGACTTTTCCTTCAGATCATTATTAATGCATTATGTCTTCCACAAGATGGCTCAAAATGACTATGCTCAAATGTTTTGTTGTTGTTACTTGTTTATTTAGTTGTTTATTTGTTTGTTTGTTTATCCAAATGCAGAACCTAAGCATCATTCTTAATTTCAGGTTATCAAAATCTGTTTTCTTTGATCACCCAGGCAGAATGAGTTGGAAGAAACTGCTTTCAGATCCTGCCAGCATACTCTCAACACTAAGGACTAAGATATTGTGAAGCTGGTCTCTTATGGACGGTTACTACCTTTGTTTTCTTAGTTTAACCTAAACATACTCAACATACACACTGTGCATTCTGAATCTTGCATTTCTTTCAGTTTGTTATTTCAGTGCAGTAACTAAGATGTCATTACCCATCCAATCAAAATTTAGTACCCCACTTTAAATGGCACCATACAAACGTAAGCTTTGCACAAAACTACTTTTTACCATTTATTCAAATTGATCATCATAATAATGAGTTATTACCTACCTGTGTGCTTCTGGAGATCTGAAGGACAAAGTTGCCCCTTCCCATTACTTCTCTCTTCCACATTCTTCCTTGTCTTTGGCTGTATTTCCCAATCTTTTTCCTTCTTGACTGAAGGATATCTTCATTCTTCCATTCAATCTCTGTGCTGACGCTGAATTAACTTAATGACAACAGCATTCAACCTTCAGCAATCATGAGGAAAACTACATCCAAGGATGTCTTTAATAGCAGAAGAAAAACTTCCTAATTTTCAGCAGCTGTTCTTAAAACCCCATCCATAAGTAGGCAACTAGTGCTAGCTGTATGCAACATGAAAAAGTGATGCAGAGGGCCATGAAGTGTGTAATCACCTCAAGTGAATTCTGAAAATGAATACTGTTAGAATTTAAGATGTCAGCTGAGGAAGAAAAATGAGAATCTGAAAACCTCGGTTCCTCAGATGCTTTGTTATCACTGATGAAACTGCAAAGGTGCCTAAGGCTCTGCTCTGCACACGCTTCTTTCTGCGACTGTCTTATCTGGATCCAAACTGGGACTCTTTCGTTAACCTTCCTACTTAGAACCCTGTAAGACTTAATACAAATGTATCCAAAACGTACCTATGATGTATCTATGGGAATGAGAACAACAGCTTTTATGAGATAAACTAATTGATTCACGGGAAAGAGAAGCAATAATCAATTTAATCTAGGTAGTTGACCTAGATTGGATATTGTGAGTAATTCACACAGGGAATAGAGAACACCCCCCACAAGCTTTTATGCTGAAAAGGTTCAAAACCATCTATTGGAGACCACCTGAATTAGAGACAATCTTAGGATCTTTCAGATGTTTCCCATCTTTCTCGAAGCTTTCTTGCTGTGCAGCAAAGAACTGGAAAGTCATTGGACTAAACAGAACATGCAAGAATAAGCATGAGATTTTAATCCAAGATTTTAATCAGGAAACTTGCCCAAAAAGGATGAACTGTGGATTCCTTTTCTTGTTCCAAGCAGAGTTTACGTACTAAATGTTAAACAGTTAGTGAATAAAATAAACAAACATGGTTCAGAGCTGGGACTGGAACCTGGCACTTAATCTCCAAGAGAGCTTTGCCATCACTTGCTGCGTTAGGTTGTTGCAGGCATTTTTCTGCAGAAATTTAGGGCAGCCACAAACAAAAATGACTTCTAGCTTGTTGTCCAAGACTTTGCTGGGAAATGTGTGATAACTATCAACTCAGGTTGATAGCTCTTCCCAGGCATGCTGCAAGGGCTTTGTGTGCCCATCTCAAGGCTGAACCTAGCTCATGGAGAGCTAACAATGCCTGCCCTTCTGAAACCAGTACTAACATCTGCACTAGGTATTAAGTGCATACAGGGCTGGTCTCTGTCATGGAGGCCAGCAGTCAGAATACTGCCTCTTCAGTTCTTTTTTTTTTCCAGAATATAGTGCCTTCAGCACCAGAATATAGTGCTTATAGTAAAACTGCCTGTTGGGAATTCCTACAGGCCTACATTGTCTTTCAAAGCAGAAACCATCTGGGTGACTTTCAGTGCCAATTTGGGTCATTTTAACAGTTTCACCATGTAAGTCAAACTCCTGTGCTTGGGAACATTCCTTCATGCTATTTAATTCATTCTTTTAAGCATAGCCAAAGTGATCTATCAAAGTCAAGCAGGAAGCATCTTGTCCTTTCACTAATCTGTTTTTTTTTTTTTTTTTTTTTTAATTCTACTAATCTTTTTGTGTTTGTATTTTTTTCCCCTCTGGCTGCAGGCAGTGGCCCTTGGTGGTTTCTACAGGGATAGCTGCTGTTCATGCAGCATTTTTTGGATGCAGAAGCTGAATGACCTGCACAGCTCAGTGTGTGGACTTTCAGGAGCTTCTCTGCAATACGGAAGCAGGAAAGCCTTCAAGAGAAAGAAATTGTGTGAATGCATCTGTGAAGCAAATTTTTTGTATTGTGTACAACACTGAGGTGCAAGTCTTCTCTTAAATTACAAGCTGTTTCTCCATGCATTGGCTGCTTCATAAACATGCTTAATGCTACACTGTTCCCAAGGGGTACCTGACTGACCACTGTAAGTGATAAATTTTTTCATAAAATCATCACTGATCATTGAAACTTGCTTTTGTTTTCAGCACTGAATGGAAAGGGTCTGCCTGGGCATTCCCAATCCCTCTACCAGTTCCAGCTGCATGAAATCCTTTTTAATATAATCTTAGTTAACAATTGAAGTACCCTGAAATAGTCTATTTCTAGTTTTGGATACCAAAATGCACTAACAAATCTTCCAGTGTTCTTCAGCTTGTTTCCAACTGCTTGAGGTAAAACGGCCCCAGGATATTAGGCTATTTACTTACAATTCAGATAGACATTTAAGCACTGACATTTTAGATCTTTGGACCCTGTGTGCCAATGAAGGAATTTGTGTAACACATCGTAAGCCACAGCTGTGTCATAGTGCAGAGGCACCAAGTCTGAAGTGGAAATTCACCCTTCATTATGCTCTGTGCTGGATTAACAGCAGGACCTAGTAAGTCATGGACTGGTGCTCATGCATGCTTGAATTAAGAGTGAAATAGGGCATTCTGGCCCAGCAGTGACTATTGTTACCAGCTTCCTGTAGGTACTGTAAATCAGGGCAGTATCACCTCATTGTTTTTAATGAATATTAATTCTCACTGAGTCAGCTATGTGAGCTGGGCTTATCCGATATGCTTTAGAACTGCCATGTGTTCTGAACAGCAAATGGAACAGATTCTTCTTAAGGAAAAATTAATACTCTTATACTGCTATTCATTTGGATGTTATGTACAAGAAGAAAACATGTCAAAGAATAAAAGTTATTAACAACTTATTGCATTTCTCTGTCAACCACCTTCTTACTGTTGAGAAGATATATACAGCTTATGGGTAAATCTTATGGATCAGCTGTTTGACAGGTGTGACAATGGAAGTTTATAAGTTCGTCAGTCGTACTAGAGCTCAATTATTTACATAAATAAAAGAGTATTTTTGAAGTTCACCCTTTTTTGGCTATATTCTATAGATTACAGATCCCAGCTATACTGAGTTATGTATTAACAGCAATAACATGAACCGAGCACTTGAAAAAATGAAAAATAATCTAATAGCATTTTGGAAGTATGCTTAAAATGAAATTAGAATTATAGTTACAACTTCTGTACCTACTACACAGGAACAACTTGGTTTCAAGCTTTAATGTGCCTTGCTATTCTAACTAGTATGCTGGTTACTGATGTGCCTTGTTGTAAGCAAAACATAGAGCCTTTGTCTATGTTCAGTAGAAAGGTAGCTGCTACCTCAGAACAGACAGTGAGCTTAGATAGGAATGCCTTTCTCAGAACTGTCTCTCCTTCAGAACCTACAATTCTGTGTTTCATCCATGTGCTTCACTGCCAGTTTTCATGAGACTTACATAAAAAGTCATCATCTTGATGTCTCAGTGCTGGGAGTGAAGGGCTGGCAGGCATGCAGCTTTGCATAAAGCTTTTCTCCATATTAAACTGAAAACTCCTGTTTTCTCCCTTCCCCTAGAACTCTTCCACTTAAAAAATAGTTTTTTGATGTGCATGTGCAGAGCAAACAAGAAGCGTTTGCTTAAAAAAAAGTGCAGTTGTGTGAATTTGAACAATATGAGTTATTTTAGTTTGGTAGCTTTTATTTTCCCAGAAGCACGCATGGTGGGAAGGCCCTATGGGTTATGGATTGTTAGCTGCTCCATTTTGTTTTCTTAAATATCATTCTTGGCAAATCATTAGTTACACCTAAAAAAAAAAAAAAAAAAAAAAAAAAAAAGGTAGAAAGTGCTTTTTAAATACCAGAACTTTACAAATTTATGAGAAATAGGTGAAGACATTTCTAATATTACATTATATAACATTGTGCATTTGCTACAACACGTCTTAAAATGGCTTAACATGGACAGAAAACAACACATTATTGATATGATGGAAAAAGCTATTTGAATATTTACAGCTTCTTCCAAGTCTTTCGAGTGCTCGCATTGGCCATATTAGTTTCTCAGGGACGTTTGTCATGGATATCCTATGTTACTTTCCTTTTGGATATGACAACTGCATTGTGATTTTTTTGTGGACTATTTGTAACACACAAATAGTTGTTTTTTTTTTTTTTTTTTTTTGGGGGGGGGGGGGGGGGCGGCTTGGATAGTTTTTATAAGGATGCAGCAGTTCTTAGAAGTAGCACAAAATCCTCTTTTACGTTTAACTTCAGAGTTGCTTAACTTCATCACCCCAGATCAGGACCTGAATTTTAAACTCATATAGAGAATTATAAAGTTAACTTCCTATGATAAAACACATTTAAATGCAGAGAAAGAGCTTGAATTTACTAGCTAGGGAAATTACAGCAAAGCTATAAGCTAATTCTCCTGCACTGTATTTTATAGCTTTGGAAAATCATAGGAGATATCAAGGAAATTTGTCACTTCTGACATTCAGAATACATCTCTCTTTGAAAGCTTTGCCATTCTGTATATGTTGTCATAGGCACATAAGGTGTTTGAGCAGTAGCTTACAGGCAACAGAAAAATCTCTCCTGAGATAACCTGAGAGACAGAGTTATCTCGTTGGTGGATGAAGCCATTTCATATTTACTAGTGCCATCTTCAATTACGTCTACTCAAATCCCATGTCAGTTTTTGTCATAAAGAAAACTGAGCCTTCAGTAAAAGGATTTTTTCACTTATATTTGTAATTATAATTTTACATTAAAAGTAGCTTGTTGATAAATGGCTCAAACATTTTAATAACTTGAAATTTATCAAAAAAAGGTTCTGTAAACAAACTATTTTGCAATTTTTGTCTGCTCTTTCAATTTCACTACATTATTTTAAATTCACACAGTGTCAATTAACAGCAACATTGCTAATTGAAGATAAATCCACTTTAAATTGAAATTGACAGATCAAATATGGAGGACACATAAAAGTATTATAAAAACTTTAAAAGATAAACCATGAGGATATTAATTTATTTTCTTTAGCAAAAAGAATGTTCTTCACAGTTTCCATGTTTGGAGAATGTGGTTACAAAGGAAACAGTGATGGATGTGTCTCGTGTTGCTAGAAGAAAACAGGAATTGGATATGTTTGCAGGCTGGGTATTAAACTTACATTTATCCTTAAGATTTTCTATGAAGCTGTGGTAGAACAGCTACCTGTAAAAGTCATGATACCAATTTTCCTTGATATATTTAAGTAGCTAACAAAAATGTATGGGATCAGCAACCCATAGCACTATGGTAAGGCTATATGTTGGAATTTTTTTGATGGTAAAGATGCAGGATGAATGCAGGGCTATGAGCAGAAGCCCCTTAGCTTTTGCCACGTTCAGAAGAAAACACGGCAGCAGAACTCACTATCTGAACTCTGTACCACCATGGAGCATTTGTGCTGGATGGACTTCAGGAGTGAATCTGGAATTAGAGTCAGGTAGGAAAAGGATTATTCACTGAAGTCAAAGCAAACTGAAGAGAGAACAATTTGAGAATTAGCATCCAAAAGTTCCTTTTTACAAGCTAGTTAGGCAATGAACCAGCCAACAGGACCCTGGTGGAAATTTCAAAAGCATGTAGACACACAATGTCTAAATTTTCAAAGGAAATTAGAATCTGAGGTGCTTTAAAGATCTCACCTGGGGCTATGTGTGTCTACAGTAGTCACAGCGTTACCTTAAAAATATGGCCTTTCTCCAGCCTACTTTCCAACTCTAAAATTGAAATAACAGCCATAACGATAGTATGGTTTTCTTGCAGTGTGGTGCTGAGAGTAACTTTGCTAAAAAAGACTCAAATTCTCAGGTAGAGCGGAAGAACTAGAACCGCCACTCTCCATGCTGATGTTCACATTCAAGGGTGAACCCCAAACTTCATCCTGCAAGCCATGGAGGTAATTGCAGGATAGTCAGGGAGGGTGACCCACGCAAACAGTTGCCTGTGTGTTTATTTTCTTTCTCACCTCAGTGAAGGATTATCTCCTCCTGCTATCATTATCAGTAGGATTAAGTCAATCAAATTAAAAGGGTATTTCAGCTGAAAGACGCGATAGCCATGGCTGCAGTTGATCCCAACATATTTGAAACAGTCTGAGGTGAAGTTCTTGCTGCAGTCTCGGGTTTTGCAGTTCTATATAATTGGGATAGGATTTAGCTTTAGAACAACACACCTGATTTCAGATGTTTTCTTGTAAGTGCTTGCATGCACACTAGTATTGAGTAGTCAGTGGAGACAGGCTCTGCTACCTCTAGAGGGATCCACTGGAACCTGGATATCTGTCCATCTCACCCTGAATAAGAAAGCTATCTGAAATTAGGCACCTACTGCCACTTGAGTTGTCTTTGGGCTTCCAAAACATCTGTTAGTGGTTGGCAGAAATGCTCATGGAAGTTGCATTCCCTAGCTACACTGGCATTGCCTAAAATGACACTATTCAAATATGTCTAATCAACGGAACCCAACTCTTATCTTTGGTCACATTAATTTATCCACGGTGGCTGTGCTGGGAACCTAAGTGTCTCTTGACATGACAAAATCCACAGTGCAGACCATCATTTCAAAGTCTTATTTTTACATGGGAGTCTAGCTGTGGTGCAGTAGAAGATATATAGTAGAAGATATTATATCTCATTGCAAAATGGGACTTTCTTGCCTAATTATATTTTGGTTACATAATTGCATCATGGTTTCAGCTACAATAGTTACTACCGATCCACAGATTGGAGCATAATTTAATAAAAGCATACACTTCTCAGAAGACAGCTCCCACCCCATGCAGGAACATTTAATTTCAGTTTGTTTTGGCTTCTTTCCCTGACTGACAGAAGATAAAATCCTTTTCTACACTATGGCTCTCTGGTCAGTACAAGGGGCTTCTTCTCCATTCCCTGTGTATTATCAGCCCTCTTCTAGCTCAAGAGCACAGCTGAAGTTAACTTGAAAAACTGAATGCAATTATTGGTTATTAAGACTTTGCAAACCTGTGACCTTTACTGTGACTTCTGCTCCTAACAGAAGCACTTAAAAGGTCAGATACTATATATTGAAACACACAATAAGCAATTTATAGCAACTGTTTATTCCTTTTTCCTCTGCATTATTTTTTTTGCTGATATAATCTGATTTCCAGGGACAGGAAAGAGCAGAGACTTTAACTGACATAACTGTCATGCAGTACTGGTTAGTGAGTAGTAATGTGCCCACTCCTAATTTTCTCCTTTTTAACAGAAGTATTTCAAATCTCCATCAGATGTACTCTATCTTACTGCCTGCTCTTGCTCATATATCAAAGGAGAACCATGCCATTTTGATCCATTCCCACACATCTGCAGGGAAACATTTTGGTGCTTAACAGACTCTCTCACTCTAAACATCCCTTATTCCCCATAGTTTGGCCTCTTTTAGTTTCCATAAACATTCCTCTCAGGCTGCAGAAGCAGCAGTCAGCTTGCCTTGGATATATGCACAAGCATTAGGGGCCCTTCCAAGAAAGATGCTCAGGAAGATCCCCTTGTTTGACCCTTTTGGTCTGCATTTATTCCCTAGTGAGTGCTATGATTTGGGATACTTCACTGCACAGCACAGGTTTTTCTTTACTCCTTTTTCTCTGTAGTTGTTTTTCTTAGCTTTTTTTCCAGGTCTGATGCAAAGTAATTCTCTAACAGGCATACTTGTTCCTAGTACTAATGCAAGATAGACATACCAAACTGACATATTTGGTGGCACTTGGTGGTTGATTAATTTGTTTGCTGTAAAACAAGATTATTTTGTTTACACTGAAGTTTTAGTATCTCAGCTTTCCCCAGGGAAAGAAAGTAAGGAACAAGGGAGAAAAACTGGCAGTAAATCACACAAGGTCACTTACAGTTTCAAATCTTTGTGTGAGTGAGCCACAAACACTGATTCTTGGGGCAGGGAACACAGGGTGCCCCAGGGAACACTTGATAAAACATGCCTTTCTGGAGCAGGTCTGGCATACTGTAGTTTGTCTCCATTCACTTGTCCTAGCTCCACAGAAAGGTTCAACCTTAAGAAATTTTAGGTGGAAACCTTAAGTGAAAACTTAAGGCTGAAGATGCAGAGAAGGGCACGTTTGAGGACTAGAAAGCAGAGGCTGTTTTAGAGTGTAATGCTAATAATTTTTACCTTTATCCTTAGTAGAATCTTTCATAAGGCCTTAATTAAACATGTTTTACTTTTAGGAGAGCTGCTGGTTTTTGGTAGAATCTCAGACATGTAGTTGTGTCAGAGGTAGGGCACAGTCATCATCACACAATAGACATGTTGTCTGTTGAGATGATGGTGGAGAGGGACAACATGGTTGGTGTTTCTCAGAGCAAACATCAGCTTAGAATGCAAGTTTTCTTTGATATTTAGTGTCCCTGTGGAACAGATAACACCACATTCTCCTTCCAAGTTCTCTACAGAGGTCTGATCTGTAAAATTATATTGTGCCCATCTTGTATGAATTCAATTACATTCATCTGTTCTTTTCTGGAATTTAAATGTGCCAAACAGTTTACTGAACACCACTGTTACTGAGCCCTTTTCCTCAACTGTCTACAGGCCTTGCAAAATGAGATCTTCTTCCATCTGCTTGATATGAAAGAGCAAAGTTCATAATATCAACTGCTATTGCTGATGCTACAGCATGAAAGGCTTGAGTTTTTGTGGACTTGTTAGATTTCATGGCCAGGCCAACATCCTAACCATCCTGTCTTAGGCATTCTTCTTTGTGCAACCTTCATCTTTGGGCTGATGAGGTCAATTTTCAGTTATTTAAAAAAACAACAACAAAAAACAGAAGTGTCTGTCAAGCTAGTATATCCTATTTAAGGGAAAAGCAATAGAAAAGGAGGTATTGATGAACAACATGCAAGTAACACCAGCTATATTCCAGGCTGCATCAAAAGAAGCGTGGCCAGCAGGGCAAGGGAGGAGGTTGTTCCTCTCCAGTCTGCTTTCATTGTACTCCACCTGCAGTACTGCATTTAGTTCAGGGGAAATAATGTTATTCAAACACTCAACATCTTGCAACAGTGGAGATGAACTAGTGTTTTAATGATAGAAATCTTTAGAATTAGTCCTAAGCTAAAGATGGGGTCAAAAGGTCAATCATTATCCTGTAGCTCTTAGCTTTAATTCCAAAGGAAGGGCATATTTCCAGACTGCAGATAACATTGTGTAACAATCAGTGATAAATTATGACAATTTAATAGTAACTGCCTTAAATAGACCGCCAAAACCAAAATATTCATAAATGTATCAAATGAATAGCGTCTGTCAGAAATATGTCAGCCATCTATTAAACTTCTGTTACAGTTCCAGCACTGCCAGAAAGCCTGTGAGAATTCTCAAAAAAAGACAGTGCAGTCCCTGATGGTTCTTCCTGAAATGACTGACCCATCTTACTGAAAACATTTTAAAAATAACTTCATGATACATAAAAATAATTGCTATCATTGACCTAGCAGCAACATTTAGAATAGCCTTGAGGAATTCAGCATGATAAACCCTTAAGACTGCTTGGAAAATTTTCATCGTGAGGAATTTTCAGTGGAATAAAGGAATAGTTTTCTTTCAAAAATGGAAAACAAACAAGTTTGCCAGCCTGGTCTGTAATACACAGTTGTTGCCAGTGGAGTAACATCTATGATCAGGTCACCCATTATGATAAATTCTACCTGGATGGAGCAAGATGATCTTTAAGGGTACATTCCACCTAAGCCATTCTGTGATTCTATGACAATATGATGATATTCAGTCTTCACACCGATATGACAATGATTTCAAGTCTACGGTGAAGTTGTGGTCTAATATCTTATGCTTTCTCTATCAATATTTAAAAATCTGATTTAATTCCATCAATTCTGTTTTCACTGATTAAAAAAACCCAGGCTATTCATCTTATACTCAAGTCAAAACCCCTAAATGCTGAAAATCATGCCTTCAATTTTGATATCCTTTCTAAGTTAGAAGATTAAGCTGGGGATAAACATACTGTCTGTGGTACATAAAACATTATTTGCACTAATGCAAAAATACTTGAACATGTTTGTCACTTGATTAGTACATCAAAATGAGAAGAGCCATGAGGACAGAAAAGAATGGCAGTTTCAGTCATGATTTTAATCTGCTTTGGTATTCTAGGAAGTATTAAAACTAGTATTGGCTTTATACTCAAATGTTAAACCAATTTGGTATCATGATCCATGCTGCCTCTCAGAACTCTGACTAATAATATTTATGTATTGTGAGTCTCAGGAAATATGACAACCTTTTCTAGATTAACCATTACTTTTAATCTGAAGGTGAACAAGTCCTTAGTATTGATGAGATTAACCCACAGGTACTGAGGGAACAGGTGGATGAAGTTGCAAGGTCACTATCCATCATATTTGAAAGGCCAGGCAGTCTGTTAAAGTTCCCACTGACTGGTAAAGTGAAACATAACTCCCATGTTCAAGAAGGGGAAAAAAAAAGAATGTAGGCCAGTCATTCTCACCTCTGTGCCTGGCAAGACCATGGAGCAGATCCTCCCAAAGGCCCTACTTGAGTACATGAAAAATAAAAATGAGGTGATTTGTGGTTCACCAAGGACAAGTCATGCCTGACAAATTTGGTGGCCTTTTACAGTGGATGATGGATAGCATCAGTGGATAAAGGAAGAGCAACTAATGTCATCTGCCTGGACTTGTGCAAACCATTTGACACTGTCCCACATGACATCCTGGTTGCCAAACTGGAGAAAAACAGATATAATGGATGGACAACTCACTGGATAAGGAACTGGATGGTTGCACGAAAGCTTGAGAGCAGCCCTGAAAAGAAAGGTTGGGGGATGTCAGCTGATGAAAGACTCAACATGAGCTGGCAATGTGTGCTTGCAGCACAGAAGGCTAACCATATCCTAAATTGCATCAAGAGGGCTAACCATATCCTGAATTGTATCAAGAGAAGTGTGATCAGCAGGTCAAGGGAGTTGATTCTGCCCCTCAACTTTGCTCTTGTGACAACACTATCTGGTATACTATGTCCAGTTCAGGAGCCCCCAACACAAGAACAACACGGAGCTGTTGGAGTGGGGCCAGAGGAGTACAATGAAGATGATCAGAGGGCTGGAGCACCTCCTCTACAAGGACAGGCTGAGAGAGCTGGGACACTTAGCCTGGAAAGGAGATGACTCCAGGGGGATCTTATCCAATACCTGAAGGGGGCCTACAAGGAAAAATGGTTAGGAACTTTTTGGAAGGGTATGTAGTGACAGGACAAGGAAAATGGCTTTAAACTGGAAGAGGGTAGATTTTAGACTAGATATTTGGAAAAAATTATTTACTGTGAGGGTGGTGTAACACTGAAACAGGTTGCCATCAAGGTTGTAGAAGACCCCACCCTAGAGGCATTCAAGGCCAGGCTGGATAGTCAGCAACTTGGTCTAGTGGGGGGTGACCCTGCCTATAGCAGAGGTTTGGAACTAGGTGATCTTAAGGGTCCCTTCCAACCCAACCGTTCTATGATTCTATGATTAAGACTTGCCTAACTTGGAATCCTGAACTGCATTATGCAGCATATTTCATCCAGGATGAAATTAGAAAATACGAATTTCAGAAGGCATGGAAATTGTTTGGAAAAAGTACAGAATGCTGACTTGTCATTAATATCAATGAGCTTCAGTTCTTCTATTAAAAAGAAGACAAGACCTAGAACACAGAGTTATAAGATGACACATATATAACATTTAGCCAATGTTAAATTTATTGGTGAAATATTTTATAATCTTTGGTAAACAGTTATAGTGAAAGAGAAACTGCACATCTAATGGCTATCTTAAAGAAGGCAGTGAAAATAAACCTCAGACATTTTTGTACATCAAATGTACTTTAGAAAGTTATATAGTAGCCTACAGGGAAAGGGATGCAGACTATGAAATGATAGCAATGAAAAACTAGGAGACAGGGGATGCTCTATAATGCTAAATAAAAAACATGTATTTAGAGTAATGAGTACTCTATGATGAGAGATTTCACCACTGTCTATTTAATGGCCTTAAAATATTAAAATGCAATAAAACTAAGAAGGGCAAAAGTATTTTAAACATAGGCCTATTGATTACAAACCCAAATGCTAAGGTATTGTGCAGTCAGTCCAGAAGCAGAAAAGGATACGAAAGAAGAACATAGAGGTCTTTAAAAATGATCGCTTTTGATTGAAGAACCTAACAAGAAATATGGGAACTTATGGGTGGTTTCAGATTTTTAGGATAATTCTTTGATGCTGATTGGGAAAAAAAACCCTGCTCTTCTGAATGCAATGTGAATGAAACAACAGACGGCATCTTGATTCTCTCCTATAGGATTTTTTAGTTAATGCTTGTCGGCGTATCACCCCTTCTTTTTATTTTGTAAGAGGCAGTTCCTTGGTCTTGTTCACATTGTGATTTTAATTTTGATTATTATTATTTTAATTTGCTATTTGTTTTTTTACCATATCAGACTGGGAAACATTTTGACTTGCATAGATTCTGCTCCTCTTTGGTCTGCAGGCTTATATAGAGAAACCTTTGCTGTTTCCAATAAAACAAAACCAGTAAATTGCAACCTCCTCTATGTTAAACAAAGCAGAGAAGTACTGCTTTCAGCAATTTGCAATAGGTTCTTCCAAACTCATCATGCTATTACAAGCTTTGAATATTGGTTTATTTATTGAACTCGCTCCCCCATACTGCCTAGGGTTTGGTGTGTTTTTAATTTTTTCCCACTAGAAGTGCATCATTCACAGTCAGTGCAAAAAATGAAAATGTGATTTTCTTTTTTTAACTGATGGATGAATGATAGACTTTTCAAGGGTAGAGAGATGCTTTCTATTTCATTGTCAAACACAATGAATTTCTAGACCTACAATGTAATAAATCTAGGATGTGGCAAGTAGAATTTAACCATGTATTTAGAGGCAAGCACGTGGTTGAATGCTCTGTTAACCCAGAGCTCAGGATGTTTCTAGAGTAAAACATACTGTGCTTAAAAAAAGGGAATAGACTATTTGTATTTCAAATGTTTGTACAGTGTTGAAAAGCGTTATTGCATTAGCTCTGTCAGAATGACTTATTTACTGGCTAGTCTTCTCTGTATTATTTTTGCTTCTGTTTACAATTTGTTCATGAACTAAAATAACTTACTTACAGAGTCAATATAATACTAATTTTATGCCAATTATTCCTAATTTCAAGCATTTTCTTATCTGATTAATGTCTGGTTGGCCCGTGCAGCGTCCTATATTCTCTTAATGCTGAACTGATGCAAAATACCAGTGGTTGATTGTGATACATGAAAACTGTAATAATGAGTGAAACTCAAGTCTGTCTGCAAATCTTTGTACAAAAATTACATTTCCTACCATAAGCAATGACATGATCCCATTGGCTGTGTCAGTAAATTTGGTCTAATATGTCTCATTGTGTTTCCAACAGCTCTGGTCCTTAGCTGTGCAATATGTGCTCAATTCCAGCAATCTATGAAGATGAGACCTGAGTGGCATGATCCACTGGAGTGTCTTGATTTGTTTTGCGAGAAATTCAGATGTATGAACTGGGAGAAGATGATGGACTTTTCTAATAACTCTGTTGTTCTGATCAGGGCTCTGGAGATGTTACATCTCTGATGTCTGTGTTGTTTGGAGAACTTCATTACTGAAGGGACTCAATCAGGTACAGATATCAGCACAGTTGTGGATGTACTGAAATCACATCAGGGCTTATATTCCACCTTGTGTACTCTGAGCTCCTGCAGTTTAAATGATACCTAGCTGGTTGAAACTGGCTCAGACGGACCTGACCCTGCTGGCTGCAGTCATGGCATCACACACCTAATCAGAGTGCCTAGGCTTGAAGACCTAGAATAACGGCTTGACACTATCAAAGTCAATGAGATATTGCCATTAGTTCTATATGTCTTCATAGCCAGAAATCTTTCTAATTTCACCCCTATTAATGCTAATGTCAATGCAAAAAACTTGGAGAAACTGCCTGTTTGCATCACTACATTAAATCTTTTGCAGTATTTGTTTCTTCAGTACTGACTTTACTGGTGTTCTTTAAGTTATACCCACTGTTCAAAGTGTCATACTGGAATACAGTTAGAGATTCTAATAAAGTAACTCAGAAGTATTTACTCATTTTCTTAATTTTTTTTTTTTTTTAATAAAAGAAACAGCTAATCAAAAATCACTACTTGGTGCTTCAATAACTAATGTAATATTAGACACAATTGGGAAAAAAAGATCCAGTAGACTTTAATCAGCTCAAATGCTGTTCACTTTTATGAAAAAAAAAAACCCCACAAATGTCTCAGGCAATAGCTTTATCTTGTAGACTGATATGCGTATAAAGAGGGGGTGAAAGAAAAAAATAGGGATTGTACACACTGCTTCCTGCTTAGACAAAATGTCCTTGGAAATTGCTCATTTAGAAAGCTGACTATCTTCCCAAAATAAAACTCGGAAGATAATATACCTTTCAGACTTTTTTAGACAGTGCCAAATTACACTGATAATGTAAATTCTGTACATGCAGAGACAACATCTTGTTTGACCAAAGAAAGGCTGGAAATTAATGAAGACTCTGTGTATGTTTTCCCTGGTGGTCTGAGTCGCTTACCTTGCTAACAGTGTTTAATCTTTTAAAAGTAGAACAAAGAAGCAAAAATTCCTATTCCAAACAGGAAGCACCAGTGCCTTCATCATTCACATCACTGTAATAACAGCAACGTAAGTCAGCAGCAGTGTGTGAATGCTAACCTGGGAGCCATGAATCACAGCTCTCAACTTCTTCAGCTTGTGCTTTCAAAACTTGGTCTTTTTTAAAGTACCTTTTGCATGTGTTTGTTCTGTGAGTTCAACCATTTCTCTTTATCCTTTGAGAAACCATTTCTTTCGCCATGGAAAATTTTCCCTTTGAAAGAGTACATAGCAGCATTCAGCCAAATCAAACTTTTTTTTTTTTTCCCCTCATTTTTTTGATCAAACACTAGTTGGAGACAGTTACAATGCAAATACCTGAAGTCTCATTTCCATCTTTGCAGTCAGAGCATTCTTAAAAACAGCTCCAGCTCCAGGGAAACAAGCTCATTTCTCTTTATTCCTTGTCTTGAACCTCAAATGAGAGATAAACAAAGTAATAGCTTGCTTAGGAAGAAATTGAAACACATGTAATAAGCAGAAATGTTCATATTCCACAAGATAATTCACATTCTCATATCTAAGATAAATATTTACTTATGTCATCATTGAGAAGAATAGCAGATAAAATGCCAACAAGCTCAAAATTCTTTGATAATCAATACTCAAATCAAGTAATTTAATAATTAAATTACAAATGAGCCCATGTTTGAGGGAGCACTCAAGGCTGTGCAGTCATAGTGGTTCTTGCACAACATTATAACATAAAAGAAGGGCTGCTGGGAACCAAGTTTGTTCTTTTTATTGGCGGCACCAGAATTCAGTCTCTCCATTCTGAATGCTGGTACTTGTAGCCTCGTAGAGACGTCATCAATTCTGGGAACTCTGCTGAAAGAAGGATGTTAGCACTGCAGTGGTTAAGCCTAAGCCTGTCAAATAGCAATGGAGCTGCCTATTTGGCCATTTAATTACAGTCTGACCATGAAGATGGAAAGTCCAGGGGAAACCAGGTGTACTCAATGTGCAGCCCAGATCCAGCTCCCTGTGGGAAACAATCTTTACAGCTCGTCATTCATTTTATATATCAAGTTTGAGTGTCATTTTTTTTTGGTTTGTTTGTTTGCAAAATATTGCATGTTCTGTCAGTAGGTAAAAATTCCATTTTTTTCAAGATCTTTTTTTTTCCATTGATCACATTAGAAGTGGCCACACCATCCTTTAGCTGTTTCACTTTTGCTCAACACTTTCATTTAGTTTGATATTCCCTTCTTCCTTTCGGTCCCAACACAGTGATTGCTACTATATCATACTTGGGCAGATCTTAAGCAGTCTGTCAGGACTCCCAGATCTGTATTCAGATCAGCTTTATTTTGTGCTTTAGCTAGACTCCAGTTTATTCCAACATCTCAACGGCTGCTTTGAAATACAGCATATTTTCTAAAAAATTTCCTGTGTATCCAGCCATTTCATGAGAAAATTCTGAAGCAAAGCCAGGCGAGGGATGTCTGAGATCTAACACTCCTGCACTACACTTATTTTTTGATTTTCAAGGTACTGATCCATAGCACTTCACAGAGAGACTTCAGAGTATCACAGCTCTGAAGTACCACTCCATACAATTGCCTCCAGGATGAGATTTACCAGTACTGATCTATTCTCCTGCACCATGAACACATTTCAGAAATACATGTCTTAGTTTTCAGACAAAGTGACCCCTGGATGATGAGATTTCATATTGCTGGAAGAGAGTGCCTAATATGCATGTCTCTTTTTGGACAATTGTCTTCGTGCCATTCCTCTTTATTCTAGAAGACTGATACATGCTGAAAATCCATAGCAGCATGTTAGTATTCCCCCTGTGATAGTATACTTAAAAATAAAGATATTGTAGAGTACCAGACAAAATAAAACAGAACTTTTCTGTGTTTTTTTCTTTTCTTCAAGAAGAAAGTCCAGAACTCTCAGTGAATCATCTCTTCTGTTCTAATAGTTACATGTAACATTCGTCTTTTCATCACATCTTAAATGTACATTTGGTATTAAATTTTTTTGTGTGTGCTTCTTTTGAATAGAAACACTAAAATATGTACTTTTAGATTTCCTTTATCTAAAATTCCAGGCCCTATATATTACCAGCTTAAAAAAAAAACATTAATTCTATTCAATTAAGTAGAAAACGTATCTTGAAATTACCCGTGTATTTCTAGAAGAAGAAGACTTGCTGAGCTGAGCATTGTACAGGAAGATTTACTGGATGTTAATTTAAAACCCGAAGTTCAGATCACAAAGCAAGAATTTCTAAATATTCATTATGGCCCTCTAAATTGCACTCCTTCCATCAAGGTTACACAGTTTATTAAATATTCATAAAACAGAGTACCAAAAAAAATTCTAATTGCAAATAAGTGCAATTGATGTAGATTGCATTATTTATGATTCCATTTGTTAAACTAAGACAATAGAAATTGATGAAAGACATTAAGTGGACCAAAATCTAAGGCAAATTTAGTACAGAATCAGGCTTTTTTCCTCTCAGTTTTTTTTTTTTTTTTTTTTGATTGATAGAACTTCTTGTCTATAACAATAACTGTCAAAAAGTCTGATTATTTCTGTCTGACTTAATGAAATCATAATTCCCATATGACACAATGCCACTACAAATGTACAATAATTTTGTGATTAATTATTATTAAGCTTTACATGTCATTAGAAAAAAGTTAATAAATGGCTTTCCTGTATTTAGGGAGAAGCTCTCAACATCAGACAACAAAGACTTTACTACACTGAGAAGCAGAGTTTGAGCAGTTGTGTCTCCTCTGCACGCTGGGGAGAGAGGAAACATCCTCCTTAGTGGGTGACCTCCAACTAACCACAATTTAGTGTCATCTGGTAAGAGTGATGTTGGGACAAGATACTCAGATCATCTGGGTAAACCAAATAATGATCAACACTTCTGGATGCTCTGCTCAGACCTGTGGCATGCACCTACTCTCCTATTCCAACAGCTGTGTTGTACAAGACATTTTGCTGTGGTAGGATTGGGTGACATTCCTCCAAAAAAATACAGAGGGGAATATGATCAGATGCCCACATGATACCTGAAATCCAGATGGAGTTAGATGAGATGGACTCTGACTTTCAGCTAGCTGGAATAAGCCTCACTTTAAGTAAGCACAAAAAATTGTAGGACAAACATAAAAGTACATGCAACAAGAAAATGTAGCAGCATAAACCATTGTAGCTGAACAGTCTATTTGTCTTTAGGTATGATATACATCTGTAGCCAAAAATACAAATGTTTGATATCTCCAACAGCTTTTTTTGTTTCTTTGCTAAAAGTATTTATATTTCTGCCTCTCACTTTTCTCTATAAGCTTTCATAGATAAAGATCCAAATCCATCATTTCTGTTAGGGAATTACTGATGCGTAGAGCTGTGGAAGGCAAAGGTCTTTCCTGCAGCAGGAGCCAAACTTCTTCTGCTACATGGAGTATGTCATGGTCATGACTTAGGTCTCCGTATGAGTTATCTTGTCAACTAAAAGGGGTCCAATTTTTCACCAGAACCCTCTGTATTTGGAGATTTCTCCTGACAGCCCTGTGACCTCACAGTTTGGAATTCAGTTCCTAATTGAAAGATTCCTAATTGTTTCAGCAAACTTGTCTTT
The DNA here is from genome assembly GCF_019238085.1 of Lagopus leucura. Classification (NCBI taxonomy): domain Eukaryota; kingdom Metazoa; phylum Chordata; class Aves; order Galliformes; family Phasianidae; genus Lagopus; species Lagopus leucura. The sequence continues at coordinate 4,100,628 of NW_024962252.1, read as the reverse complement.
CTTAGCTCCAGTGAGTGATTAAATACCCTTTCTCTTGCACTCTGATTTTTTCTTGCTTGCTTATCCACAGCTAATTTTGAGTTTCCTGTATGATATACAGTACACTACTATCTACTTAATGTTAGACCAAGAATATAACTTTCAGTTTCCTATGCCAGCCAGGAGCATGTAAATTAATAGCACAATATTTCTTCTCTTTTTGTTACCTTTTAATTCCCATGACTAAAGTGTTTAAGAATTTCTAATTGTATAACCAAGATGTTATAATTGCAATATAATCAAAAGAGTAAGGCAAAGTGTATAACCAAGATGTTATAATTGCAATATAATCAAAAGAGTAAGGCAAAGCAAACAGGGATCACAAAAGAGAATAAGTAGAAGAGCTTACCCTTGGGTTGAGCTCACTAGAAGATATCAAAGAGGAGGATCTCCAGAAGAGATCCTTCCCCTCTGGTAGCCAGCTCTTAAATAGGTCCAGGAGGGGTGGAGCCTGGCTCCACCCCTTCCGGTAGCACAGGTGAATTGCCTTCACCTGTGCTCCTCTGGCTGACTCATGGCTCACCTCAGGTGATCAATCAGAGGTTCAGGCCGTGACTCAGCAGTTCCCATACACTAATTAAGAAAGATAATATACTCACTGAAACTAATAAGGAGTTCTGCCACAGGCTGCTACGGAGATAGCAGCAGAACTGAAGCTCTAAAAGAATATTAATTTGTCCTACAAAATGAAGATTGAACATTTCTATCATGCAGTATTTTATTGACCCGTGCAATTATCAAATAAATTGTTGAGATTATGAGTTCTGAGTGCTACTCACACTCCAGTAGGCTTTGTGCAGACCACTCCATCTCATAGTGTGTGTCATAAGACACAGGCTGGCCTTTGCTTTTCCTATGTACTAATGAATGCAGCTGTGACATGACCAGAAATTAATTATCATGATGATACTACAACCTCATACAAGTGGGAAAAGTTTGAACTGCAAGAGTGGGAAAAGAAATGAACAGGAATTGCTTTTTACGTTGTGTGTTTAGAACAATATGAGGCACAGGGACAGAACAGAAAAGACTTCAGGATACGCGAAGGCTAAGGAGCCTCTTGGAAGCAAAGTGCCTTCAAATTAGATGCCGTCTTATTATGTCCCATGTATATATTTAGAGAAATGCCAGCTGAGAATACTTCACTTAGATCTGCAGTTTAATCATCTTTCTGGCTTCTGCAATGTTGTTATAAAAAACTGCTAGTGGGAGTCAGTTATGCACAGAGGCACATCCCTTCTCTCCTGACAGCAAGCAGTCTGGGGACTCAGAGCATGGTACCTGCTTTAATAAAATTTTGGATGACGGGACAGAGAAGTTTTGGCTTAAAAGATAAAACCAGTATGTTAGCAATGTATTGTCAAAACATACATCCAGACCCTTTATTCAGGATGGATTCTAGGTGAAAATTCTGTATTTCATTATCTCAACTGTTTAAGTTTATAATGCATTACAGAGGGAGTTATAACCTTTTACATTGATTTAGGACTTGAAACTTGTAGAATTCACAATTCCTTTTTAAATTGTTGCAAAACATTTTTAAACCATACAAATGCAAAACAACATTTTTAGGACAGGTCTGGGTTAACTAAGTCACAGAAATGTGCAGTGATAGCCAGCCTTGTCTTAGGTAAAAAAGAACCACAAACCAGATGGAATATCAAGCACACATGAGGATTTCTTTAAGGTAGAGCTGAATCCTGCAGAAGGTAAATGGATAAGTGAATGCCTGTGTGCATTTTTAATTGCAGCTGTACTTGTCAGAGAATTATTGACTCTCAAACTAGCAGCACAGAACTTATTTAATCAAGCACAGCTATGTTTAGAGTGCTATTGTCAATTACTCAGATGGAAATTTGGTGTACTTAAACAGAGTGATGCTTAATCTCTGATACAACTGAAATTTCAGAGAAACATGAGATCTTTCTCATTACATTTCTGTCTCAGAAGAGGAGCTCTCTTACTCCTACCAGAGTGGCCTATTTCCCTAGCAGAGGAAATAGGTGCCATGTAATTTACTAAGGGGAAACCTGTACTATTCTGAAATATATCTCACAACCTTGGCCAAAAGTATCAAAGCTTCATCCAACTCTGTTTAATAACCAGTGCTTTTTTCCCCAACAGTACTGTAAGGCTTCTAAAATTAAAAAATAGTATGTAAGTAATATAGTTGAAAATCATTATTTTTTTCTCCTTAAATCATCAGTTTTCCTGCCAAAAGTTTATCTGAATGTACTGCTGAAAAATTAAAAAAAACAGGGAGTCCTGAGGATGCCAACAAGGACCGAGTTTCTAAGTGTATTTGTTAAGAACAATAGAATTTTTGACCTTCTGAAAATACTAAAAAGATATAACAAAAAACAAACAAACAAAAAAACCAACAAAAAAAAACAACAAACAGTTCATGAAGACAAAAATTACTCAGATTTGTACTAAGCTTTAGATGCTTTAAACTTTACTATTTGTGACATTTTTTTTTTCATAACACATATAGAAAAGCATAAAGACTGATATTTTTACACTTTCTGCCTGTCAGTCATGTTTTTAGATTCAAACAAGAGTTGTGTTTGCTCCCAAGTCCTCAGAAAACTTTGATTTTCTTGGTAAAATCAGCAGGCTGCTGCTCACTGGTAACTGCACTTACCCCAGGAATTCAGAAAAAGATTTAAACTCTGAGAAAACACCAACATATGGGGATTTAAAATCCCCACACATTTCCAAATACATTTCCAGTCCTTATTTTTAAAACGGTAGTGAAAGGTGAAGGAGATAAGGAACTGAAAGAGAGCAGGTAAGAAGGTGGCTAAGCCCATGTTGAGTCATTGGAACGCTCAGTGGAAAAAGGAAGGAGAAAGGAGTACATGTTCATTTAATGAATGAATGCTTTTTTTTTTCTATTTACTGTAAAATACAAAGACTGCAGACTCATGTGAGACACTCCAAGAACTTTCTGTTCTGTGACTGCTATTATGTTGGTAGTGCCGCAGCAAATCTTCAACAAGGTGGGTCAAAAACAAGTACTATGCATCTTATACAAATATACATGGCTAAGATAGAAACAGGTGAAATAAACTTTTTGAAGGAGTTACCTAAATATAAAGTGGAGGAGGATCTAAGAGGAAAGTGTAGTTGATGACCCGGAATCCCTGGGCATGCACAACTGTTCTCTTGCTGACCTAGTGCCAAATACTTTGTGATTTGTATGGAAAGCATGTCCACCTAGAAGCTGCTTGGAGGGCTCAGGAAATCTTTCCGATGAAGAGGAGCTGATGATTTGCACACTCTACAGTGGAAATGCAGATTCCTGGAGGATTCAGAATGATGAAGAGTACTGACTATGTAACTGCCTCCACAATGGAACTCCAAATGGATTTTGGTGTCTGAAATGGCAGTGAGATGGTTAAGAGGAAGCCTATTTGTCTCTTCTCTTCTGTAATGTGGAGAATAAATCTGAAAGCTTTTCATTAGTGGTGGAAAGCACTGCAGTTATGATGATGAATGGAATATTCCCAAGATCCACAAGGCTTGCATAACCAAATGGGAGCCCAAATCAAAGGTTTGGTACATACAAATATATTTCTATACCTGCAACTTTTATAAGAAGTGTAATTTGACGCAAAGTATTGCATTGCTTTCCAGATAGGAGAATTTTGATTTACATTCCTTCCTCTCATCTTTAGTTTCTTCAATTGTTGATCAGTAAAGAACGCTAGCACTCCAAGAATGGACTGGTGAGAGCTGGTAATTGTTTTCCTGTTAAGAAAAACCACATATAACTTTAAAGGTAATCTCTGAAGCTTGGGAAGTTTTGACTTCACTGGGATGAATCCATGGTTTAAGGTAATAAAGTCAATTTGGGTCTTATTGAGACAGGGAGCCCTAACGCACATATGTTGCTCACTGCCTGTCGTCTCTAGTCAGTTGGGTGTTCAGACTGTGAAAAAAGTTCAGTTTTCATTTTAATGTGGAGTAAAGGGTAAAAATCACATTGGAAGATGTAATTGTTTAAATATAAATGAGAAGAAGAATTAGTTTTATACTAATTATTGCTGTGGTGAATAATCCTTCTGGAAGTCAACCCAAGAACTTCTCTGCTGTCTGCTTCCTTCTTCTTTTTTATGGCAATATAAATGTCACAGTTTTCTTAGCGCTCCTGCACTGAATAATGCTGAAGAAGACATCTGGCAGTAAACAACTGACCCTTCAACCATTTCCCCCATCCTGGGTGGAACACATACATTACTTTTCCTTTTTTTAAAGGGATTAAAATTTTATGAATAGTTGAGTGATAGCAATTTAAACCAAGTAGTTTAAGACTAATTTTATTAGTGCTTCTCTTTCTCTGCATCTACTTTAATATTCATCTATTCATCTAGTAAAATACCTCTTGGGAATATTTCCTAACAAATGCAACCTTCCAGACTGCTTCCCAGAACTACGTGGAGTAGAGTTTCTCAATGTGGGCCAATTATGTGAATTGCAGAATATGGATGACTAACTTCCAGCACCTGGAATTAGAATCATGGAATTGTAGAATCACCAAGGTTGGAAAAGTCCTCCAAGATCATCCAGTCTAACTCTCCATCTATCACGACTGTTTCCCATTAAACCATGTCCCTCAGTACAACATCTAAATGTTTTCTGAACATTTCCTTGGATCATGACTCCATCATCCCCCTGGGGAGCCCATTCCAGCACCCGACCAATCTTTTGGAGAAGTTTTTCCTAATGTCCAACCTGAACGTCCCCTGGTGCAATGTGAGACCATTCCTTCTAGTCCTATTACTAGTTGCATGGAGTAAGAGGCCAATCCCCACCTCGCCACAACTGCCTTCAGGTATTTGTAGAGAGCAATAAGGTCTCCCCTGAGCTTCCTTATCTCCAGACTAAATAATCCCAGTTCTCTCAGCTGCTCGCTGTAAGGCCTGTGCTTCAGACCCTTCACCAGTTTAGTTGCCCTTCTCTGTACACAATCCAGGGCCTCAGTCACAGTCTTTCTTGCAGTGAGAGGCACAAAACTGAACACAGTACTCGAGATGCAGCCTCACCAGAGCTGAGTACAGGGGGATGATCACCTCCTTGCTCCTGCTAGTAACACTATTTCTGATACAAGCCAGGATGCCATTGGCCTTTTTTGGCCACCTCGGCACACTGCTGGCTCATGTTCAACTGACCGTCAGCCAACAACCCCAGGTTCATTTCTCTACACAGTCTTCCAGCCACTCTGTCCCAAGCCTGTAGCATTACCTGGGATTGTTGTGGCCAAAGTGCAGGACCTGGCATTTGGCCTTGTTGAACCTCATCCCATTGGCTTCAGCACAGCAATCCAGCCTACCCAGATCCCACTGTAGGGCCTTCCTACCCCCAGAAAGATTGGCACTTCTTGCCAACTTGGTGTCATCTGCAAACTTACTGAGGGTGTCCGCATTGCCCTCATCTGGATCATCAATAAGATATTAAACAGGACAGGCCTCAATACCAACCCCTGGGGAACACCACTCTTGACCATCTCGATTTAACTCCATTCACCACTCACCGGGCCCAGCCCTCCAGCCAGTTATTTACCCAGCAAAGAGTGCACCTGTACAAACCATGGGCTGCCAGCTTCTCCAGGAGAATACTGTGGGAGACAGTGTTAAAAGGCTTTGCTGTAGACTATGGCAACAGGCTTTCCATCATTTGCCAGTGGGTCACTTGATCATAGTCTTGCTGTTTATCATGGTTTATTTAGTTTTGCATATACCATACAGTACATAACTTAAGACCAGATCTTCAAGATTGGAAGACAATTCCATCCATATTCCAAAAGAAATTTTTCAAATACATACGGACAATAACATCAGGTCGTCTTGTCTGAAAACATAAATGGAAGTAAGGATTTACAAGAGCAACTGTAATGCAACCAATAGTAATGTTACCCTGAAGGGCTGTCCTTGCTAAGAAAAACTTACAAATATGTGTTCTTGATGAGATCTAGTACCATATTATAGACCCATTGGTAGCAGGAGCAAGTCTGATGGGTTGCTGTGGTGTGACATGAACTCTGGGGGTCACAAAACCAACCTCTTTATGTCATTTACTTTTCCATGGAAGGGCTATGTTGCTCTTTTTATAGTGCCTTTATTTTATTTTATTTTATTTTATTTTATTTTATTTTATTTTATTTTATTTTATTTT